>NC_051239.1:13694379-14046046 GCF_015220715.1 Pygocentrus nattereri | reverse complement strand
GAGCCGATACGGTCCAGCCTTCCCCCAAAGCAGCCAGAGAAGCCTTTGCTCCTCGTGGATAGGAGGAGATCCATGAGGTTTTTCTTCTGTGCCTCAAGATTTTCTTCAGGACTGGGCTCCTCACCTGGAGGAGGCTGTTCCTCCCTGTTTCTTTCCCAGCCTGGAGCAGCTTGGCTCTGGCTCCTGTCCTCGTAATCCACGGCTCCTTCAGTGCCCTCCTCTGCTGCCAATGCTTCCTCAAACTGCTGCAGCAAACTCTGTAGAACAGAGTGGAGAAGATTCAGCACTAAGCCAGTGGTCCTGGAGTATCCTTGCCCTGTACCCTGTTTTCCTGTTCTTGCACACCTTTTTGTACATCAGCTAATACACTAGATAACAAATCCTTTCAGGGTGGAAGTGGGGTTCTTTAGTAAATAGAATGGTTCTATTTAGAAGCATGAGTTCTATATAGAACCATTTCATGCTTAAATGGTTCTTTGCATGGTGAAATAGTTCTTCAGATTGATGGAGAATGTGTTGAAAAGGGTTCTGTATTGCACCAAAAAGGGTTCTGCTATTGATGAGGTCAAGCTTTAACAACAGAGGAACCATTTTCAAAAAGGTTCTATGACACAACAATAAAACACAACATATTCTCCATAAGTCTGAAGAACCATTTCACCATGCAAAGAACAATTTAAGCATGAAATGGTTCTAAAGTGGAACTATTCCCTTTACTAAAGAACCCTTGAAGAACCATCAGAGAGTAGCAGATACACACAACTTCAGAGGATCTCATAACTAAAAAAAAAACAAAATACTTGCACATGCTTTATGTCAGGGCTGTACTGAATAATATGGTTCCTCTCAACCCTGAACCAAATCCAGTTTGCCAAGACCACTTTAGATGTATTACTGCTTGAGTCATGTAGACCCTGTTTACATAGACCTTTACCACAAAGAAATATTCTTAGCTCATGCAGGCTCAACAAGACCATGAGTTTACATCTGATGTAAATGATGTTACTAGCAATTTATATATACATACATTTCTTTTTCAAAAATCGGCAAGTTGTAGACCTACCTTAAGTTTGCTGATGCTGTTGGCTGAGTTGTGTCTAGTCAACACATGAGCTTGTACGGCGACCTCGTGACAGAGCAGGACCAGTAGTCCTGCTAGGATAAGTCCTTTAACCATGCTTGGCTTTCTATGGCTCTTGACTCTCGCTCTCTGGCCAGGCTGTGTGCTGGGCTCCTTCTTTTATAGAGACACTCGACTGTCCAGGGCTCATCCTTTCACGAGCGTGTGAAGTGCATTCCAACACCTCAGCTTTGATAAGGCTTCAGGGTAGATTTCCTTTTAAGTGGCTGTTTGGTGCTACGTGATGTGCCTTGTTGCAAACACTCGTGGCAGGCGGCAAGTCGGATACAAACAGTAGGTGACCTCAGGAGCATTTTTGAAGGCAGAATGAAGATGTGGCGTCCATTGTCAGGCATGCATCCACTACACATACCAAGCATTGTTCCAGCATCACCTCACAACTTATATCTTCAACCTACACTAAATATACCACTTATTTATGGTAAGACCATATGTGTTCCATCTCTACACCATGAGGTGGGGATCTGAGGAAGCCTTGTCTTGGTAATAAGAAATATTGAACGTAATGAGCTGCAATGACCTTTGGGTAGATCCAATTATAGCATGTGACATAAGTAATCTTATTCTGATGCTTTTTCAGAATGAATATTGTCAAGCTGCTTTAAGCTGTACCAGAGTCTCGTTGAGTTGTTGGCTCCTCAAGGGGGAGCTGTTGCAAAAATGGCATGAGGAAGTCATGCTGGGGGTGAGGAACACATAGGTCATGTAGTGGCAATTGTCTGTCACCAATATTGAGAGTTTTGCATGAAAAGGTCCCAGTGGAACAGAGGGCTTTAAAGAAATGTTTCAACTATTCAAATATCGCTATTGAAAAATAAGATAATGAATGCAAATCAGGGCATGCCAGTTGGTCTTCATTAACTACACGGCTTTTGTGAGCCTTGTTTTGGGTGAAGCCAGCTAATCCTGTAGTTAAGAGTGATTGCTGTGAGGAATGGAGCATGGAGTGTCCATTGCTAAACTCTATTTGGGCTCTAGGGAAGTAGCAGTCATGCCCTGTGATGATGCATCAACCCCAAAGTTTGTTTCCTTCATTTTTTTTGAGACCTTGATATTTGTTCATCCCATCCAAAGCGCTGTCAGTTAGATTGACAATCATAATGAAAAACATTGAGGCTCCTGAAATTAAGATTGTGTTTGTGTATGTATCTCAAGGGGTGACGTACATAATTGAAAAGTCCTATGCGATAGGCCTTTGTCACTCACCATTCATTTTCTCACTTAATTCTGTTTACCCAGAATCTTCCTCTCAATTTAGAAGCCATGTCCAGAGAGTTATGTGGGTGCCTTCTTACAGACAGGCCTATTTTGTAAAGACAGTTTTATTAATGAACATGGAGAAACTGTCCCCTAAAAATCTGAGTTAGGACACTCTGGCTCTTTACCAAAAACTATGTACGACTCTTAGGTCATATGAAAGGGCATCTACTATGCTTATTAAGAGATCTCAGCTTCCTTCAGAGTGAGAGAGCTTGTTCGCTCTCCAAGGTGCTGAATAGGAATTGCAACGTGATTCACACTGAAATGATTGCATTTGTATGTTTACACATCATAAATAAAAATAGATTTCTGTCCATTTTTTTGATTGTGTGAAAGTTCCTGCTGGTTGGGCCAATAGAAATGCTCAAAAATGATCGGAATGGAATGTCCTTACATTAACAACAAAATAGCAAAATCTTATATCTCTGTTTTTGCCGTTTTTCAGGTTTTTTTTCGTAATTTGAAAGCATCTGTTGTCCTTTACAATGTATAAACTTTCATGATGAATGGACTAAAAGAAATAGCCCAAAATTACTTGGAAAAATGTCTGGTTCCATTGACTTACATTAAAAGTAAAATGTGTTTTTTTCCTTCTCCTTTAAAGTTATCATTTTGGAGATACAAGGTTTTTTTCTGAGCATAAAAATGTGTAAACATGCTGAACATGCCTGAAGGAGAATGCTAGATAACAGACGCCTGCGCTGGCTAGCATCGCACTGAATGATGGGAGGGGATGGTGGGTCATCCAAACCATCAGAGACACCTAGGCCCATTGTGGTTTCTTGGACTCCCGGCCATGGATGACTGTTCCATCACTGAGGATCAAACTCAAGTTTAGAACACTTTTACCTTATTACCCAGTTATTATTATTATTTTGTTTTTCTTTTTTGACAGAGACAGTATTTCATCCTTAAGGACAGGAATATGAATGGAAGATGTTTGTTGTTGTCACATTTGCAGCACTAGGAAATCAACCGAGCTTAGGACTAAATGGCCTGTGCTTTGTGCAATCTTCCATCTCACTGTCTTTCTTAAAAGATCTAGGCCTCATGACTGCTTGAGTTATATAGACTCAGTTTACTCATACCATTACCACAAGAAAGTGTTCTAACTCTTGCAGGTCTTTAGCTCAGTTTCTCTTAATGAACCTAGGCCTCATGACCATAGTGATTTATGTTTTAACATGTGTTAGTGTGTTATCAGCTTAATTCTTACACATTTATTTAAATAAACTTTAGATGCTAGTTGATGCAAAACAAATGTCAGATTTCAAGATTTATTGAACGTTTGCATTACAATATTACAATATTATATATACAACGCTATTGGAGAAGCATTAAATTAAGGACATATATAAATACAAATTCAAATGTAGACAGTTCAATAAATATTCTAATAAATATAAATGCACATTTAAAAATTCATTTGGCATTCATTGCAGTGAACAATGTAGAAGTTTCTCTTAAGACTTCATTTCCTCTTTGGATCTGAAAAGAAAATAAAGAAATAGTAAGTGATGATATATACCATGTATGATATATACCAATACCATTACAGATTCTTTCATAGGTAATGAAGACATCCATGTAAAACCATGCCTAAAACCAATGTACTAGTGGAGAGCTCATGAGTGGCCTAACTTTCAGAAACTCACTGTTGCGTCCAATTGTATTGCATCCCAGAGTGGACATGGAACCGATCCTGTCCAATCGGCGCCCAAAACAGGCAGAATATTTCTTGGAGCCAGAGTCAAGTTTCACATTCTTCAGGTCTCGGGCTGAGAGGTAATCTCTCACGTCCATCTGAGGCAGGGGATGCCCATCTTCCTCTGAAACCACAGCGTCCTCCAGCTTTGGCACTTTGGGCAGCTGTGGCTGATCTTGCATTGGAGCTGGAATTGTCTCTTCCAGACGGGCAAGCAAAAGCTGCAAAGGGTCAAAGGCAGGAGTTAGACCTATGGACTTTTGTGTATCTGCTTACCTAGATGATTTGCTGAAGAGAATGGATCAAACTCACCTTTAAGACATCCATGTCTTCATTAGTGAAGGGACCATTTTGCAGTGGGAGTGCACTGAGGAGCTGAATGCTTAAGAGCAAGAGAAAGCAAGCAGAAGGAATGCAGGATGGACGCATGGTCTCTTGGTTCCTTAGGAAAAGATGCTGTTGGAAGCTTTGAGTCTTTTTTTGAGCTCTGTCTGTTGTCTCTATGACCCCGAGTGAACAGTGGAGCTCTTTTATACTTTAAGTTCCGACACGTAGAGTTATGTCAGGAATTGCCTGCTGCATTCCAACACCTACTCTGATAAAGCAAGCCGTCGGAAATAAGTCCTTTTAAAGCTTCATCATGGTAGATATGGGCCATATGACATCATCTCTGGAGCTTTGTTTAGAACCAGGCTCGGGAATATGTGCTTGTGTTTCCGTGAAAATTACACGCCATATGCTGATGCTTATGATGGAGGACTTGTATATTCAAATTCCATGAGATAAACAAATTGGTTGTAATACTTTAAAAAGGGTGTGGCATTACTTTGTTGATTCTTTTATCCTCTTCACATGCTCAAAATAAACAGTCATTACCAAAATAAAGAGGACATGAGTCCTCGTGGAAGCTTTTCTACCCCTCCCCCATCCATTCCCATTCATAAAGGCTTGCTATTAACCTTGCAAAGTATGGCCATGTTTGGTCTAGTTCAACTTCTTATCATCTTAGTGGCTTTGTAATGTTTCACAGCTTATGATGCACAATTTTAAAACATAAAGGTGCCAAAAAGGGTTGATTAAAGCATTACTCTACTTTTGGCTTCTGAAATAACCCCTTTCAATGAATGGCTCTTACACAGAACCTCCAATTTAAGGTTTTTTCTAGAAGTCAAAGCCAAGTCTAAGCCAAGAATGATTTGGGAACCTTCATTTTTAGTGTGTGAGGTAAGATTAAGAGATACTTTTTTAATCCCACCTCCACATTTAACCCATCCATGAAGTGAAACACCACATACACACTAGTGAATACATACACAGTGAGCACAGGGGGCAGTGAATACATACACAGTGAGAATATGGGGGCAGTGAGCACACTTGCCCGGAGCAGTGGGCAGCCCTATCCACGGCACCCGGGGAGCAGTTGGGGGTTAGGTGTTTTGCTCAAGAACACCTCAGTCATGGACTGTCAGCACTGGGGATCGAACTGCCGAACTTCCGGTCACAGTGCCAGTTCCCTAACCTCCAGCCCACGACTGCCCCCAATACAAATACAAATACAGGTACAAATACAAAGTGCTAGGTATTTATTTTGGGCTAAAAGATTGTAAATAGGAAAGAAAGGCGCAAAGGGTTCCAAGCATAAACTGGGTATATGTGAGGAACATAAAACACAGTACTGAGTAATTATTTTGTATTGTTATTGGGGGGCGGGGTATAAAGAGTATATAATATGCAGCTGTCTGTTACCTATAAGCATAACTGAATCCGGACTGTAAAGATGGTTTTACTGGGCCTTTGCCATTTACTTCAGAAATCTATGTATTTTGTGTGATCATTTTACACTGTATAACTATCCAATACTTGGAGCTATTTCTGATTTGCTTTCTTGATTAACCATGACATTACAGTAAAAAAAAGAAGGCCTTCATCTTAATACCCAGAATTGCTTAATACCCAGAACCTGTTAGACATTTCAGTGAAATTTCATTCTTAGAATTTTTTTAGCCAAAATAACTACACAGTACTTTGGAGTTTGTACTTTTACTCACCAAACTCACTCCACCAGTTTGACATGTCAGTGTAATGAAGTTAGACTTTTTTGGACCTTACCATCCTGTTACATCATATTACCCAAAACAATTATCAAGTACTTTGGAGTTTGTACCTCAAACATACATAGTTAATATAAATACTTAGGACTGGAAAAGAAAGCGTTCATAGGCCTACATGTAGTAAAAGCTTGGACCACCTTTTGCCTTCAGAACTGCCTTAATTCTTTGTGACATACTTTCAACAAGGTGTTGGAAACATTCCTCAGAGATGTTGGTCCATATTGACATGATAGCATCACGCAGTTGGTGCAGATTTGTCAGCTGCACAGCTATGATGTGAATCTCCCGTTCCACCACATCCCAAAGGTGCTCTATTGGATTGAGATCTGGTGACTGTGGAGGCCGCTGGAGTACAGTGAACTCATTGTCATGTTCAAGAAACAAGTTTGAGATGATATGAGCTTTGTGACATGGTGCATAATCCTGCTGGAAGTAGCCATCAGAAGATGGGTACACTGTGGTCATAAAGGGATGGACATGGTCAGCAACAATACTCAGGTAGGCTGCAGCATTTAAATGATGCTCAATTAGTACTAAGGGGCCCAAAGTGTGCCAAGAAAGTATCCCTCACACCATTACACCACCACCACCAGCCTGAACCGTTGATACAACGCAGAATGGATCCATGCTTTCATGTTGTTTTACGCCAAATTCTGACCCGACCATCTGAATATTGCAGCTGAAATCGAGACTCTTCAGACCAGGCAACATTTTTCCAGTCTTCTATTGTCCAATTTCGATGAGCCTGTGCGAATTGTAGTCTCAGTTTCCTGTTCATAGCTGACAGGAGTGGCAGGTGTGGTCTTCTGCTGCTGTAGCCCAACTTCTTCAAGGTTCGACGTGTTGTGCGTTCAGAGATGGTATTCTGCATTCCTTGGTTGTAACAAGTGGTTATTTGAGTTCCTGTTGCCTTTCTATCATCTGGAACCAGTCTGCCCATTCTCCTCTGACCTCTCACATCAACAAGGCATTCTTGTCCACACAACTGCCGCTCTGGATATTTCCTCTTTTTCAGACCATTCTCTGTAAACCCTAGAGATGGTTGTGTGTGAAAATCCCAGTAGATCAGCAGTTTCTGAAATACTCAGACCGTCTGGCACCAACAACCACGCCACGTTCAAAGTCCCTTAAATCACTTCTCTTCCCCATTCTGATGCTCAGTCTGCACTTCAGCAAGTTGTCTTGACCACCTCTACATGCCTAAATGCATTGAGTTGTGGCCGTGTGATTGGCTGATTAGCTATTTGTGTTAACAAGCAATTGAACAATAAATAAAGTGGCTGGTGAGTGTATATACCTTCATTTTAAACAGCAAGTCTCTATCTCAATGTCAGAGCACCATAGAGGTCTATTAATGAGAGATTACATTACTTTTCAGTAATTATATGAATGACTTTCTATATATGTTTGTGATTGTGAATGCATTTGTGAGTTCATGAAATATACCTTTTATATAGTTATATAATTCTATCACCCTTGAATAGTATGCATCTCTACATTATATATGTGCACCCTTCTTTCATTTATCCTCAGAGAAGAATTTAGGTAATTTTAAGATAAAATAAGTCTATTGTCCTTTATAGTGGACAACAGGATGTTGCATAGTAATATTTCTTGCTTCCTGCTTCAAAACTTCAAAAATTTTGTCATCAGTCTTCAAAGTCCTCATGGTCAATGTACTGGTTAAAGTAACCACCATGAATTTCATGTAAAAACCGAGTTAGTAAGTTCCAGTTTCCACCACAGAGGTCATCGAACAAAGTATACTGTTGGGTGGAAATTAAAAATAAAAATTTGGGTAGAAATTAAAAATTGCTTTGAAAATTAGCTTAAACGTTGTTCTACCTCAAATACATACTTTTTCAACTACTCACTTCTCAGCACTGTAGCATATATGGTTTTTGAAACATCCTTTGGGGACTCATGTTCCTTAGAGAGGAATACACACACACACACACACACACACACACACACACACACACACACATATATATATATATATATATATGTGTATATATATATATATATATATATATATATATATATATATATATATACACACAGATAGATAGATAGATAGATAGATAGATAGATAGATAGATAGATAGATAGATAGATAGATAGATAGATGTTTGTCCAAAGAAAAAGAAAATGGTATGTTGGCAGGCCAAAAACATTTTTTACTTTCAGTGTAAATTAATGTAAAGAGATTTTGCTTGGAGCATTTCTGTTGGTCCATTCATCATAAAATTTCCACACAATGTAAAGAACAGCTGCCTTGTTCAAATGATGTAGAAAAGTTAAAAAAAAATTTAGACACTACAAATAAATAAAATAAAAGTCTACAAAAACAGGCTAATGTGCACCTTTTCCATTAGGAACAGAGTAACAGAATGAGGGAGTCAAAGAATTGAAAAGTGAACCATTTCATTCAGCCTAAGTACATTTATTCATTCAATAAGGATTTTCTTTCCAAATTCTGCACAAAAACACAGCAGTGAAACAGATCTCAAAGCACTCGCAAGTGAAACTTCAAATGAAGGCTCTTCAGAAACTATTCAGTCTCCCTGTATTCCAGCGTCTGGAACACATGCACTTATGAATATGAGTGAAAAGAGTGCACATAAAAGGTATTAGTGACTCATCTACATCTCCATTTACTCAATTTTGATGGATTTATACTTTTCTATATATTTACAAATGACAACACTTTTACTCCGTGTCAAGGTCCACTGTGCTCCTTCTTATGTATTTCTTTTTGTGGAGTTGACTTTGTGGAGCATGCTGTTCTGTTCACCATTCAGCTTCAGCATTAATGCTGATTCTAAGATGTTGTGCTGAGGTTCTGTGGGTAACTCAATACTTGAGCATGAGCAGGTTTTTTGTATCTGATCATTTCTTACTACTGCTGTTTTTTTCATTCTAATGTCATCACTTTATTACAGTAATGCTACTTGTAGGCTTCGGTTACTCTACTCCACCTCTTATAAAAGGAACATTACTCTCAGTAGCCGTGGTTCTCTGATATGCAGAACTTTTATTATTCTCATGGGATTCTCAAATCTTTGTTATTTTTTTTCCATTCGTCACAAAGTGTTCGCCCAATGTAAAGACCAGTTAAAAATTTTAAAATAAATGAATTAAAAAAGGAGCTGCAAGGTTTCAATAAGTTAGTGATGCAATGAAATTGATCTGTAATTATGTAGCTGTGTGGGTGAAGAACTGAAGTGTTGACCTATACTGGCTTAATGTGTAAGTAAATTGAAATGCTGAAACTAAAGAGGTACTTTTACCAATGTAGACTTCTAAGTCTGTTCAGTGTTCATCTAGGTTTGAGCTTTGCTTTCATTGGCCCAAGCATTAAAATCTCCTGGCCCAAAGTTTTCATAGTTTGAAGATGTACAAACTTGTAGGTCAGACTCTAAACCCTCTATAGCGCAGGGTATAGTGCTTAACATATAGCAACTCTGAACTAGTCTGAAGGGGCCCATGTGCTACTGCTCCAACATAAACTACCAAAACCCAACTTTTACATGGCATGATGGACAGCAGGTCAGGAAAGCTTCAGCCTGTGGCCTCTAATGGTTGAAAGCAGGAAACCTTTGGGCCTTTACTGGGCCTTTACTTGGCTTTACTTTGTAAATATTTCACCGCTGTCAGAACAAAACCTTGTATCGGCAAAATGGTAACTTTACAGGAGAAGGAAAAAACATACTTTACTTTTAATGTAAGTCAATGGAACCATCATTTTGGCCAATTTCTCTATTCATGATGAAATTTACACACTATGTAAAGAGCAACCAGTATTTTTAGGGTATGTCAAAAACTGAAAAACGACAAGAGATATAAGATTGTGTTCCAACAGCAGTGATTTATACCCATACCACTTCATTCCTGTACTCAAAACTGCCTCTCTTTACCAAAACCATGTCTTCAGTCCAATATCAATGCCGATTAGGGAGATTCACACCAGCTTATCACATTTATTATGCAAAATATTTATTTGGCCTCCACATACACTCTATAACATGAACAGATCTGGACAAGAAATAAATAGATACATTGAAGAAACAGTAAAAAGCAGCAAACATACGATAGATTTACAAAAAAAAGCTATTTACAAATCTGCACAGTAGTCACTGAATAAATAACTCAGACAACAGACCACACACTGAAAAAAGTGCATTTAATTTACCTGCTTCAAAATATGACATCAGCACAGTTTCCATCCACTTAACGTGCATTTCTCATGTAGTGGAGTGTTTAATGTGTGGTGAAGGCCATGTGCACATTTGAAGCAAGTAAATACAAAGCAGGTTTTTTTTCCCACTGTGCTCTAATTACACATCCACTGTAAACTTGGAACTTGGAGTTAATAGTCTGAAAACAAACAAAAATAAAAGTTTTAAAAATATTTTTTAAAAAAAAGTTAAAAAAAAAAAGAAGATATGCCCTGCCCGAAGAGTTTCAAGTAAGGAGGGTCTCAGTGCCCCCTATTCCAGTCGCACACAGAGCCTGCAAAAAATAAAATAGCAAACTTTGAATTATAAAAAAACACACTATAATAAAACCATTTGATCAATTAATTTATTTATGTGTTTACTTTGAACATGGAACAGATGTATAAATAAAGTCAGATGCTTCCTCAGTGCGTTGCAGTGATTGGACCCCTGCCGTTACCTGGCGCTCAGCAGCCCAGCCCGCTGAAGGAGCCGATGCGCTCGAGCCTGACCCCGAAGCAGCTGCGCAGTCCACCCTTCTTGAAGCGGCTCCACGAGCGCTTGGACACGGCCAGCAGGTCTCCCAGCACGCGTTCTAGCGCGTTCTCTGTGCCGGAATCCTCCGGGCTCGAGCCTCTGTGCTCCATGCTCGCGTCTTCAGTGCCCAAATATGGCACATTGGCTTCCTGCTCCTCCTCCAGAAGATCTTTAATGGCCTGATGGGTGAAAGTTAGTCGCTATGAGTAACGACGCTTTAAGACATGCATGTTATCATGTATATCCAGAAATAACTAATAATGCACAAATGTGTATATATATATATATATATATATAGATGTATATATATTTTGTAAAACCCAAGAAAAGGAATAAAAAAGACTGATTAAACATTAACAAACAGACTTTCCCTCCTGTGTTTTATCGACGTCTTATGAGCACATTTATACATTACATGCAACTCATTATCAGTCTAAAATCTATCATGGAAGTTACAGTTGTGTATATATGTGAACGTAAACAATATCTATACATATATATCTAATGTCACGCAGCTCTTTGCGCAAAAGCAGCGCTAGGGTGAAGCAACGCTTTGGAATGGACTTGGTTCAAATGCGTAAAGGCGAATGAGACCAGCTCCATCAACGCCGTTGCCAAAAGCGAGAAAACTGGAAGCAAAGTGATGCTGATGTGATGTTATTGTTCGTATGTAAGCCCCGCACGCGCTCAAATGAGGCCAATTCAAAGGCTAGTTGAGTTTTGTGCCGTGCGTAAAGATGGACTCACCTGGAGACCGGAGAGCGGTTTGGCACCGGCCAGGTTGAGCAGCAGCAGCGAGCACAGGCAGAGAACGGAGACGCTGGAGAGCATGGTGGGTGGGTTGTAGTGCGTGTAGGAGTGAATGAGTGTGTGTCTGGCTGGCTGGCTGGTTTGGCCCAGTGGTGCTCTGCGCGCTCCCTCGCCCTTCCCTTGTCCCACCTGGTGCGCTCTTATAGGCGCACTGCTTTCGTCACGGCTCCCGCCTGAAGAAACGAGAGGGAGGGAACAAGAAGATCCCCCCTCTCAGCAAGAGGCATACAGACTCAGGGGCGAGTGTGTCAAGGCAGGAGGCGAGGGGAGGACCGTTGAACAGGTAATCCGCCTCCACATGACATTATGATGTGGGGGGGGGGGGTTATTTTCAGATCAAACCAGTCTGATCCAGCTTTTGACAGGTGGTGAAGAATTCAGCTGGTGCATGATTCAGTTTTTACAGCATATTTGCACTGCAGGGACAAGGCAGGTCTCTTTGAAATGTGATATTAAAGGGATATTCTTACATTTTTCAACCTAGCCTCCATGTGCTGCATATAAAAGAGGAGAAAAACCATCCATTTATAATAGACTCATTTATAATAGAAACTCATTTATAATAGAAGCCATCAGGTGCTTCAGTAGAATGACAGCAAACCCCAATAACTCATGCTGAAAGGTTTTTGAGTATGTGAGTCATTGATATGATGTGCCTTTTTTTAAAGTCCAAGGCCACTATTTTCCCAAAAAGTAATTCAACTAATACGACATGTATCAAACTATTTAACAATGCCTCTTATATGGTGAAACAACATTCAGTGCATCCATATAACATTTATTTTAGTTTCTTTTTGCCTCCAAAAGTCTAAAAATGTCAAGTGGTGCAACCGCCCACTATCAAAAATGGTAATTTAGTCATTTAAAATTCTAAATAAAATAAGCACAATTTTATGTTTGAAAACTTCAATATAAAAAACATGCTGAAAAATAGGGCAATTTTAAAAGTCACCCAACGGCAAAACTTTTGTCCTCAAGTTCTTGCTTTCTGAAATGTCAGGCGGTACAACCAAAAACAAACTTATTTTGACATACTTTTATGAAAGATGAGCCTGAGTATTGCACCAGAAAGAAAACACCAACTGACCTTCATGGTGCACTGCCAAGGCCAGTAGCCCTGTCATTTTTGATTCATGGTTAGCATGGTTCAGTTTACCATACCAGGTGGTGTGACCTTTGCAAAACCATGAAAATGTGTAATTATTATTATGTTTATTCATTTAAAATAATGTAAGTATAAACTTAAGCTCAAGGACAAAAGTGTCTAAGGGTCTAAGTAGATGCCTGTTTAAGCTGAAATTAGTCTGAAAAGTCAGGTGGCACAATCAGTGCAGTTTTAACTGAAAGAGACAAGTAAAAGCTTTGATAGCACTGTTTTAGATATGAAATGCATATGAATATAAATGCAAACATATATGCAGGTATAAACATGCACATCATGTCCTTGTCAGTGACCCATGTACCTATATTACCATCCATGGAAAACTCTATGCTACAGTTGTGATTAAGAGTATTCTAGTGCAGATGTGCATATCATGCTTTTTAAGAGAACAGTACAGTAGAAATGCTCAGGCTTTTTTAAAAGAATGCTGAAGGATGGGAATGAGGGACATATTCCCTGTTGACATTCTTGAATACACAAAGTAACAGCTGCAACGATGTGTGGTTTGTTTTGCGCTTGTCATCATCACTGGAGTCCAAACACTTTTATTTTGTTTGAGTTTGATCGATCAATATGATAGCGCAAGATGTTTTGGAGGCTTTGAAATATTCCATTGGCTGAGAAATTTAGTAGTTTTGAATACACACAGAAATATGATGTGACCAAAGCCACATTAGGGGGATAAATCTTATGAACATTTGAGGCAGAGAAAACAGTACACCCTGCTGTTTGTGCCAAAAGCATTAGCCTGTGTGAGTGCATACAAAGAGCCATCATGAATGAGATAAAAGCTCATTATTATTGATATTATTATTGACATGATAATTTTATATTTATGCTGCTTTTGTACCCTAATTCAAATGGTGTGTTCCTCTAAGATCTAGATCCATGTCTTTAAATGGCACATACTGTAAATACACGCCGAGTCCAAAACCACATACTACCAGTTTAGTAGTATAGTAGTATACAGGTTTGGATGCAGCCATACTGAGCACAACTCACTGTGATGATGAACTCTTTTGTGCCATGTGTATCATGAGGGCAGCTTTTGATATACCTCATTCATTGGTGCCATGGCAGCCGTTATGTGCCAATCCACTGATGACGTACAGACATTCAGAGAATTTTACATGCTCCACAGCTCTGCCCAAAATCACAGATCAGCCAAAAATCACATTCACACTCATTCCCCCTTTACCCTAAATGCACTCAGTGAGCCATGTTTGGTATCCTTTGGTTTGCTTCTGTTGTTTTGCACCGGATCCAAGACACCAATGTAGCTACCATGTAATGTAAGTTTATACCACACCAATAAACCCCTTTCACACTTCTGTATACGATGCAGCAGAAGGTGTCATAGTAGGGAAAACATTACAGCAGTGGCAGCATTAACACAGTGACAATTTCCTAATTGTTCCATGAAAGCTGTGACTACAGTATTACTAAGTTAAAGATCTCAGGACAAGTTACCCATTAAGGTTAGTTAGAGTTAGCTACTAATGTTTACTTGAACATAGTCAGTGTTTTGCAGTTTGAGAGTACAGTTAATGTAGTCCGTTATAACTCATTGTATTGTTTAAATCTTGCATTTCCACATTTCCCCCTTTCTAAGTCAGGTGTCGTGTACAGTCTTCAATGTTGTAAACGGCCAGATCAACTTCTGTAAGCTAACAGACTTGATCATGTTTGTTTACTTTAGTGGTTGAGCCCTAATACCGCAAACATGTTTACTGTGCAAAAGCACCAAAACATACCGTCACACTCGCCACATAGAACCCTGGAACCAATCCACAGCTTACTGATTCATCTACCTTTCGTTAGCTGAGGTAACACTCCAGTTTTTATTTCACTTATTGATAGCATCACATTCTGTCTCCCATTCACAGAAAGCTTTTTAACAGCTTTCCATCCAGCATTGAAGTATGAGTATCAGGAACCTACTTTTAACAAAGGCATTGTCAAGCTGCTCCTATTTAAAAATGAAAACTGCTCGTCCAACTTATGTTTTAATGTATAAGTAGCAGTAAAACCAGTATGGAAACAGAATGTACATTACCATTAGCTTGGCACAAATCCCATCAAGGCATTAACAGAAATTTGCATCATTGTATAAGTGGTAATCAGATCCAATAAATCAAGTAAATAAAAATTTGTTGGTGGGAGGTAATTTTGTGATATCACTACCTGGCCACTAAATCTGTTCTTTTCAGATGGGAGTTGCCTTATGAAGATCATAGCATGTTGCTATACTGAACAAGGGAGCTTTTTTTAAACATTCATCTTTATTCTTTGGTTTCTGCATGAAGACATCATTGAACACTAATGATATGCACTCATGTTTTGACTGATCGACTCAATCTGGGATAAGAAGGAAACTGTAAAAATGTTATTTTTTTCCACCCAACTATTCCTTTAACCTTCGGTTACTTCTGCTTATCAATCTGTCTGTGAGCCTGTCATATTCTCTGTGGGCTACCCTGTCTCTATTTCAAGCTCTCACATTTCACCTCGGCAGTTCCGTCCTCCACCCTGCAACAGATCACTGAGCACTGCTCTTTCCGTGATTAAAAGCCATTGGGCTAATTAAGATTTTTAATGGCAGGCCACGCCAGAGTCTGTTCCAAATATCCTTTATCTGAAGGACAGATCGTCTGAAATGTCACACACCGAGGTGGCCAAGCGAAGCTTTAGGTAAGGCCTCGCCATCAGTGGAGGGTTTAATACATGCGCAGGCTTCTACATCAGTCAGAAAACAAAACACCACTAACTTCAACACTCTATATGCTAGCCCTTAGCTCAAGACTAAAAGTGCAATCAGCAGGACAATTCTTTGAAGATTTTACGTTGTTTCATGAAATGGTCATAACGTTGAGCAAAAGGACAGGCTTCAAACTGTTTCACTGACTGGAGATGCCAACAGCCACTGAAGGGCTAATCAGTCCCTGTCTGCCTCTATAATGCTAGCTTGAGTTCAGCACTAGCAGGAGACCATCGCTCATGCCAGTTCCTTCAGCCTGCCTCCCTCATACAGGATGGTGCTGGGCCTCAGGGCCTTTTCCCTAATGTTGCAGCTGAAAAAGCCAGCAGGAATGTTGAAGGGAGTGGGGGCATTCATCTTCCAGGATCATTTTTTATCCCGCCTCCCATGTTCTTCTCTTGAGACACGAGCAGGATTTCTTTTTTAGCTCCTCTTTGGTAGCTGCTCTTTGCACGATTTACATTACTTTTGTTATGTCAACTGTTAATTGTTCATAGGGACAAAGATTGACCTAATAAATGGATGGGTTAGGGCTAACTGGATAATAGCAAACATGTAAGGGAGGCATAAAAGACAACCAGCATAGCTTACAGTCGTGGTTTGACCCAAAAACCAGCATGGCTAATCACAAGCTATGCTGAGTGACCAGGTAAACCATTACCACATCAGCACCAGAACAGGATAAACCAGCTTTGACCATTCATGCTTTGGAATTCATGCTGCTGATTTTTTCCAGCAGGGGTGTCTGAAAGGGAATCCTGACTGTTAATACATGTAAGACACTTATAATATTATGTACATGTTGAGTACTGCTAAAATGTGTTGGATAAACTATGCAAAAAAGCTAAATTATCATTACAACCAGAAGCATTAGGGGTAAAACATGATGGTTTTTCTTTTTAATGAGAATTAGCTAAATGGTTACCATTAGAGATCATTCATTTCCTGTAGGACACGTTTAGATCCCTTTAGGAAAACATCAAATGCATCGGTAATCAGTCCCAGAACACCTGTTAAACCATTGGAATCCTTTACACTGTGATATAAACCCATTAGGAAAACACAAAATACTATTACTGACTATTGGACACCACCAGGAAACAACAGACAATTCTAATAGTTTCTATTATTTTTTCAGCAGGGTATTTTAGCTGCACCATTAAACGGTTGCTTCACTGAGCCAGAATCAGTGAGCTAAAAATCAGGTTTAGCTAGAGCGACATTAACCAAGAGAAAAATGTTTTCTGTTGGCTCAATACTGCATTTAGCACTCAATGGAAAAGTGTACATACCAGAAGGTTATCAACTAAATACAATTAAAGAATGGAGGTCTGGAAAATAGAAATCCTGCTTTTTCTTCTGTGTTAAAAAGTACATCTAATAGAATCACACCAGGTATATCTATTTTTCACTGCTACAACAGTCTTTTTCCAATGCAGCATTAGTCCACTGCAACCATACGACATCACAGTGTGACACTGGAGACCTATTAATAGAAACATATTTTAAAATAATGCAACCAAAGCATTTGGTTTATCCTTACATTTCAATACCAGTTTTAATAAGTCACTTGGACCTGTCATTTCTACTCCGGGGGAATCCCCAGCGCCATTGTAAAGGTGTTCCATTGCTTCATTAGCAGAAGTGAAGGGTGCTAGATGCGCTCTCAGAAGTGTGGAGGATCAAGCGAACACGTGTTGACTTCAGCAGCAGAACTTGCCCAGGTGCATTTGGCTAATTTAAGAGTCTTACCTTATTACCTGATCATGACAGTTGTTTGTTAGGTCGACAGTCAACTGTCATGTTTGTTATCTGGCAACCAACCATATGCGCACAGCTGAAATATATCAAAATATTCAAGTTAGTTAGCCACACATTACCATCGCTGATGTAGGGAAGGTCAGACAAAACTAAACTGTAAAAAAAATGTGAAATTTACAGTAAAATACCAGCAGCTGTGGTTGCCAGAATTTCACCATAAAAAATAAAGTGACAATGTATAAGACTTTTGTGGCAACCGTAAATATTACTGTTGAAAACTGTTGTTTGTTTACGGTTAATTACTGTGAAAAACAGCATATACTGCAAATCTGTATACAGTATATTACATTAAAAACAACAGATATACTGTTAACAAAATCACAGTCTATCAGTGATAAACACAATACAACCGTATGTCACATTACAGTGTTTTAATGCAATGTTCAACTTTACAGTAAATTACCGGCAGCTGTGCTTGCCAGAATTTTACTTCAAAATATATGGTACAACACATAAGGAATTACAATTAGTGGGCATAGATTTAACAGTCAATAACTGAATGATAAATTACAAAGGAAGCAACAAATAATACATAAATTACATAAACTTACAGACTATTTTGATAAACCTTAAGAAAGTTTTCTTGTATGATCCAACAACTTGCCCAGGATACTCACAAAGCTTGTTGGAATGTTGAGAAAACAGACAGCATGTGTCCAAATAAATATATATGTGTGTGTGTCTGTGTATATATATATATATATATATATATATATATACAGGATAATCCATGGTGGAATGAGTAAACATAAAATAAATAAACATAAAAAATAGCCACTTGCCCTAATTGGTCAATAATAATGAGTCCAGACTTGACCAATAGGGGTGCTCAACATGGGACAGAGTCTCACACAGAGATGATGTTGGATGACGACTGGAACTTAAAATGTGCTCTGTCGCCAGTTCTGCATGAGGACTCACATGTTGACCATCAGGTGTTCACTACGGACTGGCATGACCCTCTCTGTAGCCAGAAAATAAACAAAGCAAAAGTTAGACTGGTACAGTGCTTGAGCATGATGCCAACACAAGGCCTTCTGTTGTTAAACTGAGCTCCAAAGTGTATATATAGGAGAATCCCGAATTCTGGAATACAGTGTTGCCGGTCACGTTTACTGTATGCCTATCATTACACTCTTGCCCCAAACTGAGTCACTGTTGTTGAATCTCAAAGTTATCTCAGATCAGTTTGTTTATGTGGTTTCTGTTACTGCATAAAAAGTGAGAAAATTCAGGCTTTGAGGTCATTGCTAGTACTGGTTTAGCTAAGCAAACATGTTTCTGCTGAAAGATTAGATTATTCACCAAACTATTCCACCTATTTTAGCTCGCATATGTCTGTCATTCTGACAGCATATGAAAAATGTTCTCGACCCTGCATCAGTTTCAAGCTCCCATATTTCACTTGCATAGCTAAACAGCAGTAGCAGCGCTTTTCAAGCCTGATTTTTGTCGATTATTTTTACTGAGCAATGTTGAGCTGGAGCACAGTTCTGCTCTGACCCCACCCCTGTTCACTAGTTGCACCTGTGTTTAGTTGGCGAAGTCACTGTCTGTGTGTATTTTTAGCCCTGGTTTGGTCATTGTTGCCTTGCCTTGCTAATGTCTTTATGCATTCCTGGACTCCATTTTCATGTTTCTTATGTTTCCTTATTAGTACCTTGTGTCTCCTTGTGTTGACCTGTTTCTTAGCCTTAGCCTTTAGTACACGATTATGGATATAATTACTCTTTTTCTCTATCGTCTTGCTCTCTGGCTGCTGTACACAGTCATGAGATCTAACGCATCAGTTATACGTCTAACAACTTTGTGCTTTATAAAAGTATAAAAAGGGTCTTTAGGTCATAAAATCTTTGTTTTTCCTTGAAGTTCCTACAGAAGTCTGCCACATTATAAATTTGTCATTTTATTCATATAAACATTTTTCATCAGTTCACCATTGTAAGATGATCTTTATACAAGCTGTTAAAAATCAGCCGCAGATAATTATACTGTGAATCCACTAATTGCTGAGTAACAAGTTATTATACATGAAAAAAAGAAAAAGCTCATATGTAGCTAGTAATAAGATACTACCACCGGTGAACATGTTCGAACTGGATTAAACTGCATTAAAAATGTACTCCGCTTAATTGGAAGCACCTACGTTGTACTACCACTCACTCACTTCTGAAGTCCACCTATCGTAATCTTTTCTCATGCATAAAAAAGGTAGAATCTACCCCATTCATCATTGCCATGTTTCTTTTCACAAGACCACTGTTGACCAAGTATTATTACTACCATTGCTGCCAGTTGTTGGTCAAAATACCAACAGTAGGTCACTACCAAATGATATCATCAAATCAGGAGAGGCCTTCACACAACTCCACATGAAGTTCATGAAGCCATGGCACCTTTTCAGCTGGCATCATGATTGAATGTTTGATGCTGCATCATTGCTGATTTTTTCCCAAGCTTAGAGACCAACTCTGTAGCAGTTTACCGTTTACCACAGATAACTTTTTTATTGTAGAGCTGCTAAATTGCTAAAGCTAATTTCTGAGGGAAGTTATTAGCAAACTTCAAGCATGGAGGATAACTGGTTGCTGGCTAATCCTCTGTTTGTCAGAGGTTACTTTCAAGACCATTTAAGACCATTAGTTCTAATGATGATTAGTTCTGGGTCTTAAATGTCACTCCAATTCATCTAAAAGAATATTGGATGGAGCTCTATCATTCAGAGAATGCAGTTCTACTGCTTCACAGGCCAGCGCTGAGGAGCTATATACCCCTCTAGCGGACACTTGGTATTGGGCATTCCAAGTGTCCACTAGACAGGCCCATGTGTATGCCATTTTCGTGTATGCCGTGTCAGCAATTGGTGCACCTTAAAACAGCTGTATTCTTTAATTAGAGGGGGTGTGTCAATATTTTTAGATATATATGACCCTAAGGGAAAAAAAATGTGCCGTCTCTTTGCTGAAGTGTCACAATGCCCATTATCAGCTGAAACAGATTACAACCCCCTGCACAAATCAGGTCATAGAACTGGCAGCACTAAGGTACTGTAAGTGGGTATGACCAACGTGCTGTTTACGAGCAATCAGCTCTTTGTCCGTTATGGCTCACATAATCGGAGGAAAGCACTTCCAGAAATGAGCCTGGTGTCTTGGATTGTTGATATGGTCTCCACAGCAACACACTGTGGAGGGGAGTTGTGCGAACCAGAGTTGTCCAGTTCACACAAGGACTAACCAGGAAAACAGTATCATGCAACTGCAGAGTTGTCATTGCCTATTTTGTGCATTGGCACATATCAGTGTGTTTTACCAGAAACTTTTTTTCCTTTATTTTTAGGGGTTTGCTGGACATAGATTAAGCCTAGTCTTGGACTAAATTGCACCACCAATGAGGAATCCCTATTTGAAATTTGCTTTAGTTGAAGATTAGCCTTACTCTGGTTCTGGGACACCAGCATATTAAATATTATTTTGGAAGATCTGAAACATGCTTATAAACTGGAAGAATTATTGAAATTGAATACTTGTATTTCACTGGCGACCTGTCCAGGGTGTATACTGCCTTCCGCCCGAAGACTGCTGGGATAGGCTCCAGCATCCCCCCGCGACCCTGACGGAGAGGCGGCTTGGAAGATGGATGGATGGATGGATGGAATACTTGTATTTCTACTTTTATTATATTTTTGAGAGAAAAACTCCTTACATTTTCATTTAGACCTTCAAAATGTTGAGTATGAATCTCAAAGACCAGGAGAGTTCCTGCACATATTATTAGTTTTACAACTGCCCACAGAAATGCTCATTTTACTTTGTGCAGTAGTCACCACAAAGAGTACGAGGGTGTTAAATGTAGATACATTTTACTGCTCCTTATTTGCACTGTTAACTGCACATGATTTTAAAGTAAAATACACATACTTGTACGAACTTGTACGACTTACGAACAGTTTCCCTGCACTTCTTCCAGCCCTGTCTTGGTCTGATGGCGCAATGTGTGGATTGTCTTGAACATGTCTTTCCACATTCTTGGAGATTACACTCTCCTTTTTGGTGGTAGGCCACAAGAAGCAGTAAATTGGTGATATTTGGTATATTGTCTTGGCCCTAAATAACCTTCCCTGAAAGAGGCTAAGATCTACACTTTGCAGTCTTAGCTGTATATTGCACCTCTGCTGGAGATGTGGGTGGGCCTACACCTTCTCTTCACATAATTGTTAGTGGTCTTTAGCTAATCCGACTGATTCACTATTCTGGGAACTGCGATTGCAGCAATGAACACACAAAGTGAGTGGATGATGTGTTGAATTGTTCAACAAAATGCTTTCATTTTTTTTTTTTTTTTTTTTTGAAGTAAACACGGTTGCTTCAGAGGTTCAGTAACATGATCTACTTCCTTTTAGGGCAAAACACCCCACCAAACTTTAATGGCGATCCTGATCCTAAACATCTAAAATATTAGCACTCTGACCCTTCGGCATTACTCACACATATTCATGTCTCTTGGAGGAATCTCACAGCTGATAATGGTCAGGATGGTCTATCGTACATGTCCTTTCAGAGTTGAGCCTGTCGGCAGCATCTTCACACATTGCTGGATGACACTGTCATTCAGTCTTATCTTTTGGACATAGCTGCAGTCCAGCAAGAATGTTAGCCCTCCCGAAAAACTGACAACCAAAGCAGCATGCTAGCATGCTAAGGTTTCTTTTCCCATTCACAAATCATTGAAGAGGCACTACTAAAAGTACTTTTGTGAATGCAACCAGGAAAGTCTGGTTGACTTTTAACCACCTGCAGAAAGGTATTTTATCCAAGTTTATTTTGGGCTTCGCTGGAGTGTGGCAGTCATGACGTGCGTGTAATGATCAATTAAACGGTTCTCCCAACCTGGATTTACAGTCATCAAGATTTGGAAGACTCAGCAGATGATTGCCACTGATTAGTATTACTGTAACGATGGTCTTTAAAAGATGACACAGATAAATCTAACTACTGCCTAACCTTCAGGATATATCAAAATCTTCCCCATAGTAACATGCAGAAACATCGTCTTTATGTTTTATTTCTTGTTCTTGGTATATACCAGGAAAATAGATGGCAAGAAAAGTGAAATACTTAGAAAATGACTACTACCAGGTGCCAGACTTCAGAGAATTAGTTTACTTCAGAGAAATAAGCTTTAATATAATTCATCATTGACACACTTACAGCCATAATGCAAGAGAATGCATGCAAACGAGTTGAACTTTTATGGTTGAATACAAGGAACCAATCCCAAACAAGAAGAACTAAACCAATGGATAAACAGAACCCAGTGTGATGTCAACTGTGGCTACTATTATAATAATAAATAAACTGAAAGATATTCTGAGGTAAACTTTGAGCCTGTATTATGAGCTTTTCAATCCAGTCACAACTGGTTCTTAAAATGGTTACCAATTCCTGGAGACTGTTCCCAAAAAGCTGTTCATGAGAATGGGAAGCTATTTTACACTACCATGAACTTGAATGGACAAGTTAAATATTGTTGAAGAGTCATTTGGGAACAGGCAGTATGAGTAGCATGCAGCTATTCAATTTAGGCCACACCATGCTATCTCAGATTACCACATCATCTCTTGGGGTGCTGCTAAGGGAAGGGTTTACTGGTACTTCTTAAGACATGCTTTACCATTCAACACTCAGAGCCCATAGAATCAACACACACATTCACTCCATTAAATCACGTCCTGGGGGTCAGCCGCTATCCGTCCGGCTGCATACCAGTCCGCTCTGGTATGGTAACCTCTGTGCTGTCGCCTCTCACAGAGATAAAGCTATTTTAGTGGAACTAAGGCTTAATTTGATATATTTAGCTCCAGTTATTGCTATATTTAACTCCAGTCACTTAAACACGACCACGAAAGTCAAATCACGTAGCAAGAATATGTTTAGTTTTTTATCAGCTTGCTGTCAAGAGCAAATCATCATTTAAAAACTGATTATATGAGCAACACTGTATGAACAACTGCCTTATCTATGTTCCACACACAAATGCATTCTTTCTTGGTTACTTTTGCAAAGTTGAGCAACTTTAAGGAACATTGGGGGGGGGGGCGTTTTTATAAAATACCTACATTTAGAATGTAGTTTGGGGTGTATTGTTTTGTCATGTTGTTGAGTTACTGGTTAGCATGGTGGCAAATTCCTCACTGTTTCCAAGCTGTTTTTTTACGATTAGCTAACATATAGTACAACTCGGCATAGGAGCATTTCAAACTGCTAAAAGTTCCTAAACGTCAAAATTCCGAACAAATATTGAAGAAGAAAAAAAAATCAATGCGTGCTACTAATCGTTATTTGGTTAAATGCGATTTGATTAGAGAGTGCAACTTCTCTTGGGCCCACGGTGCCGGGCACATGTAGCAACCAGGTGCCCCCTCAAATAGATAGGTATACCCCTGACTCAATAAAAGATCCTGTTTCTTAACAGTATACCTCAACAGTTAGCTTCTTTCAACACTACAACCATAGTCCTGACGTCCATCTTCCTCTTATTCATAATGTATTTCATCTATAGCAGCGATTTATTTGCACCCTATATGACCTGCAACATATATTCATTATTTATAATCTTAAATAGATAGTCTAACATAAACATTTAGGTCAATGTTAGATGCGAATGGGTATCTCGAGAGCATCTTGTGTGAGAAATAAAAATAGCGAGTTAAACAAGCAAACTGCATTGTCATTTTTGTATTCGTTGAAAGTAACATTCATGGGGCTTCATCTATGCATGGGCCATATCATCAGAGGATCAAGAGGACAGCCGTCAATGGCCTCGCTTTCTCTGGGTGGCCCTCTCTCTTCCCACCAATCAGGGCAATGCTAGCTAGTGTGGGCATCTGTTAGTTAATGCAACAGTAGTGGCAGGTAATAGTCTCCTCCAAGCTTGTAATGCTGTGCAATGATGTTGTAAGCATTAGTTCAAAATTTCACACAATTCAGAGAAAGCACATGGTAGCCCTCCTCCTCTGGGTCCTGGTAGTTTGATTGGGGAAGACCGAGCTACCAGGTGAAAAAAGTCATTTTCATATGGGTGGGGGGACTGTTCAATGTTTTACACTGGGCTCATAAGACAGAACAGCTACGACACTGTTCTGTAAAGCATGACAAACTTCAAAAAAGGAACGGATTTGTGGGTGGAGCATGAATAGGTTACAAAAGCTCCAAAGCCAAACAGCCATGACAGAACGTTCCAATTCACTAACACGCAGTCATCACACCAAACACATGATTAAACAGCTAACATGAGCAAAATATATCAAGCTGGATAACAGTTATAAGGCAGCAGTAAAGAAATCTGACATGTTCCTAATTTTCACCCGCAAAAAGCAGCAGCTCAAGCTTAATGAAGTCAGCTGAGAATCGACTTAGTTTCCATTCTCACACAAAAGGGGCGCGTTAATGTGGGAAATACTCCTCCAGAGAGTTAGGACAGATAACTTGCTCATGGGCTTTTAATGAGTCCAGAATGTCGTTGTTCCATTTGGGAGCCCCTGCTGTAGCTTGAGTTGTTTTTGTGAAGTGCATCTACCAGTGAGAAAGACAGAAATCTCGCCCACAGGATAGTGAAGGAGCAGTTTGCTGGGCATGGCACTTTGAGAATGCTTTTAGGCTGGTAATTAGTTCTGACAGACAGATATTGTTTGCTGACCATACACTATCCATCAAAAGTTTGAATTTTCCCTTAAGTCACTTTTCAATGAAGTAAGAAAAATGATAATACTTTGGGTATATTGTGCTTCACCTTTGTCGTACTTGGTCGGAAGAGGAGGTTTTGCCTAAATAAGGACTTAACAGTTTTCTTTCTCAAACTATTGTTAAAAGAACATGCTGGGACTCTTTTGGCCCAAATGGTCAAACTTCTGAAGTGCTGAATAGTTCCAGCATCACAAGAAGGTGATAAAATGTGAGGACATTGGTAAGAGGTGGGCAGTATGACGATACTTTATTGCTACTGTGATCAATTCCATCACAATGGGTTTTCTTGAACTTACTGAGAATATTGACAGTACTTGAAAGACACTGACCAACTGTGTGCTTCATTGAGAGCATAATCAGTCACGTTTAATTAGAATTAGTGCTGTGCAGTATGTGAGACGAATTAATATCATTACATTGAAAGCTTTTAGTAGTAAATCTGCATCTGCTGGTGCATTGTGTCTGTGTCAAAATACCATGAAATCTATTGTGCGTCATGAAAATGTATTCAGGTATGGTGATGTTATATTTTGCCGTTTTGCCCACCTCTTTCTTTGGTATTGTCACAAATACTAATACCGTTGTTTACATATATGATATTGTCTTCCTCAAAAGAAAAAATGATCTGGTCTTGCTTTCATGTTTAGAGTGCTGGTCGTGCCATTGTAGGCTGTTTTATAGTGTAGAATGGTGAGACAGATTACAGATTACAAGATGCATCAGGGCTATGCAGAGAGCTTGTGAAAATCTTTTGTTCTTTTACTTTTTCATGCACTTCTGCATTTTCCATTGTTTGAAAAGAAAACCTACCCTTCATACCAAGGATGACACTTTGATAAACATGAAGCGAGAAGTTGCCAAATCTACCCAAATTGTAAACAAGCTGTTGTTTTATGGTAACCGAATGTTTGCACTTTCTTTTTTACTTTCCTGGAAGTAATAGTGAGAAAATTCCAAAGTGTCCCCAAAACTTAAATAGCCTTTTGTATTTTGTAATTGTTCTGTAATGTAGTCAGATAGAACAAATTAGTTTGGAAGGGACACGTACATATTTGCTGTTAATACAGTAAAGAGATTTTGGAAAGCTGCTATACTCCCATTATCTCCCTCTATATCTTTAATTAAGAAAAGATTATGCCGTTTCATTGCCTTCTTTATTTGTCATACTTCCAGTACATCCTGTTTGTCTCTGTATCCGTATATCGGCTGCATGAATCCATTAGAGCTTCCTTAAGAGTCATTAAACTGTCTTTAGTGCCCCCGGCCCACTCCCCCGCAAACTGGCTGACAGATATGAATGACTGACCGTGGGGCTCGAGCTTCCCTGCAGTGGCGGATGTTGGAACAGCAAAGCTAAAAAAATCACTACTGCCAGGATAAAAGATGCATTTTTCCCCTCGACATTGTCCCTTTCAATGCAACATTTCAAGGACAGAGCTTTGGAATAATCTGGACGTGGGGTAGCCAGGGGCTTTTAATAGCTTCCACTCTCTAGTTCCTTTCGTTGTTTTAGCTTTTCACCTTTGTGACTAACAGTGGTGGCCAACTACATTGTAGACTTTCATAATGAGTCTTACTATAAGTCTTTTTCATCTGGATTTAGCAGGCTTTCATCACCGGGCATGTCGGAGAGCTCCTAATTAAAAGCAGGTCATTGTTATATTCATGTATAAGCTATGACTGTCGTCCTTTGAAATCACGCCAAATGCCCAACAGCACTGGCTGTGTCATTCAAGCACAAAGCTCTGCTGAATAGAATAAACATGAACAAGAGTCATAGGGAGTGATCTGCATATTTGGCCCTCGTGTTTGGCCCCTTATGCCAGGGCCACTCACTAGTGCTCCCTGTCCTACGCCACTACCATTTTTGGGGTGGAATGTGGCAGACTCCTTGTGTTAGGTGACTCCATATGAAGGCCTCACCTTGCAGATGGATGAAACTTACATCCAATGTGGGCTAATTTCCTGCAGATAGAGTCTCTTCTAATCACTTCCTCATTTCTTTGATTGGTTGCATTTATGCTTATTTGTGCAGTTTATTCCTCTGAGTTTGTTTCAAAGCTTTTAGCAGAGGTTACAGAAATGCATTGGCAATGTGTAGCACGTGTTTTAATACCACTGATATTTCTTTAAGCAATAGTTTGAGAGTTGTTTGTCGTCTCAAGTGTGCTTCTTTAGTTTTACACTGGAGCTATGAGGCTATATACATAACAGAAGCTCATACTTCACCGATTAGCATTATGCAAATTATATTCAAGTAACAGAATACTTACCTGAAACTTTTATCTTTAATAGATTTGGTTATGTGGTTTCGCACACTGTGTGCAGGGTTGGGCAGAACACTTTGGAGAAGTCCTTAATGGATTCAGTAACTATCCCATTACAATATATAAAAAAGTAATGCACTTGGAATACATTTGGAATATATTTACATGTTGGAACATTGGTATTTTTTCTTAAGTCACACTGTTTCTCATTACTGGTTGCCAGTTTTCTTCATGTAATTATTCAGTTAATATGTTCGTTGAAAAATGTGCTTATCATTTAAATGAAGCTCTGAAAATTCTCTATCGTTTTTCCACCACCTGCTTCAGTCCACTGCTGCTCCCACAATCCCCCGAGCAGGAATCCAGTGCAACACTGATGCTAAAAGCTTATCACCTGCGAACATGTCTACTACTTATTAGTTTCATCATCCATTAAGAGAGTTCAGCATCACTGAGATTAATTACTGGCTCATCACAGTGATTTATCAGTCTACTCAGGCTTTAGTAGGAGCTTCAGTGTTTGTGAAGAAGCTGTTAATTAAGCATCCTTTTTGAGAAAAAAGCGTGTTTGCTACATGCTGTGCACTGGTTCTAAATATGTTAATAAAAATGCTAATAAATGATGCTGCTTTTCTTTCTTTTTATTTTAATGCATACGTATTCTAAAAGTAATCTCCTAAAATGTAAAATTAACTGTATTCTGAATACTAACTTTTCCAAATGTAGCATGGACTGAATAGATACTTAATTTCTGTATTCTGAACACAAATTCCCAATAACTGTATTCCGTTATATCCCCACTCCGACTGTATGACATATAAAATGTATAAAAATGTGCAAAAGCAAAATTCAAGATGACTGCTGCCACTGTTGGTAGCTATGGTTTTAGCATACTTTTATCACTTTCTGTGAATATGTAATGTAACTGTATATACTGTGTCAAACCCCATAAGCGTATTTCTATTTGTGGTATGTGTGTGATGATTTAGGCAAGCAGCTTGCAAATTAATGAGGCTAACTCGCTCTCTTTCTCTCCACGCTCAAAGTTTTAGCCTATTGATTTCTTTCTTTATGCTTCGCCTTAGTTAAGCCTTTGCATGTGAGGTTATGTGTGTTTGTGCAAACGTGTCGACCTGTTAAAATGATCTTTCTCTATTCCTTTGTTTTTATGTTCATGTGATCCAAAAGTATTGTAATTTATTCTACTATTTCTATTTATTTTGTAGTATTTTTGATTAGCAATATATATTGCATCACAGAAATCATACATTTCTGAATTTTTATCTTAGTCATGCTGTGGTTATTTACCATACTGTATATTTCCATTGCTTGTTAGCTACAACCTAGCTCATGATAGCTCAGGAACAGTACTAAAGAAGCTGACTTTACAAGCATGCCTTGGCTGATTGACAGCATTAGGGGTAAGGAGGGAAACTGAATAAATATGATGTCTCTGGCAAGTTTTATAAAGTTAGACCAAATATATATTAAAAAAATCAACTCTAGACTGAGTTAGGATTGTTGCCACACAAATATAGGTGGCATTTGCTGCAGGGAGAATTATTAGGACAGTGGCTTCAGATGATATCATGATATCATCCTTAGGATCTCCATGGTGATACTGCCTTGTACTGGAGGAGAAAGGTTACCTGATTTATTGAGGTGGCCTGTGAACGTGCCTTTACATGCCCTATTCAACTGGACGACCGTGATCTACTGCAATATACTGAGTGCAGTCCAAGGGGAAATATATAAAGCATGATGTTAGGAGATTATTAAAGCCGAAGTCAGTGGCCATCTCCTAGTAAAAGGATGCATCTATATGTAAGGATAGTTTTTAGGGCATTACTGTGATAGTATCAGACCTTATACAAGCACATACATAAAATATAGATACAAGATGTATTTACATACAAACTCTCTTGTAACTTGACCTGGGAAGTTCTTGTCATTAGTATTGTTGCCACGCAAGGGAAATGTGTAAGCTTCAAACTATTCATTTTTTCAGGATACATTTCCCAGGAGATTATATTTAACCTACTTGCATAAGGAAAATGAGTGAAAAACAGCTAAACTAGAGTTTAAAGAATTATTGAAAGGTACAGAGAAAATAGGACCCATAACTGTGCAAGACCTGGTAAACCACCACAATACTTAAAGCTTTCATCTTTGAAAGAGGGGAGAAAATCAAGCCCCCCTCTTACTTCAGACCTTAAATAATCCACAGGTGTTTCTGTCCATCCTTACACAACTCAATGCTATGGGTTTAAAAAGTATGTGAAGCTGTCAGGAGGCACCTTCTGAGGACAATAATAGACAAAAAAGAAGAATATTTGCAAATCTGAAATACAGAAGCTGATAGTGTTCTCAGAATAATGACCATCCCAGTGTCCAGATCTCAACATCCTGTTTGGGATTACTTGGATTGTGAGAAGCAGAAAATGTGCAACTTCAAGGACTGAACTTGAGTGGAAAAATATCCCTGCAGGTTTCTTCGAAAAACTCAAAGTGACTCTCCTGAAAAGAATGGAGGCTGTAATAACGGGAAAGCAGGAAAACACTGGATACTGAGTATTCTAAATACTTATTGAGGCTTCTGTGCAATTTCCTTTTAAATGTTTTCAGATTTTTCCTGATTTTTTAAAATATGAATGACTAGACCAGCACCCCCCCCCCGCAACCCTGATGGAGAAGCGGCTTAGAAAATGGATAGATGGATGGATGAATGACTAGAAATAAATAATTGAAGACTCACTTTTGCACAGTATTATATGTCAGAAACTTTGCACTTGCTCGTGATTATATTGATGAGTGCTTATGTAAGTGATGAGTAGACGCTTTAGTTTGCAGTGCATATGTTTTCTGAGGAGTGTATCAGTCTGGAAAGGGAAAAGGTCTCTTTCTAAGCTCTTGCGGCCACAAGATTTGAAGGCTGAGCACTCGCGGTGGCATCTGCCCCCGTGACAGCCGCATTATCTTATGGAATGTGCACCGAGTCATTTCCAATAATGATGCCGCCAGCTTCCACACCTCCAGACAAGTGAGTGTGGCTGACGTGCAGAGAGACAGAGAGAGGGGGAGAGAGAGAGAGAGAGTGAGAGAGATGCTCGTCAGTTTGACTTGCAGGCCCCTCATTTAATATGATGTGATGCAGAGGTTAATTGTTGAGCTATATAAGTGTTAATGGTGACGTCAGTGAATATAACAATAGAAATATAACAGCATGGATGGGTGCGACTCTCATCGTGAGAGGTATTCCTTTAATTACCCATAGGATGGGTAGTTAGTTGGATGTTAGATGCATGCTTCCTTTTATTACAAGAAATTATATTATTATTATTATTATTATTATTAGAGACATACATGAGCCTGAGATCACCATGTCCAATGCCAAGCACTGGCTGCAGGGCTGTAGAGTGTAAAGCAGTAGAACTGTGTTCTCTGGAGGGATGGGACCCCATATATATCTCCAGTATTTGTGTGATGAGCTGCAGAGATATTTGTCATCCAGAATTAATCATCCGACATCAGTACCTGACCTCACCAATGCTCTTGTGGCTGAATGCAGTCAAATCCTCACAGACATGTTCCAAAAAAGCGGAGGCTGTTTCTGCAGTATTTACAATGGTTTTGTTATGGTCTATTAAAAGCTACAGCATTAACTGATATATTAATATGCTAAATATATAGAAAGTCATCATTTATAGGGTACCTTCAATTGTCAGGGGACTGTCTCAACCCCTAATCTATTGTGAAAAATAATACTTTTTATTTCAATGCTGTATTTCTTTTTTTGTTGAAACATTTAGACTTGTGAAACATTTAGAATTGTGAATTTACTTAAAAAAGCTACTACTGAATCACATCTAGTCTACCATACATAAACACTTGCATACAACAACTGTTTTTAAGTATTATATTACATCATCAATATTTATCAGACCAAAGAAATGTACAAAAAGCTGTCTTGCAGGATCTCCCTTTCATAGAAGGTTGAAAAAAATAGTGTGTAACTCAATTACAAGGTCAAGCACTTTCAGTCAAGTCCAATTTGTAAAATGCTCATGAATACTCATGGAAAGTGCCTCTCAGAGCCTCTAGATTCTCTCAGTGTGAAAAGTCAACTGGGGGACAGACCCACTGTCCTGCCCGGTACTTTCAAGTCCCCTCTACCTCGCTGAGTTTCACTTGGATTGGTTACTCAGTCTGATCAACAGTGTTTGCAGCATGTGAGAAAGAATAGATGAAAATATAGGAAAGAAACAGTTCAGTATGTGTACATGCAAAATTATTACACTTTCATTATATTGATAAATTAAACTATAAGTGATTATATTAAATTATAATCTTTATTTCAACAATCAGGGATTAAAAAAAACATTTGCAAAACTAGATGTTGCCCTTGCTGCATGCAGAATCATGCAAATATTAGCCAACAATGACCCCTAGTGTATGAAGATGGAACTACATTTTACAGCAGGTCACTGGAAACACCAGTGGTGTTAATGTAACTGAATGAACTACTATGTTAATTCAGTTATATTAAGATACATTTAGAAGAAAATGATAGATAATAGTTTTGTGTATTGTATTTGTGTAAAAGACACAATGTCCTTTTTACTTTTCTGTTGTTAACTGCAGTCTTGCGGCTGGTTGTTATTCACATAATAGACCAGTATTAGGTACTACTAAATACTAAGGTAGAAGCCAAAAACACATTTGTACTAAACATTTTAAAACGACTGACATACAAAAAAGCTTCAACCATATATTAACAAAGCTTTGTCATTTATTTTTACAATTAAATCAGTTTCTCATTCAATAAATCATGTGAAAACATATTTCATGGTATGATAGGAAAATACAACAATTGAGAGGGCAATTGTGATTTAGGACTTGTCTTAGATTGTTATATCTTGACAACTGAGCTCAAATGATCATTTCAAACCTTTGCAATAAAAATTTTAAACTCTGAGCTTTTCCATACAAATCCCATCCATCCCATTATTGCAAAAATGCTAGAGGGTGTGACTGAGAGTCTTGAGTGAACAGGGGTGAATGGAGCTAAGTAGCTAAAAGTTATAATTTAATATTGTTCTAGTCATTCACACATGAACCTCCTTTAATTTTGAGAAAGTGGAAGGATGACCTGCAATGAAAAATCATCAAAACATGGCAGCACCTTTCCGTTTTTCTACAGCAAATACATTTTTAGGCAGATACACATAAAAATTTTGCTTAATTAATTAGATTAAGAGACCCTTATTAGTCCCACCATGGGGAAATTTCACCTCCGCATTTAACCCATCCATGAAGTGAAACACCACTAGTGAGCACACACACACACGAGGGGGCAGTGAACACACTTGCCCAGAGCGGTGGGCAGCCCAATCCGCAGCGCCCGGGGAGCATTCGGGGGTTATGTGTCTTGCTCAAGGACACCTCAGTCATGTGCCGTCGGCTCTGGGGAACGAAGCGGCGACCTTCCGGTCACGAGGCTGGCTCCCTAACCTCCAGCCCATGACTGGGGTGCTTCTTCAAGGCTTCTTTAGTAAAGGAAATTGTCCTAAGTAGAACCATGAGCTTGAACTTGCATGATTAAAGCATCAGAATCAGAATCAGAATACTTTATTGATCCCAGAGGGGAATTGTAGGGTGAAAGCGTTCTTTGCATGGCAAAAGTGTTTTTCAGTTTGATGACAATTGTGCTGTAGATGGATCTATATAGAACCTTTTTAAAAAGGGTTCTATACAGCACCAAAAATGCTTCTTCTATTACAAAAATCTTGACATTGCCCTTTTTTGCTGCTGTATAGATCCCTTTTCAAAAATGGTCTATATAGAACCATCTACGGCACATTCTGAAGAACCCTTTCACAATGCAAAGAACCATTTAAACATGCAAAGGGTTTTTGAGTGTTCATGGCTATATATACCACCATTTTCATTACTAAAGAACCCTTGAAGAACCATCACTTTTAAGAGTCTAGCGTTACAGCTAACGAGAGCTGAGCGGTTGGTTAGCTGATCAACTATAACTAGTCATATAAACTGGAGTTGAAAAGTGTTAAAAAATATAACAACAGTGTTAAAACAATTTAAGCTATCCTGTTTTGGGAAAACAAAGGCAAGACTGAAAAAGAGGAACGATTAAACACACCCAAATTACAAGCTTACAACCCTACAGGTGTCCATTCATATAGGACTCTATTATGAGCGCCCTCTAGTGTCTGATCAACTCACAAAGGATCACACAGAGGGACTTCAGCTCTAAAGTCTCTGACAGTGGGTTCACCCTACTTTTCCTCACTTATAGTAATTATAGTATAGTACAGTAGTTATAGTAGGCTAATAATGATCTAGATTGACAACTGAATAAGACGTGTATCATTTAAGGGTTTGTTGGCACAACCTCCCCATCCCTTGTTTTGCTGGTTAACAAACCCCCTGCTTAATTGCTCTTGGCTCGTCCCAGATGGCTGGGCAAGCGCCTGCTGTGAATTGCAGCCTAAGAGGAGTGTGCTTCAGCTAAGCAATTATCTCCAGCCTTCATTTGACTGAAACACAATGGCTCCTCCAGGGCACAGGCCACTGTCTTTTCACAGCCTCTAAACATGGGGCTCTACAATTTCTCCACGGAATTACATTCCACTTCTGCTAATGACGATCACTTTGTTAGTGCTCTTTGAAGATCAGCATGACTGAAGTAAATGCACTGAAGGGCCAGACACCCCTCAGAATCAGTACACAGAAAATAATAACTGCATTTTATTTGTAATGAACGATATAACATTTATTCTTATAATGTGAACAAACTCACTGTTGTATAGTACAAAAATAAATAAATAAAGACTTAAGAACTAAGAACAATAAGGACGACAAAGCCACACTGACAGAAAAGAAATGCACAGGAACAGAGTACTGATCACAACAAAGTGCTGTCAGGAGCTAGACAGCATATAGCATAAATGATTAAAGCTCAAAAGCAAACCAAACTGGCTAAAGCTAAACTATGGCTTCAAATTAGATCTCTACCCTCTGTTTGGGGGGCACAAGTACCGGTTTTACTGTCTACCTTCTAACTGGGTGAAAAAATATCCTTGATCTCTCATTGTTGCACTTAATCTACATAGACTGGACTTTTTATGTGGACCCGTCAATCTGTTTTGATAAACTTCAGTTGAGGTGGTGACAATATTTGAAATAAGATGGTGTGGAAAACTGAAAGAGAAACAATAAAATGACAGAAGCTCTCAGGCTTGGCCTGGATGCTGTTTAGAATGGAGCACATAACTTCAACTAAAACGTCACTGCTTTGAAACTGTCTGCTATCTATATTAGGTTATATCAGCATTCGGGAGAGAAATATATATGGCCCATTCTACCTAATTGGTTCAAACTGCAGTGCCACTAAAAATTGAAACAAACAACAAAAAAATTTCAATAGTTCAGATCTTAGATATTTACAAGGATTATGTTATAATCTATTTAAATCCTAGGCATTAATTGAGATTATCACATATAAGGGCTGGTTTCCTAAACCTAGATTGAGCTTAGTCATGGACTAAACTGCAGTGCCTGTAGTGAACCATTGGAAATTCTTTTTAGTCTAGGCTTGGACTTGATCTGGGTCTAGGAAACAGGCTATAACATGAAGTATGCCAGTGATGCAAAAGTTTGTCACATAGCAGAACATTTTTTTTAAAAGTTGTACTGAAGTGTTTAATACCTGCAAAACCCACTTTGCATGAAATGATTATGAATTTTTCATGCAGTAAGGTTTTGGCCTAAAACTTATTTCTTTTAATCCAGTCAAAGCGGTGAGGTACATGCTGGGTATCACAAGGCAAAATAGTATTTTTTTTTATTTATCTCTATTTTAGCACTATCAACATAAAAACTCAGAAGACTCATATTTGCATTATAAACATCACGGCTCCTGGTTCCTATCACCACCACTATGAAGAAATCAAAGTTGTTTCTCTAAAATGAACCATTTCACATCAAACCATTCCGAATGACTTTGTATACATCTCAAACTGAATTATTTTTAAAAACTGGTGGTTCCCCTTAAAGCCTACGTTCATCTTCATTTGCCAAGAAGAATCCTACACAAATCTCACATGTTTTTTTTTACTGTCAGTCCCATTTAGCAATGTGGCACCAAGCCTGGTATAGAAGCTTCTCTGTGGGCCTGTGGGCTGGGGGGGTTCTCCTCACCGCCCATCATGGAGCCCAGCGTTCCGTAGCTGCCTGCTCGGTTCTCCACCTGCGCTGACACACAGATAGTGACCTCCGAGCCCTCCACCCTGAGTGGAGCCTCACTCTGAGACAGCGGCGTGGCACTCTCACTTATGCTCTGCACTGTGATGCTGGACTGCAAATTACACAAAAAAAAATACAAAAATGCAGTGTATTAACCTTTTAACTACACTTCAGCTCCTCACTCTTATAACTATACAACTTACACATAAGGTTGTATGGAAGTGATTGGACCATCTGAATTCAATGATTTGGATGGGTATGTGAATACTTCTGGCAATATAGTGTATATCAACAATGTCCAGGAATGCCACTGATTTCTCTGGGCTAAAGCTGATCCGAGATGTAGCCTCATAGTCACTGCACATGTTTGCCAAACACACATGTAATCCAACATATAATATCCATTTTCTAAGCCGCTTCTCCGTCAGGGTCGCAGGGGGGTGCTGGAGCCTATCCCAGCAGTCTTCGGGCGGAAGGCAGGATACACCCTGGACAGGTCGCCAGTCCATCGCAGGGCAGACAGACAAACACAGTCACTCACACACTCACACCTAGGGGCAATTTAGCATGTCCAATTGGCCTGAATGCATGTCTTTGGACTGTGGGAGGAAACCAGAGAACCTGGAGGACATGGGGAGAACATGCAAACTCCACACAGAGAGTACCTTGATCACCCGGCCGAGGAATCAAACCCAGGCCCTCCTTGCTGTGAGGCGACAGCGCTACCCACCACGCCACCGTGCCGCCCTCTTTATATTATGTCTTCTCAAATTGATTTGCACTGCTCTCCTCAGGGAAGATTTATCCACCCTTTTGTTTTTCTTTGGCATGTGCCATTTTTTCATCATGACACAGAAGACTTGTATGGACTGTATGAATCATTAAGGCAGAGTTGTTCAAAGCCAGTTAAGGAGTGCCAAAACTTAAAGTTTATCCTGTTCTAACAAATCTGTTGTGACTAATAATCACACCGCCATTAGTGGAATCAGGTGTGGCAGGACAAAGGAAGAATTTAACTATTCTGCCACCTGAGAATATTATATGCAAAAGCGACTTCAAACCTCTTGAGGTGACCTGTTACTTAATGTTGTTATCATCTAAAAATTTTGTTTGGCTCAATCAATGCATCAGTAAGTTAAATCAGATATGCTGATGGCAGATTTGAACAAATATATGCAGAGCTGGGGATGTTGAGGTGAAGTCTGGAACCTCTACTCATCAGAATAGCACACAAGGTCTCTATTCCTTTTTGGAAAACAAGAAATTCTTGTGGCTTTTTACTATATAAGTAATCTAGATACTAGCAAAACTACTCTTGCTGCTGATATTTAAAGCAATTTTAAGCAATTTGCTCAGGTGCTTTGCACACTACTTTACATAATAACACATTTGTTCCAATATTCCATCATATATGTACTCACATTCCCTACTGAAGCATTGCTCTCTATAAGTGTCTTCTTTTTCCTAGACAGGTTAGGATTCCAGTGACAGACCAAACTGTCGTTCTGGACACTGTAGTTTTTGTGACCAACCAGCCAGTAGGTATTCATTTTCCCTTTTCCCTGGAAATGAAAGTAGTAAATAGCAGTGAAGCTGAGCCCATAAATAACAGGGTAAAAAGGCACACAGTACAATATATTATCATAGCTAAATCTTAGTAAATGTTAAACAATATTAAACTAATTTGATCATCTTACATCAGATATTTACTTGGTGGTGAAATTTATTTTGTTATTAGTAAACAGCCTAGGCTTTTAAATATATAGATTGATTGTAAGGTCTATAGGGGAGGAGGTAAGGGAGCTAATGTACAAAAATGCAACAGAATGCCTTTGAGTTCTAATATGTGGGTTTTTTGTAATGCACAATTGACACTTACCTTCACCTCAATCTCTCCTCTTAGCTGGAGCTCATACGCATTGTCTTTCATAAGAGCCAGGTATGTTGCAGAGCTCGCATGGACCTTCTGAGCTGTAACAATAATCAAAGGACAGTTCATGGCACAGTTTGAATGTTCCTTTGGGAACCATTTTACCCTTTAATTTATGAAGGGGCACATTCAAATGGTTTATGACTTATCAATGCCACACATCATGTAAAAATCACTTTAGGTCAATATATTTGTGTTCATAAGTAAAAAAAAAAGTGATACACTGTACGCAAGTTGTGATGAAAATATAATGTGTACAGTCTTGTATTGCATAAAGAATGATTCCTTGCATTTATGGCGATTTGACATCTAAACAAACTTAAAGTTCGAAGTGCAGACCTAAACCTGACAATGCAGTATATAAATGAAACATAAATCTAATTGTAATTATGTACCTATGCAATTAATTATGTAATTATACTATTGTGCAGAGGTCAGAGACCACCTGAACTTCAGTTTTGGAAACTCTTAATTCTTCAGTTATTCCCAAAACTGAAGTTCAAAATGTTTCCTTCGGGTGCTCCAGTTTCCTCCCACAGCCCAAAGACATGCAGACAGGTAATTTGGAGATGCTAAACTGGCGTGAGTATATGATTGTATATGTATATGTCTGTGTGTTGGCCCTGTGATGGACTGGCAACCTGTCCACGGTGTTTCCTGCTTTATGCCCAATGAGCGCTGGGATAGGCTCTGTGCCCCAAAAGGATAAGTGGCATAGAACATATATGTATTTCCTATGTAAGTTCATAACAGTATAACAAATAAAGAGAAAATGGGACTCCTAACTGGTAAACCACTAAACTGTCACCATCCCATCAGTACTTCAATCTTTCATCTTCATTTGCAAATCAAACAAAGAAGCTGCTGGTGTTCTCAGAATCTCAGAGTCCAGAGTCCAGACCTCAACATCATTTAATGGGTTTGAGATTAGACTGAACTAGGTGAAGACTGAACTTTGGAAAAAAAAAAAATATGCCTGCAGATTTCTTTGAAAAACTGAAATCAAGTCGCCACCAAGGAACAGAAGCCAGAAGGCAAAGGGTGGACAAACAAACCCTGAAATGTGTGAAATTATATTTAGTTTTTTTTCTACTTTTTCTGATACAAAAAAATGAAAAAGAATAACTTTAATTTAATGTCCATTTTGACTGGACGTTAAATAAATAAAGGGTTGCACACTACTACATGAAATTACATTTAAATAGTACACAGCTAAACAACAACTGTAGACGCTTGAGGGTTTAATTCTAATCAATTTTAGATGTATAACACATATGATGCTCTCAAATGTATTTTGCACATATCAGCATAATGGACTGTATAATGATAAATGTAGCCCATGTTAAAAGAGCTCATGGTCTGCAGAGGGGGGGAGAGATGCCATGATGAGGAACTAAGACTGAATGAAGAATGATGCAGGCATTGCTGAAATGGCCGTCTGTCTCTATGGTGATGTAGTGACTGAAAATATTCATGAATGTGACGAGCGGCATAAAACAGACACTTCCCTCTGGCCAAAAGGTGGTCTTTATATAACATTCGTCTTTATATAACATTTTCCATGATCACATATTGCAAACATCGTTAAAACTTCATATATGGTTGAAAGTGCAGTATTGGAGGGATTATCATTGTCTTTATGTAAGAGTGTTTATCAGAGATGTGTTATGTTACAGACACATACGCAGACTGGTTGACTCCATTCGGGAGGCTGTGTTGACTGTGTCTCCAAACAGACAGTACCTGGGCATCTTGTAGCCCACAATACCTGCTACACATGGGCCTATGACAAAAAAACAGAAATATAAAACATTGGGCTTGTACCTTCAAAAACATTTATGTATAAATTGTACACTAAAATGAATAGACAAATGTCATACTTAAGTTCATTCCCTGTAAAGGATGCGTTAATTTAATGTTTTACCTTAGAAAATAAACAAGAAATGTACCAGGGTATTCAGTTTTTCACATGACTGTTGAGTGTTGATTGTATTAATAATTTATATATTAGCACTCTTCTAACAAAACCTGTATTTCACAGGGCAATGAAAACAGCATTTTTTTAAAATGTATGTTAATATAACAAAATTTTATTCTAAATGATTTGTATACAGTAAATAATTCTACATTCAAACAAACCATAATTAACTATTCATTTTCTTTTATTTATCTTTGTAAGCCCTAAATGTTAGAATGACTCAGTATTAATCGTAAGACTTGAACTGTGGGCCCACATACAGGTGCCTCAAAGTTTAAAATATTAAGCAATGACAAAAGTCACTAAAAGTCATTTCCTACTAGTTTGTACTCCGTGGCTCACACAAACCTGTGTGTATCCCTGCTCGGAGCTGAAGGCGTTTGTTGGGCATGTGAGGAATGGGAACCTGTCTCACAGCAGCCACCAGATCCAGAGACATCTTAGCAATCTCATCTGCATGTTTATCACCATTTCTCTCTGGAAGCCCACTCACAACCATGTACGCATCACCAATAGTCTCCACCTGTGCCAGAAAAGAATAGAGTTTGAAACCAGGTCAACTTCAGTTTACTTTACAGTGATGAGTTTCTATGATTCAGTGGTTGTAATCATGGACAGTGATTTATTTTTTTGGTACATGAACTTTTACTAACTTTTACTATCATTTAAAAAAATCTCCATTATTCTGCACGTACAGTACATTCCTAATACGACTGTACTGCGATACCCATTCTATTGCAGGGTAAAAAAACGCTTTGAATTTATTTGATTTGAATGTATATCGATTCCACATTAATAAAATACACTCTACCAACACAACTTTTGGCAAAAATAAGAAAAATGAACAACAGTAATGATGTTTACGTGGTGTATTTCATCCATGTGGAACCAGCATTCAAATCTGAATCAAGTAAATAAGTCCATTCTTGATTAAACCTACCAAATGTACAGATTTGTTCACAGTGGTGGTGAAAGGAACCAGATGTCCAAAGCGTTTAGTGCCCCTAAAAGCTCACCCTCACAGAAAGTTATTACATGAAGTGGTCCCAAATACACTGATGTCTGAGTTGTTTCATAGTATTTTATACATTCATTTATGCTGGAGAGGTACATACAGTATGACAAAACAGTCCCCAATGAAAATTCTTTATTTTCCTTATTTACCACTATTTTATCATTATCATCATTATATATAAAAACACATGTAGAATCACTGGTCATAGCAAATAAAACAAATAAAGAAGCTTTTTTTCACTATGCATTATTTCTCATCAGACCACTCTGAATAACTTTGTTTACATCTTGATTGAATTATATGGAAATTTTACAATTATGCAGAAGTCTTCATTTTCCTTTAATACAACTTACAGGCTCACTGGGTCTGCATGTATTAGAAGGCAATAAAAATGATCTTCTTTAAGACTGACTGTGTCATATTAAAAAGAAAGGTAGGCTGTAGCGAGAGACTGCTAAGAAACAAAAGACTGCTCCCATGTATCAAAATGACATGTTGTGGTCCTCAGAAATCATGTAATAATGTCAGTTCTTACCTTGTAGACGTCATAAGAGTCGATGCGTGTGTCGAAGCACATGTACAGATTGTTTAGCATTTCAACAACTTGCAGTGGCGTACAGGAAGCTGATATGGCAGTGAAACCCACAATATCCGAAAAGAAAATGGTCACCTTGAAGATTAAAGAGAGAGAGAACCAACTAGAACTGTCACATATTTATATAATAGACTACATATGACTGGACAAACAATAAATGAGTGCATTTTAATAGAGAACATTACAAACAGACAATTAAATACAGATATCATACCAATCCAATTACAAAAGCATGTAAAATGTAAATTTGTCTGCGTTTAAATAATCTAGTGCATTCTCCTGAGATCCCATTTTAAAGTAATGATAAATGAACTCTACTCTCTAAATATCTTTAGCCCTAAATGTATGTGCTTTGAGACTCCACTGAATCTTTAGGTGAAGAACCTGCATGTTGTAACAAAAGAGGGAAAATGACCTGCTATGCGCCTCATTTGCCATCCTTCACGAGATACCCACAATTTTCCTCTCTCCCTCATAAGCTGTTTTATCTCCTAATGAATATGTAATACCGTAATTACAGGCAATTATTGCAACAATAAGAACAAACAAAATGGGAGCATGTGCTCCTTCCATATACTGCAATCTTGCCAACATGCCTAATGAATATGGACTTCTCTTTAAACATCAATTTGATCTGCTAAACGCAGAACAGTTGCACTGACCCTTTCTCTGAAAGCTTGTTTTTCGAGCCGTTTAACCCAGAACAGCACATGTAGCGCAGCTGAAATCCTGGTTTTGTTTTTCATTTTCTGGGATATTTTTTAATGTAGTTCATCGTGCCTGTTTCTTTGCACTACATGAAGGTGGGTAGTATTTGCTAAATAGTTTCAATAATATAGTAATAACAATAATATAGTACATTACACACACATACACACATGTATATATAGATTTTTTTTAAATTAAATATATAATTTTTTTTACATACCTGTATTTGTGAGAAATCTACTTTTTACTCAGGCAATTACACCTATGTGGTTGATTTCATTTTGGGTTTTTTCAGCAATTGGACCGTTTTGCTGCTGCTCACACCTCTTACTTTTGAAGTTTAGCATTTTATTTTATATCAAAAATATCCCAAAAAGAGAGGAACAGCACCAAACAAACTAACAGATGCTGAATGTACTAAGCAATTCTGCAGTTCCCTAATTCTATAAGGGTTTCTTTTGTATTTCTCTGCTCACGTTGTTTTCTGCTAAACTGCTTTTAATTCTACTGGAGTCATTAAAGCAACTATACTTAACACATAAAATGGATTTAGGCTGCTAAATCTCTTACACTTTCATAGCTTTCAGCTTCCACGTGTCTGTTTTTCCGCAGCTGCTTGGCCACAGATTTGGGCAGCATCTGGTGGAGGAGATCCTCAGCAAGACGCCTTTGAGTCTTCAGGTCCTCCGTCCTTTCCTTCAGGCTCTGAGCGTAATCCTGGATCCACTCTGTCATTTCCTTAAAGGAGAGAAGCACGATGGGGTAGATGAGACATGCAATGGTTAGCAGACATATCTTCAGGCTCACGCTGGAGGAGATATCTCTGGATTTCATCTTCAAGGCCAATGTGGCCTTGGAAAGAAAGCAGTTCTGAATGTTTCCCAACGTAAGAATGAACGCGGAGGCTCCTTCCAAAGAGGAACCAGGGCTGCAGAGGGAAAAGAGTGGGTGAAAGTCTTTTAGTTGAGTCAGCTGGAGCTCCAGGCCAAAGTTCTCCATCCAACAGCTCTGGAAGCTCTCAGACATGTTTTGGAGGATGATCAGAAGGGTCATTGTTTGTGACCATTTATATTGGAAGTCTGCCCCTCCTTCACCCAGTATCCACTGATAGTTCAGCTCCTGGAGTGTAATGAGAAGTTTCACAGTGAGCAGGTCTGCCCAGTCTGAACTGTACTTCAGAAGACCAACGTCTACATCTCCAATGCCGGAGGAGTGTAAGATTTTTTGAATCGCAAGTGTGACAAAAGTGGTTGCATTCATACTAGTTGGCTCATCACTCCATGACTCATTAACAAACTCCAAAAAGTCAGACCGAAGATGTTTGCAAAGCTCAGTGAGATCTGCACCACAAGGCTGTCCATGGCCATCTGTTTGTACACCTGTACAATGGTGACTGACCACCGACAGCACACTGAATGAGAAACTTGGCAATATCTCTTGCCCACTATTTCTGCTCTCTCTTGACGAGCATGCGTTTCTCATCGTTTGGAGTTCAGTAATGATTTGGAGCGTTGCATTAGTTCTACAGGAGGTCAGTTCACCGAGGCAGTCCTCTGTGTGCTGCCACTGAGCCAAGCTGGAGCTGAAGTCCACGGCCATGGCGGAAAACAGGGCAAGGAAGGAGACGACGCAGGCTACCAGGATCCTGCGAACTGTGCGATTGCGACTGCCGCAAGCAGGGAGAGAGAGACTGTGAAAGGAGGTAAAAATATATGCATATATATTAGTTGGGCACTGGTTCCCAGACAATAGTATTGCAATGTTAAACAAACAGCCTGCAGAAAGAACAAATGACTTTAATTCCAAGCTTGAAATATTTTTCAATTCTACAATTCATCATGAGAAGTTCAATGAGCTCCCAACTGAACAGGAAAGCCCTAAAAATGAACATGTGAGCTAAAGACCAATGAATGAACAGTTCTGAACATACTTGTAGGACATTAGTTTGAACCAGTTGAAATGAAAGAAAAGCCACTTACCTGCAAGTATCACATTCTCCCTCTGGATCTTCCTGGTCGTTTGCTACAAGCTTCTTTCCTTTGCGTCTTCTGCTCTGGATTTTAGTTAAAGTGCCTTTCAAAGAGGTCGATGACAGGGTCCCAGACGCTAAGCAGTCCTTTTTCATGTACTCCACTGATGACATGAGCTTCCTCTCGTATATGTTAGACGAAATGAAGTCGGGCGGCTCAGCAGAGAGCCCAAATTCAGCTTTAACAATGTAATGATCTGTAGTAGCTCTTAACTTTTAATACACCTTCTTTTTGTGAGTCTACTCGTCCGAGCGTCTTCCTCTCCTTGTGCTGGGCGTAAAAGAATTCAACATGTGACGTCGTCTCATTACGAGGGGCTTTTAATATACAATGAGGGCTGCTTAATGAGGCGCCATGATGTGCGTGTCTGTTAACCAGGCCTCGGGGCGGTTTTAACCTGCCACATATCGCAGGACATTCGTTTGAACCGCCCATAACCTCTGAGTGAGCTCGAACACATTTCAGGACAAATTCATGACTTCAACAGCTCTTCAGTTACTTTGTACTGCTTCGTATTCACGGTGTTTATATTTCCTGGCGTATGACCGATTCACGCAGGAAAGTGACGTAGGAGAAACGGTAGGGAAATACGTGCGTGACGCAGCAACGAGCGCGCTGGGATAAATTATTCCAATAAAAAGTCCAACGAATCCAGAAAGGTTCAGTCCACATTAGAGCAAATTGTTGTTTTGGTCTGTTTGCGTGTCTTTATTGCATGTAAAGTATTTGTTATGTCATTATATCGATATCTGAGCTGTTTTAAGTAACTCTGCTATCCTTTCTACAGAGCATTTAAGGGGCCGTGGCTTAAAAAAATATGACGAATTTACATCCCCCTCGCAAATGTTTTTCGTTCCCTCGCAATGATTTGGGGTTTCCTCGCAAATGCAGTCGAGTTCGCAAGGGAACACAAAACTTTTGGGAGGGAATATGAAGCCACTGCAAGGTCAGTGTTTGTGAGGAAATGCAAAAAAAAGGAAGAGAATGCAGAGCTGTTGCAAAGTTAAAGCAAAAAAGGGAAAGGCAATGCCACTGCAAATATTACTGTTCACAGTGGTACATTTTAAACTAATATGGTGTTCTCCTTTGTGTTCCCTCACAATAACTGCGTCCCAGCCTGTGAGGAAATACAAACATTTTGCAAGCAAACGCGAAAGTGTGGTTCCAAATGTTATTTATTTATTTATTTTTACAATTGTATTACGTGCAGTAAAAAGAGAACAAAGGTGAACACACACACACACACACACACACACACACGTCTATAAATGCTGGCTCTTGTCGCTTCTAAGTTGATGGAGATTTCCAGAAATCTGCCAAATTCTGCCACTGACCACAATTAAAGTGGAACTCAAAGTTTGTGCCGAATTAAGTTGTTAAGATTTAAGCAAAGTGGTTTTTATGTGAAATCTAAAGAAAAACACAGTCACAGTGATGGTGATAGGAACCAGATGTCTTAAATGTTATTACATGAAATAATGAAATAGTCATACATACGTTGCCTGTTGTATAAGACGTTTTATGATAGTTATGAATATATGAATAAGTGGCCTCCACGTGCCTGTATGGCCTCCCTACAATGCCTGGGCATGCTCCTGATGAGGTGACGGATGGTCTCCTGAGGGATCTCCTCCCAGACCTGGACTAAAGCATCCGCCAACTCCTGGACTGTCTGTTGGTGGATGGAGCGAGACATGATGTCCCAGATGTGGATTCAGGTCTGGTGAACGGGCAGGCCGGTCCATAGCTTCAATGCCTTCATCTTGCAGGAACTGCTGACACACTCCAGCCACATGAGGTCTAGCATTGTCCTGCACTAGGAGCAACCCAGGGCCAACCGCACCAGAATATGGTCTCACAAGGGGTCTGAGGATCTCATCTTGGTACCTAATGGCAGTCAGGCTACCTCTGGCGAGCACATGGAGGGCTGTGCGGCCCTCCAAAGAAATGCCACCCCACCCCACACCTTTACTGACGCACTGCCAAACCGGTCATGCTGAAGGATGTTGCAGGCAGCAGATCACTCTCCACGGCATCTCCAGACTCTGTCACGTCTGTCACATGTGCTCAGTGTGAACCTGCTTTCATCTGTGAAGAGCACAGGGCTCCAGTGGCGAATTTGCCAATCCTGGTGTTCTCTGGCAAATGCCAAGCATCCTGCATGGTGTTGGGCTGTGAGCACAACCACCATCTGTGGATGTCGGGCCCTCATAACATCCTCATGGAGTCGGTTTCTAACCGTTTGTGCAGACACATGCACATTTGTGGCCTGCTGGAGGTCATTTTGCAGGACTCTGGCAGTGCTCCCCCTGTTCCTCCTTGCACAAAGGCGGAGGTAGCGGTCCTGCTGCTGGGTTGTTGCCCTCCTACGGCCGCCTCCACGTCTCCTGGTGTACTGGCCTGTCTCCTGGTAGCGCCTCCAGCGTCTGGACACTACGCTGACAGACACAGCAAACCTTCTTGCCACAGCTCGCATTGATGTGCCATCCTGGATGAGCTGCACTACTTGAGCCACTTGTGTGTGCACAAGAACCTGCAGAACCACTCCTTTATTGCATGCGTCTTGCTAATTGCCAATAATTTCCACCTGTTGTCTATTCCATTTGCACAACAGCAGTGAAATTGATTGTCAATCAGTGTTGCGTCTTAAGTGGACAGTTTGTAATATATATATTACATCTGACCCTTTCTGCATCATTATGTGGAAAAGACAGAAAATGTGGAGCAATTAGGAGCACTTAGTGCTGATGTTCATTTGGAGTCAAAGTCTGGTAGGAGACAAAAAAGGGACATAATGTATTCTGGCTGTTGTATTCCCCTTTATTCACAGTGTTTGCTTCAAAAAACAGGATTTTGATGAATGTCACAAAATATCAATATAGTTAGTTAATATAGTTAATATTCCCCATAATTATCCACATATAATTCAGTGTTTGAAATACAAATTTACTAAAATCTATTTAATAAAGCAATTTTTTAAAATACAAGCACATATTAAGACAATAATATCATGGAACTAACAATGCAGTCAATTAAACACAACAGAATTATCCAACCTTCACAAGCACGCAGGACCTCCCACAATCTTTCCCCCGACAGTCTTTTCCTCAGACCGTCTCCTTTTTACATCTGACCCCTCAAGAAGAATTAATATAACTACAGTTACATCACCACAATCCCACAAACAGCTCCTCACATGAAAAATAGTAAACGCTGTAATCTTGGTGGGGCTTGTGCATTTTTAAGAGATAAATGTTGCCTATACATAGTGTAGTTTGTGTGTGTGTGTGTGTGTATATGCAATATGATTGTTGCCTACTGTAATAGCTCATTCATATTACAAGCAAAAGATAGCATGTTATTGTCATTTAACTTCATGATGATGTATACTTCATTCAAGAGATATTTTGGTGCTCTAGAATGGCTCCACAATGGCATCGATGATTTGTGCCAGAATTATTTGTTATTTGTTCCTAGCCCACCATGTTTATTCTAAAGGTTATGAAAAGCTATGATTACATAAACTTTTTGTAAGCTTAGTGCAAAAGACTTTGGTGCTCACATCTTAAAAATAGCATGCTTTGCACCTCTTCATCGTCACGCTTATAAGATCCAGCATCAGACTAACATCAACATGGAAAACATTCATTACATGTGAAAAAAAGAGATTCTGGGAGATTTTTAAAGCATTGAATACCTGAGTCATGTCATTATAAAAGGAAAATATACTGAGATGTATAAATATATATAGAGAGATATATAAAGATTTTCACACTCTAGCAACCATTCATTTAGCTGGAACACACAGTTATAAATGGAAAAAAGAGACAAATCCCAATAGTTTATAATCAAAAGCTTGGTTTCACTCATCACTGGCTGCATAGCTGCCTTCGCTATTGTATCATATTTGAGTCCATTGTGAGTCTACATCAATGTGAGGGTCACTGACAAAAACTTCTGCTCACAGCATTTGAAATTTCCTTCTCTTTCTGTCATGCTAGTCTTTCCATTAAGTATTTAGTCTTTCTTAACATGAAGGAATCTATTCTAATTTTAGTGTTATTACAGGCTGACAGACACTTCTGTAATTAAATCTAAAGCTGCACCCAAAACTACATGTACTATACTATGTACTATACTACACAAAGTACTCTAATGAATGGACTTCTATTGGTGGTGTACTATTTTTAACATAGGCCTACTATTCAGAATGGTAGTGTGTGGTTTTGGAAGCAGCCAAAATCTCTAGCGGAACTCTGAGAACATCACCACCTAGTGGAATTTGTTGGGCAATGTTTGGGCACCCCTGGTCAAATTATGCCCTTTGCTAAAGTTAACACATCCTCTACAGAGACCACATGTCTAACACGTTGTAATGGACAAATACTATTTATTTAACATGTCGGGAAAAAATCCAATATAAAATGAGACATGTGCAAAAGTTATGCCACTTTTATATATATGTGTGTGTGTGTGTTTATTTTGTTGTAATATATTTAACTCAGCAAATAAATATGAATTGTGCACTAAAATGTTCAGGAAATCATTATTCTTCCCTCAAAAAATTAAAAAACATCATTTGGCAAGGGGTGTTCAAACTTTTGCATAACTTTTTTACAGCCCCTAAAATGCATGGGCACATATGTGCATCCATATCTCAATTCCTTATATTCATAACCACATAACTTAGCTACCAAATCATTTACAGAAGTTTCATAACAGTAAGACTGTAATAACTGAATAGTAACCCTGCAGATTAAGAGGTTATGGCCTTGAATGGATTCCATCCGACTCTGCTTTTCAATTAAATTAAATTAAACTAAATTATTTTCCCATAGACTGCGTTTCTCCTATAATAATGCCCTGTAATTTGTCTTATCTTAGTCTTGCGCTCAAATCAATCATTCGCATTAGAGCAGGAAGACAAGAGCTGGGAAACACGGCACTCTGTAAACGTGCTGTAACGTTGCGCTGAACAGTGCTCATGGTGGCTGGTCTGAATGTTACCCGTTATTCTTCGCGCTCTCTGAAACGCCTTCGTCTTACAGTTCCGTTTCTTCATTTGTCTTCATTACCTGATAGGGTCAGAGGTCAGCATCATCCTGGAGATTCAGACATTCTACATCCAGACATCAAGGACACATTGATTTAGATCTACTCTGATTCACTTGTTGACTCAAAGTGGAATTCCACCCAGATTTCTAAATGTCAGTATAAATCCAAAGTTGAGACGTAAACAAAGTCATTCAGAGTGCTTTGTGTGGTATGCTTCAACTTCTTTACAATGGTGGCGACAGGAAACAGGGGTCATGATATCTACAACTGAAATATACCCGTTTGTTACTATCCAAATCAAACCGATGCACCTACACAGGTTTTTGTATGTAATACTGATGATGGGAAAAAAAAAAAGTTCTTAAAACACTTTATGTAGTTTTCATGAAGATTATGATGTTTAGCAGTGTTTTCTTATTTGGGATTTGTTCTTAGGTAAGAACAGAATCTACACTCACTCAAGAGCACAAAGATGCAAGCGACTCTTTAAGAACACGTCATGGGTCTGGTGTAAACTTTTTATTAGGACTTTTCTCAAGAACAAATTTAAGCAAAAACTTAGGATGATATTGGTGAATAAGGCACAATGTCTTTGGCATTGGGCAGCAGGTTTGTAACCATTAATAACTTTCCATGAGGTCGCATTAGCTTTTTGAGGCCAGATGTCTGGTTCCTATCACCACCACTCACTGTGAACACCTGAGTTCGCAAGTTTTTCTAAAAAGGAGCATATCACATCAAATCTTTCTGTATGACTTTGCTGACATCTTAATGATTTTTTCGAAAAATCAGTGGAATTTCCCTTTAAATTGTAGCTAAAAAGTAATAGTGTAGTCTGGCCAATCAAAATGTCCTGTTTCACACGCATATGGCTATATTAAAGTACAAAATTATGTTCATGTTTCTAATATATTTGTACAAGTGTAATTAATGATCAACAGAGCTGGGTGATTGACAAAAATTGAGCTGATCATTGTTTAACAAATTTACCATGTTTAACATCATGAAACAGGTTCTATGATGGTAAGAAGATATAAAATGATCATTTTCAGCCACACAGTAAACCACACCGCTCTGTCCATGTTAGGTAGCCAAATATAAGCCTATCTGTGGTGGCTTTGAATGTTTTAATCTAAACCTACTACTCATTAGGTTCAAAGGTTTAAAAAAATATCTATAAAGCAACATCTACACTATACTGAAAGGCTAATGTTGCTATCACTGCTATAATTCTGTATCATGATAACCTTTTCAGGCTACAGTCCTGTGCAAAATCAGAGACCACCCCTTTCGTTTATTTCATTTCCAGTCAAAACGGATATTTCTACTAAATTTCTCAGTGTCAGAAAAAAAGCAGGCGACATATATTTAACAGAGAATGACACAAATGCCCCCAACACTGAAGTATGACATCAAATTACGAGTCGTTCATTCTTTACTTTTGTGAACACTACAGCCAATGTAACACTTCCATTGCTCCAATCTTAATACCACTGAGTTACAAATGCGATGATCCTAAAGAAGTCACTGACATTATATTAACCTAACATTCACACAAGCAACTACTCAAGCAAACCTACAAGCTGTACTGAAAATTTCTCTCTCATATGCATCTACAATGGATAAAGGAGATATTTCTAAGGAGATTAGATATAACGTTGTCCACTTGTATTAGGAGGGGAAAGCCACAGTAAAATAAATAGAAAACCTGGAGCTTCCAAAACTGGCAAATTAGAAAATGGGGTCCCTAATTTCAATAAGGCCTGGTAGACCCTCAAAACTGAGAGACAGGAGAAAAATCTAACTTTTGTTTCAAATCTGAAAAGCTTCATAGGCGTTTCTGTCCAGGCTTCCATTGTGATAAGACAACTCAACACTATGGGTCTGAAAGGATGCGTGGCTGTCAAGAAGCTGCTAACAAGAAAAGAAAATTTGCACCACAACACCAAAACTACACAGCTGGTGGGTCTAAATTTATAACTGGGATTACTTGGGATTAAGATGAAGCAGAAAATGCAACCAACTTCTAAGACTGAATTTTGTGTGTAGAAAAATTAAAAAGAAGGTCTCTTGAAATGAATAGAAGCTAAAATAAAGACAAAGTGTGGACAAACTGAACACTGAGAAAAACTGAAAGATTTAATTGTTGAGGCCTCTTTGTAATTTTCTGTTAAATGTTTTCTTGACACTTAAAATTGTACTTAATGGCTGTTTTGACTGGAAAAGAAAGAAATGAACAGTGGTCTCTTGACTTTGCACAGCTCTGTAGATCACCCAAACCTATTTTAATAGAGAGCACATTTATTGCCACAATGTGGTCAAATCAGTGCATATTCGAAGTTAAACCTCTGTCTCAGTTAAGACATCAATGAAGAACACTGTCACCATTGATTTGTTAATTTAATCATAGTGAGTCAATATAAAAACACAACAAATCAAGACTCAAGAAATGCAACACCACAAAAAAGTTCTGCACCCAAGAATTTCAAAGCTAACAGAGAAGGCAAAAAAAAAAAAAAAATAACCAAGCAAACAAACAAAAGCACTTTCACCCTGAATTTTTCACCCAATGTACACCAGAATTGTCACTCATGTTGCAACCAATACAATTATTTCACATTTATGAACAATACGTTGAACGTTTTCTTTTTTCAATAGTTCCTACCACCTATGAATAATGGAATTCTTGGCTTGGTTTTATTGAGCCTATGATTTTTCCCAATTAAGTGTATCTGAAGATCTAAAGAGGCTTACATATAATGCATTATGCACTTGTTTACATAGGTCTTATGAAGAAATATGAAAACTAGAGATGGCACCGATCTGACCAGGTATCCGTATCCGGCCGACATCAGCAGAAAATGATGGGTCTGATATTAGAGGGAAAAAGAATGAATCTGATTCAATCTTACAACAAATCTAGCCGGAAAACAGCATACACTCACATTATGGGATGTGCTGTTAGCTGTGTATTTCTTCCTCTGGAGTCGTCATAGCTTGAGCAGTTTGATAATGAAATAGCTGCCAATCTTACGTGAAGAGCTTCAGTTTAAAATAGCTTAAAGCTTAGGTGCTTTTACAGAAAAATGATTCAATCAGCCAATACTCAAGGATTCAAAATTGATATCAGTGTCAGAAAGGAAAAGTGGTATCGTGCCATTTCTAATGAAAAACAATATACTTTGGTTGACAAATCAGACATGACAGTCATTCACAAACGTAGACGTGGTTAATCGGGCATCTGGCTGACAGTCCATTGACCATTTAGCACTGTGCTAATCTTCTTTGCTTCTCTTTGGCCCTACATTCATATAGATTAGGATAAAACTCTCCTTACTCTAACCACTTACTGTGCAAGCCCCTGATTACTTTACTGCCCACTTACTGCCAACAATGTAGCATAATGTTTCCATATGTCTATGTATAATATTTTGTGTAGTGCTCAGAATGTGTTACCTCATTTCCTGCCCTTAAGACTTGTGCATGAAATTAAACTGAGGTGGTAAAAACAATTGTCTAAAAAGAAAGGAACATGTTAACAAAAACAAACAAAAAAACAAACCAAAAAACACTGGAGAAAGGTGGATAGCACAAAAGAACCCCCGCACCAACTTGGAAGAAGAAAGGCTTGAAGGCACCAGTGAAGAGTTTATGCACAAATTTCTCATTGAATAAAAAAAGCAAATCCTCGTCTTTCACTACTTCATCAAGAGACTAATTCACATCAGACTCTCCTTCAAACTGTAAAATGTGTCATCTACATGAAAAAAGAAAGAACAAGTCTTTGTTTCAGTTTGAGATAAATTACATTCAAGAAATCTGTGCGATAAAATTAATTTGCAACTTGTTATTCTGCAAACTGAAAGTCAGCTTTTGTATAAAAAAATAAATATTTGTTACCTTACGACTCACAAAATTTCTAAATCGTATCAACGAGAATAGGAAAGGAAAAAAACTTGATCAAGATTGTTGAGTACTTCATACAGCATTGCCAACCACAATTACACTGGTGCTTTCATTACGAGAGAAGTTCAAGTCAGAAACATCCAGACTGATGATTGTAGAGGATTCAGTAGAAGCAAAAAATCTTCAACATGCCTTAGCTCCGCAATTACTGTAGGTTGTAAGTTTGAGCGGTTACCAAAACCATCATCACCATTTTGATGTTTCCAGAACAATCTCTGGAAGCAGTATCTGACAGTTTTGCGACTACATTAGAGCAAAAAGGAGAGGGAGAAAAAGAGATTCACCAACAAAGATCACCACCCAAGAGCAGATTTTTGCTGTCTCCTTCATGGGTCTATACCTTACTCCTGAAGAGTGGCTTGGCGCCTGGCCCACAGTACTCGTTGTAGATGAGTTTAAATAGGAAGAGGTGGAAGAGGGTGATGAGGGAGGCCACGCTGAACCAGAAGAGGAAGGGCAGCCCCGGGTACTGTTTGGCCATGTGGTCCTCATGTGCCAGGATGGCCTTCACGTGCAGTGTGTGTCTGAGGTCCTGCAGGTGCGTCAGGTCCGTGGAAATGTACAGCAAAGGTGTAATTGGTTGGGTCACCATCACTGGGAAAGTGTGGCCTTGTACCTCTGATGTTAATTCCACCGGTTCGTTCATGCACCCAGCCTCACAGGCGTACAACTTGACCGGCTTTTCCTGGGGTTTGACGGACACATGCAGGAAAGGTTTGCCCTCTGAGTCCAGCAGAACAGCCAGGTTGATCAAGTCTTTGTTATAGTGGATGCCACGCAGTGAATAGCTGTTGTGCAGGACATCTGGGTCAGCCTGGAATTGCAAGTGGTTTTCTGTGAACTGCAGGCCGCCAAAGCTGAGCACTGTGCCCTGCATCAGGCCATGCGCACCGGCCGCCACTAGCACTTTGCAGCCTCGTTTCTGGAGGGTCAGGGTCCATAGGTTGACCAGCTGCAGGATCTGAGCCACACTGCTCACCCGCCCTGGCCAAAGGTTCTCAGCATGCATGGTTGCATGGCCGCTGAAGCAGTGGTCAGCATAGTTCAGGCTAGACTCTAGCCTATCATGCTCCTCTGCAGTGATGCCGCTGTTCAGCAGGGGCGCCATGGAGGCAGAGAGGATGTAGTACAGGGTAGTGTTGACGGTTTGGCTAGATGGAGTGTGAGCATCTGTTATTTTTCTGATCTCCACACCTAAATGACAAGATAAATTAGACAGTGCAACAAATGTTTGATTAAAAAGAAATTATTTTGGCAACTAAAATATTTGAAAACTGACCATTTGTATGACCATTTTAGAGTTTTAGCACACTAATTTGAGGCAGCAGCATTAGTCTTAAAACACGGTGCAACCGTTTCTTATTGTTCCAGACAGACAGTTAACTAGCATTCTCTCAGAGCTTTTCACGAATAAATGAGAGGGTGCTAACTAGCAGCTCAGAGCAGTAGCAAAATTGAGATTGTACCTAAGACCTGTACTGTAGAGTTTAGCACTTGTACTGGTAGAAAGGGGTTTTTGAACAACTTAAAATCCTTTATCATACACAGTTGTGCATGCAAAGGGATGCACTTTCACAGCCTTGAACAAGGATATGTACACAGAGTATGCCTAAATCTTCACACACATGTCCTAAGACATATTGACTTGGTAAGCTGTAGGTAAAAGACTTCCTTAAGACGTCCTTAAAACAGCAGCCTTAAAACTGATCAGACTGAAAGGAGTTGACTTGCCAGATATGAAAAGATCCATCCAAGCCTGCTGGTGCTCCTGCACTAGATCTTCCACATTGGCCCGTAGCACCTCCACCGTCTCTCGCCTGACAGCTTCTCGAAGCTTGCTGAAGGTTTCGTCCACCTTGGAGGGCTCAATGGGCTCTGAGGTGTAAATCACGTTCACTATATTTTCGGCGTGGTCAGACTTTGCGGGAACTTGGAACAGCGTACTCAGCTTTTTTGAGCCCACGGCCACCAGCACTATGTCCTTCCTCTCTGTGAGAACCTTCCCAGTGGACAGCATGAATTCTTTGTCCTCTGTCTTCTCTGCAACACTCCTAAAATTGGGTGAGTCCATAGCCACCTCAACTGAAACTGCTTTGTCTGTGGGGTTGCTTATGTGAACCCTCTGAACATAGACATTAGGTCTGCTACGGTGGGCTATGTATTCTTCCCGAATGACAATACAGTCCCGAGAAGACTGAGAACTCCCCAAGAGGACACACCTGGTGGACAGCACTGAGCCCTTCCGGTACGACAGCATTTTTGCCTGTGCCTCAGAGCGCTTCCCAGATATCTGCCACCTCACTATGGGTGAAAACTCTGTCTGGTGCACAGGTGCCGAGCCTGGCTGCAAGGACGAGGTTACCCAGAGTTTATTTGAATCCACATCGACCAGGAAATGTCCATTACCCGTCACAAATGGCATGGACTCTTTCATCTGGGGTGTGTGAACAATGCCCTCCCCACGGTCAACCAGTGCTGTCCATCGGTTGACATCAGACTGAAGACAGAGACCAGCAGCTCCTCCAGTTTCTCTGGAGAAGCTCAGTAACCTCAGGATCCCATCTGAGCTCAAGTACCAATAGAAAATGAGAAAAACAAGCAAGCCAACCAACATGCGACGGGCCCAGCTGCTTGAGAGCAGACCAGGGAGCCCCTTTAACCTCTGTTGAAGCCACATGGTGTCTAAATGTGTGCAAGCAAAATTATCCCTGCTTTCTTCAAGCACTAAAACAGATACAGCAGTGAAAACTCAAAGGGTCCTCAAATGATTTCCTGACATCTGACACACCTAACTTACACGGGAGTGGCGTGACAGGTTTGAGCAGCAGTCCGAGCCGCTGCTGTTATTTCAACCCCTGAATGAATAATGTGAATGAAACCAACGGGCAGCAAAAGATGACAGAGCCATGACATTTCTCCTTGTGACTGCGATCCTGAATCATTCGTCTAGGCGAGCCGAGAGTCGAGTTTGCTTTAACAACTGAGTTAGCCGTTCTCAGGTTATATGTTTCAAGGAACCAAGTCCTTCCTTGATGTGCTTTTGCGTGCCCTGCGTCAAAAAACGGAACCGAGACACTTTAACGTGATAACATTACAACACTATAGCGTTTATCATTGAAACATCAGCTCGTTTCTCGCTCCTGTAACTTTACTAGCTGGCTAGCGAGCTCGGCGGTCAGCTGACTGGCATGCCCATGACTTGGGCAGTTAGCTAGCAGGCTAGCAAGCTAACGAAGTCTGTCAACGACGTCGTCCAAGAAATATCATTTTGCGACTTCAGCCGAATGCTCTTCAGGCATTATCCGAGTTGTTCCTGATGTAAATCCACCAATTCTCCATTTCAGACGCTGGCCGGTCAGTTATCAACACAGCTTGACGTTTCTGGTTTGTACATATTATCCCAAATCAGGTTGGTCGGTAGGCGGAAGTGTCGTAGTTGCAAAACGGTTGACGTTGCAGAGCGCGCTCAGCAGGCTGGTCCCAGATCAGTCTCTCTCTCTCTCTCTCAGTCCCTCTCTCTCTGTCTCTTTCTCTCTCTCTCTCTCTGTCTCTCTCTGTCTCTTTCTCTCTCTCTCTCAGTCTCTCTCTCTCTCTCAGTCTCTCTCTCTCTCTCTCTCTCAGTCTCTCTCTCTCTCTGTCTCTCTCTCTCTGTCTCTCTCTCTGTCTCTTTCTCTCTCTCTCTCTCTCTCTCTCTCTCTCTCTCTCTCTCTGTCTCTGTCTCTTTCTCTCTCTCTCTCTGTCTCTCTCTCAGTCTCTCTCTGTCTCTCTCTCTCTCTCTCTGTCTCTCCCTCTGTCTCTTTCTGTCTCTCTCTCTCTCTCTCTCTCTCTCTCTCTCTCTCTCTCTCATTCTCTCCCTCTGTCTCTCTCTCTCTCCTCTCTCTCAGTCATAAAGTTCATGCACTCATTGACACCATGGAGGTCCAGCTTGTTCTTGTAGCACCAATAAAAAACCTAAGGAACATATAAGTTGAGAAATTTATGGCAGATCTGTCCAAAGGAGCCATGCATTCAAGAGATTCATGGGAAAGGCATATTTACAGCAAATCACACAAGAATGATTTTAAAAATGCTAATTTATATTCACACAACACACAGCACATCTCTAAAGTGCAGCAATGCATACCAACCCCCCATGTTAACTGTTGTAGCCCAGGGGTGCACAACTCTGATCCTGGAGGGCCGGCGTATAACACAGTAATATGCTCAAACACACCCACTATCCTTGCAGTCAACAGATGAGTTGAATCAGCTGTGTTTGAGCAGGAAAGACACTAAACACGGGACCTCCAGGAGGGCCCATGATGTAGCCTTTTATACTGGGTATGTGTGGCAAGAATTACATTTATGGCATTTGGCCGACACTCTTATCCAGAGCGACTTACAGTTTGATCATTTTACACAGGTAGGCGAAGGTGGTGTTAGGAGTCTTGCCCAAGGACTCTTATTGGTATAGTGTAGGGTGTTTACCCAGGTGGGGATTGAACCCTGGTCTACAGTGTAGAAGGCAGACACTAACCAACCACAGCTTGCAACGTTTTAGCTTCACTTTATTTTAGATATCTACCACAACACAAGCATGTTTAAGGAGTTACTTTAGTGGCATATGATGATTGGCTGGTTGGGCATTACTCCTGGAAATGACTTCCTAACACTGGGCCTGTTCCAGGACTTTTCATAACAGATAAAATAAAAATGATTAAACTGTGTTTTTGAGGTTGGAGTATATTGCTATGAAGTTTACTAAATGTACATACAATGTACAAATGACAGTTGAATTTGGTAGTGGTCAGTAATTTTAACTGCAGTTTGTATGTCGACCCACCAAAAAAAAGTACTCCACAAATGTTTAGGCCTATCCTGTGCCTGAAATACACTAAACTCTTTCAAATGTAATTCCTTAAATTCACAGCTGACATACTGTATGTTGAAAGATTGCGCTACCCTTGGAATGATCCACCACCCAAATAATACCTGCCCAGTGGTGGTCCTGCAAAAGAGTGTCAATGGTCTCTCAAGGCTATTGTGCGCAAGCGTCTTTGGAGGCCCCCCCACCCCCAAACTCTAACAATAACATATAAAATAATGGAAAACAGACCTGAAAATATTTTTAGTAAATATGTTGTATTTATTTGTATGTGATTTGAACAGCATTGGAAAAGATAATGTAAAGAAACAAATATATTAATTCTCAGTTAATGTGCAGTAGCCTATTATCTTCTGTAGTTATGTTTCTGTACATTGATGTTGAGTGTTAGAGGGGTTACAATCAAAGGCTATTCCTAGAGATTTGCTGTTCCTTGGGCAAGAACCCCAGCCATTGTGCTCTGTGGCTTCTGGAGGACCACGGACACTGACCATGCGCATCAGTAATCCATTTCTACCAGAGGGGCGCCTAATCATTAGAAGGGCTAACACATTATGCAGAGTAACAGATGCACTACAGTCTGTAATTGTAGAACTACAAAATGCACCTACACTACATGGCCAAAAGTTTGCGGACACTATATTATCACACCTTAATGAGCTTGTTGGACATCCCTTTCCAAAACCATTGCTGTTAACTTGGGGTTGGCCCCCCTTTTGTGGCTATAACAGCCTCCACTTTTCTGGGAAGGCTTTGGAGTTCTTGTCGTCTGGGCTCTGTGGTTCCTCCACACCAAACTCATCAAACCATATCTTAATGGAGTTTGTTTTGTGCAGTGAGGCCTTCCCCAAACCGTTTCCACAAAGTAGCAAAGTAGTAAAATTCTCTAAAATCTCTTTGTATGCTGTATCACTAACATTACCCTTCACTGAAACTAAGGGTCAAGTCCAATCTCTGAAAAATACCCCTAGACCATTGTCCCTCCTCCACCAAACTGTCGGCACTACAGATTACTGTAGGGAGTGTTGCTTTACACCACTCCCCAGAGGAAACAAATAATCTAAATAAGCTATCCTCTTGATCTCAGAGTGAGTCTTAAACCATTTTCTCCTGTTTCTGGAATTGAATCAAAATATTGTCACACATATGGATTAACGCTTGTAGTGTCTGACTAATGTCAGCCCAGTCTCAGCTGAATAATATTTCTATAAGAAAAGTGTACAATCTCATTATTTTCTTATGCAGCTCTGTTCTAGATCACAGGACTCTCTCAGCAGTCTGTCAGTGCAGAAGTAGAACTTGCACTTTTCTCCTTCATCACCCAAACTTCTCACAGTGAAATGCTGATGTAAATCTCCTCTTTTCTCCTAAGGGAGTTTAGGAGAAAAAATGCAGAAATCAGTCATCTGTCATTAATATAATACTGATGTATCCTTTATTTCTCCAAGACAATCTTAAGAGATATTTTTTTTCCTCTGGGCCCAGCTGACACTTGGCATTGCACATTTTGATCTTAGGCTTCTGTTGAGCTACTTGGCTACTGAAACCCATTTCATGAAGATCCCAACAGAGTTCATATGCTGATGTTGCTTTCAAAGGCAGTTTGGAACTGGTAGTGAGTGATGAAACAAAGGACATGTGGTTTCTACTCACTGTACAGCAATCCACAGTAGTGTGGTCTGTCGCTGTGTGACTGAGCTGTTGTTGCTCTAAGATGCTTCCATTTCACTATAATAGCACTTACAGCTGACTGGGGCAGATCTAGCAGGTTAGAATTTCAGAAACTGACTTGTGGCAAAAGTGGCTTCCTGTGACAGTGTCCTGTTTAAAGTTACTGAGCTCTTCAGTACGACCCATTCTACTGCCGATGCCTGTCTATGGAGATTGCTATGTCTGTCTATGGCTATGTGTTTGATTTTATACACTTAGCAATGGTTGTGACTGAAACACATAAACTTAGCATTTAGGAGGGGTGTCCACATACTTTTGGCAATAAAGTCAACATGATAAGTGGACCTGATAAAATGTAGATATGCAGAAATACCTTAAAACGTGACCAGTGTATGTTACTGAAGGACTGTCTACGTGCCGTTGAACAGCACACAATGTAATTTGAGGATTTATAACATAGTTAATTATAAAGCAGTAAAATATTATTCTTAACTATTCATTTTAAATCACTTAAAAGCCACTTTGGTTCCTCTCCACCCACTGCTCGCTGTCTGTGCTATGTGGCCAATCGTGAATACAGCCCGTGGTTGAGGAGGCAGTGGCCTCTGCTTGTGGAAGGGTGGGAAGAAGAGGAAGACTGGGCAGGCTGTGTTTATAGGGGGGGGCTGTATATAACTAACTTAAGCTAACTTTTATTCGAAAGGCCTGCCGCACTTCTGCACGTACACATTATCCTGGGAGTGTAGTAGCGGAGAGCGGCGACCCAAGATGAAGACTGAAACGCTAACCCTTCTGTTAGGGCTGTTAGGTTTGACTGCATTTCCCCCGCTACGCTGTGAGCCGAAGGGATCCATTCCTGAGGGTAAGGCAGAGAGGATTTACTGCAGCTGAGCTGCTCCGAACATAGCTTCAGATAGCCTCGAGCTAACGAAACGACACTGTAACTCTTGATTTTGGCTGAAATACACAGTCTTACGCGGCTATGAGCTTTACTCGCTGTGGTGACAGTCGGAATCAAAGTTGCTCTACCGACTGTCGACCGTCTCCAGGCCGCTGACGTGGAGGCTGCATGCCGATGTGTAGCGGCGATTTCACTGCGAGTCCGGCTCTGCAAACACGTTAGCTGTTCCCTGGCGTTTGATAAACGCTACTAACGTTATTTAGATAACCTTAGAATGTATAACCAAGGGACAAAACCCGTTAAGCCACTCAGTTTCGGTTAAAACAGAAAGAGCGTCTTACATCCAGCGAAGTATCGCCGGTAAATCACGGGCTTTCTGGAATATTCCACCAATTTTTCATCCGCGTTTTGCCGTTACTTTTTCTTGGTGAGGGAAGAGTACGTTAGCGTTATCACATTTGTAGTGAAATATTTGAGGCAAAACATCGGCTTTCTGCTTCATTTTGGTCTATTTACTCGCTGTATTTGGTCTATTTTTTCCTTACGTTATCGTCTTGACAGAAGGAATATGGTTATCTCATATTTAGCGAATAGTCTGAGGTAAAACACCGTCTTTATGGCTCATTTTAGCATCTGGGCTAACTTAACGTTTTCGCCTTAATAGAGTGAAATACGCCGTGTTTAGTGGATCGTCTGAGACAACAGTCAGTTCTGTTTCTTGGCCTTATTGGCGGTTCCTTCCCAACTTTAAAGCCTTCCGGTGTCTCATTTAGTGAAAAATCTTAAGCAAGACACTTTCGGGTTTTCATCCTTATATTTTGCAACCCTGGATAAGAATATGAAACTAATGCTGACCCCGGACTCTGCGAAGTTGTAAGATCCGCTTTCCTTCTCGGTGCTGTTTCCATTTTTGAAGACGTGAGAGCTGCAAAATTACGACTAATGCAGATTTTGCCTGCAAAGCCAGTGAATGTAGGGTTCTTCTGCACTAGCTACAACAAATAGGTTGTTTATTTGCTTATTTCTTCCAAGCAACCTGGCGGTTTTTTTTGTTTGGTTTTTTTTTGGAGGAAACCGGTCCAAATGCCGAGGAAAAAAGTGGGGATGTGTGGTGTCCCCATTATGCACACTCTGTGAAGCACGTAGGCTGATGGGCTGTCTGACCCAAAGTTTCATCCCAGGATGGGACAATGAAGCTCTTCATAACTACTGCTGCTCTTGTAGTTCAGAAATATAATAAAAAAGGCTCATGGAAGGATTTCCAAGGTTTATTTAAAAGCCGTACTGAAGAAAGGATAGACAGATGCAGCGAATAATAGAAGTCTTCAGCAGTACAGCTGTTTAACTACTGTAACACTGATACTGACAATTTGCTTTTTTTATTTTGTGCCCCCCCCAACACAGGAAAACTTCTAGTATTGACTGTAGCTACAAAAGAAACCGATGGATTCAAGAGGTTCATGAGATCTGCACGACACTTTAATTACACAGTTAAGGTACAGAAACTCAAACTTATGTTCAGTGTTCCTTCAGCTTAAAGACAGTGGACAAGTTATTAAAGCATGCCATTGTCTTTAACCAGAGTGGCAGTTCATTCCTTTAACAATGCATATTGTGTGGTCCCTCTAAGACCATGCACCTATGTGGTAGTAGCTTCTTTTCTGCGTCTTTTTACAGGTGTTTGTTAATCTCTCCCTTTTTCCGTTTTGCAGGTTCTTGGGAGAGGGGAAAAATGGAACGGTGGGGATTACATTTCAGCACCGGGAGGTGGACAGAAAGTACGTCTGCTGAAATCCGCCCTGGCCGACATAAAAGAGGAAGACAAGATCATTCTCTTCATTGAGAGGTAGCTGCTGTTTAGTATCACAATGTTTTTTTATGTTTGTTTTATGGTGATAATACGTACGTATATCTATTAAAGCTGTAGTCAACGGTTTAATAAAGTCAATTTATTGCCTCTAGCTACGATGTGATCTTCTCCTCGGGTCCGAAAGAGCTGCTCAAGAAGTTCCAGCAGACTAAACACAAGGTGGTCTTCTCTGCTGAGACCCTCATTTGGCCAGATCGTCATCTAGAGGACAAGCACCCACATGTCAGAGAGGGGAAGAGGTTTCTTGGAGCAGGAGGCATGTGTACCAAAACAGTTATCCTAATAGTGTTGTAGCCATTTGCTTATTAGTTTATTGCCCATTAGCTTGCTGCCTATTTATCTACTCAGCAAGATAGGTCAATATCATTCTCTTCTAAAGTCCTGTACCTTGACATTTACATGCATATAGGTTAACATGATCAAATCTGCTAATAGAATGTCTTCATGTAGATTTAAACCAATGTTTAGATTTAGAGAAAACACTAGTTTTCTCATTTAGATTTTATCACATGGTTTAGAGCTGATGTAAGAAGTTAACATGCTTACAGGCATTTGCTTCTTCATGTTTTATAGTTAATGATTATATCAGATGTTTGATGATGAGCATCACAGAGACCGGAAATTCTAAGACAAGGTCACGATGTTCTGCTGGCAGACTATTGTTTCTTTTTCTGGTTCTTACAGTGGCTCTTCCTTTTCTCTATGCAGGCTTCATTGGCTACGTTCCTAACCTTAAAAAGATGGTCTCAGATTGGTCAGGTGAAGATAATGACAGTGATCAGCTTTTTTACACCAAACTATACATCAACCCAGAAAAAAGGGTGAGTACTTATTTCACGATTGTTCTAGTTTATTCCCTATGTTGTTTAAAGGCAAAGACTTGTTGGCACTTGGTTTGTCAATTATATGACGATGTTGACATTCCTCTCTATTTTTTAATGAGGCATTGGTGTGGTGTTGTGAAGTTTTGTTCCCTCTCATTTTCTCTGTAGAAATCTATAAATATAACCCTGGACAGCAAGTGCAGATTGTTCCAGAACCTCCATGGAGCACTTGGTGAGTGTGTCATTTTGTGTTCTTTCCACTGTGTAGAGAGAGCAGAGTTTCACTACAGACTCTCAAAGGCCTGAGCCTTTATTGGAGAATCAAAGTTACTGACATCAGCTTTCTGTTGCATTAAGCTTTCTTTATTCCATGAACTTTAAAGTGCAGCATCAGTGCCATTATTGCACCCTATAAAAACCTGTTTAGTGACCCTGTTGAGAGGACCTGGTAAAAGAACCTTCCAGCTCTCCGGAAACTTCCCTTTTAATGAGGATTTAGCTTTGGTGTGTCTTTATTGGAAAGGTGGAGGGTTGAACTGATGATTACTCTCGTATGGGCCCTGGCATCTTATTTTCAGAGCAGGAGCCTCTTCCCTGCAGGGCCGCTAACTACAGTGTTGGCTTTGGGCCAAGCTGCTGTGAGCCCTTTTTTTTTTCTGGCCATCTACTTGCCTCAGGAACTGGAATGTAAGAGTCAACTGTAAGATGTGCTTGTGCACACGTAGGCCAGCTGGGGGAGTTAGGGGCAGCAGCTTTCTGCACTATACCCAGGTGTTGGATAAAGCTGCCTCAGTGGGGTGATAAAAGAACACTGCTGGGTTCTCTGAAGAGCTGAGCTCTCTCACACTAATGCAACTGAGTTTTGTAAATGATGTATGGTTTTGGGGCTGGATTCACAAAAGCTTGCAGCAGGACAAATTCATGAAATATTCAAGAAAGGAATACTAAGGAATACTCTTACATGCAGTTCACAAAATAAAAATTACAGATGTTATCTTAAGACAGTCTACATTATTTTCATAAGGAATCCATCGGTTTATTCGTCATGTAGTGTTATTGATAGCAGCTTATCACAGTCAGATGTATTTTGAGTAAGTCTTAGCCGTGATTCACTTAGTGCCTAAATGTAAAATGGAAATGAAGGGAACAGATGGACAAAACTTTAGTAAACAGGAAGTGGATGTGATAATAGTGTAATAATGTGTAGTAAGCTCACATTAACTACAGAGTCTGAAAAGTTAAGTACAACTTTGTTAGTTGTAACACACCTACGTGCGTGTTTCAGCAGAGTCTTGAGTCTCTTGCCATTTTAGAGACTTACCTTATCAACACTTTCTGTCAAGACAAATGCCAGGATTTTGTATGATTAAGAAAATATTTCCCTTTTTTAAGAATAGCACTTTGAAGCGTAGTCATTTCCCTTAACTTTTTGAAGCCTGAAGTTAAGAAAGAGAGCATTTACATACATTATTTTATAACATATTATTTTATTACTTACCACTTTTGTGAATCTGACCCCTGGTCTATCAGCAAGTTAACAAATACATAGAAGCTTTGTTTGAACATTCAGTTAACTGAAGCTTCTTGCTGTGTTCATTTCCTGATGGTATTTGTGATAGCCAGTGTTTACTGTGGAGGAATTCAAACAATTGCCATTGGATCACTAGTGCTAAAAAAAGTTCAATGAAGTTCTATAAATGTTAAAACTTTTAAGAAGTGGATCATTTGCACACTGTTCTTATGCTTTGCCAATAGTTTAAAAATGCTCGGATCAAGTTCAGATGGTATTTCCAGGCACATAATGGAGATCTGTGTTCAGATAGCTGTAAAAATAGGCAGGAAATAGTGTGGTATAAAGAGGTGTTCTCAGGTTTTCTAGGTCATTTAACAAAAAGATTACAACGGATTATAAAGTCACTAGATAACTGCTTTGAATGCTGTGAACATTAATTGCGTATTCCTCTCATGAGCAGATGAAGTGGTGTTGAAATTTGAGGACGGAAGGGTGCGAGCCAGAAATGTGTTGTATGACACTCTGCCTGTTATTGTGCATGGCAATGGGCCCACAAAGGTAGGCAGCTATTTCCTTACATTTGTTTATGAATGTGAGATCTAAAGACAGTGTGTCTATAAAAAAAATATAAACATATAAGGTGACACTTTCATGAGTACCTTTTCTATATTGTTTTTTAGCTTCAGATCAATTACCTTGGGAACTATATCTCAAATGTGTGGACATTTGAGACTGGCTGCACAGTTTGCAATGAAGACATGCGTCCACTTTCAGGCCTCAAGGTGGGTTCATTTTTATACAAAATGATCAATAATTTTAGTTTAGCTGTCATCTACCCGGACTAGATTTGCATTTAAATTGCCTGCTGCTGAACAAGGTATAAGAAAAGTGTGTTTATGTATAGGCCTATGCATTGTTTATGCATTGCTCTCTCATGCAGCTACAAAGCAAAGGGACAATTTCAGAAAGGCCACCAGTTAAATTTTGCCTGTGCTGTTTGTTTATTTAGTTCCACAATGTTTTATTCTTTCATAAACAGAAATGCTTGTGTGATCTGACTGATGCACATGGACAGATCTATGTATAAACACAGGTGCAGTACAAAATGTGCCTTGATGTGACCGCAGTATAACCTTAATGCATCTGAGGTTAATTGTATATTTACTAAACCACAGGTCAAAAGGAAGTGAAATGGTGTAGCCCTTAATGAGCTCTAGACAAAGGAGAAAAATAAAATTCAGTGATAAATTGATGAAGCAGTGTGTAACGAGGAGCGAGGTAGCGGACGCATGTGCGGAGGTAAGCGACTTTTATTGAGGGCAAATCCAAAATCAGGGTCTTAGCGGTCCAGGGTCAAAGAGCCAAAACGAACAGATCGAGTTTTTGACATTACAAACAGCTGGTTTACGGCAAACAACACCAACGGGACGAGAACACGACGACCAGCGAGAACAAAGGGCAAACACAGGGCTTAAATACACAGGGGCAACAAGCGACAGGTGAAAACAATCAGGGGCGGAGTTACAAAACCAAAACACAAACACATGGACAGGACTGGGAGGGGCCAATCGTGACACAGTGTTAATGAACAAAGCTGTTTCATCAAAACATCCAACAAGGGTGTAATTGTTGTTCACCTAAAATAAATAAATACATAAATAAACAAACAGAATTTGGGAAACAGTAACTTGGACTTTATTATGACTGCATCAAGATACATTTTATACTGTCATATACGTAAGTAAGACACACATTTTCTAAGCTGCATATCCTTTTGGGTCGCAGGAAGATAAAAAACACCATGGTCTAAATATAAAATAGTAGCCCAGTTATTAGAACAGTGAATGTTCATTGAACAGTTTTGTGTATGAAGGTTACAAAAAGGAATTTAGTTGTGACAGCGGTATTTTTTCACTAGTAATCCGTCTTTGGCTGTTAAGCAGAGTGGTTATGTTTTTTAATGTGAGAGAGCACAGTTCCAGCCCAGTGCAGCAAAGCACTTGTTATTTGTGATGGTATATTAATGATTTTATGTGTTTATTATGGAAAGTCATCATGATAATGATAAAAAAAACTACAGTTTACTGTGCAGCTCTATTTGCACTTGTGGCTCCATCTAGCTGCTGTGTCTGTTTCCATGTGTCTGCCATCATAAATTTTCACCAGGTTTTAAAAGACAGAGAAAAATCCATGCAGAACCGGCTGCTGCTCGTTGCCACACTTCCAGTGTTTCCATCCATTGTTTGATTCTCCCACTTGATTCCATGCACATGGCCCATAGACTGTACATTTAGGCTTGTTTGCTAGTTTTGTACATAACACATGGGCAGAATACTACTGGCAGTTGCATGGTGAGTTGGGGAGAACAGTTGGTCTCAACACAAAGCTACACACTCTGAATGCTGATCTTCTTGTGACCTACAGGAAAGCGAGTATCCAGGGGTAGTCATTGGTGTCTTCATTCAGCAGCCCACTCCCTTCGTATCTGTGTTCTTTGAGCGCCTGCTCAATCTCCAGTACCCCAAAAATCGCCTCAAGCTCTTCATTTACAATCAGGTGAGACATTAGGGTAAATCAATTCTAATCCTATTTTAAACAAACTTCTGGATTTGTGCTGTAACAGCTTGTTTGGAGTAAAACAGCTGCGTTAACGAGAACAGCGAGAAGCAAATAGAATGCTTGCTACCCAGTTACTGTTTAAGACTTGGACAAACATTAGTCCAGTGATACCATTTGAGATACCATCAACTAGAGCATGGTTGATATAGTATGTGCATGTATGTGATGTTCCATCCATTAAAAATCAATACCAGACCAGTCACGTTTATATTTGTATAAAGTGACTCGTCTGACATACATTTTTCTCTGTGAATCTATATAAACTGATGGTTTACTCATGTTGTAAGGGTAAATGATGCACAGATGCTATCATTGTACAGTGAGCTGTATATATAGTCTATTAGCAGAGATGCCGCTCAGTGTGCTAAGCTCTGCATTGATTGTCTGATAGGAGTGGCTGCCCATGAGAGCTTGGCCAACATTCTCCTCTCAACCTCTGTCTTTACTGTGCCCAATGTGAGCCTTAGAACTGAGTCAGCATTCTTAATGATGTTGTTATTATTACTAATGGATAATTATTGTAAGAATGTATTAAAGTATAGCAATGTACTTTTGTATTATCTTTTCCAGGAACCACACCATGACCAGCACATCCGTTCATTTCTAGAGAACCATGAAGCAGACTACCAGGCTGTGAAGCTGATTGGTCCAGATGAGGATGTAGATCCTATAACATCACGCAATCTGGGCTTGTAAGTTTTTAATGGTTAAATATCACTGATTTTAGGGATGGAAAAGTACAAATTCACATAAGTATTACTTAAAAATCATTTTATTTGTTACCTTTTTGAGTTACTGAACATCTCAATTGTTGTCCCTCTGTTTGCTAAGCTTGGAATGTTAAGATAGTTGTCTTTCTGTTTTTCTGGCAGTGACATGTGTCGAGATGACATTGACTGCGAATACTTCTTCAGTGTGGACGTAGAAGTGGTCTTGAAGAATGACGAAACGCTTAAGATACTAATTGAGCTTAACAAGTAAGCAAGATCTTTTCTTTTTTGTGATGGATCTACTGTTAAAGCTTTAAAGTAGTTGCTTATAGAAATCAGTAGAATTTATACCCTTTGTCTATTAAAGCCACATGCATTTTTAATGTACTGTCATCATGGTAAGTACTGGGAATTTTAATTGAATAGCCTGTATTTCTAAACAGGAAAGTACTCGAACTGGTGTCCATTTTGTAGTTGTACAACAAAAAGGATTTTCTAAACCAGGACTGTGCCACTAAAGCATAGACTTCATAGGCTGCATGTGTAAACTTGATGCCATAAAATTGCCTCTCTTATTTCAAATTTCTCAGGCCTTTCATAGCACCAATGTTGACCAAGCCTGGCCGGCTGTGGACTAATTTCTGGGGAGCCCTTAGTGCAGATGGGTACTATGCCAGGTCAGAGGACTATGTGGATATTGTCCAGGGACGCAGAGTGTAAGTCACAGTTGAATCTATTTACATTTATTTACTTTTTTCCTGTATCATTTGGAAGTGTCAAAATGCTTTGTAGATAAAAAGAGATCACCTCTATTGCACTTCTATTTTTCTTTCTGAAAATTGTTCAGAACCCGATTCATTTTTGTCCTGTGTACATTTTTCTCCAGAATATCACTGGATCCTTTGAATTACGAGGTTGTTAAAGAGTTGTAATACTAATATTGCTACAAGCAAGCTGAAGCTACTGCACGTCAATTTTATGTCATTAAGCTACATGAAAGTAAGGCAGGCTATGGTGGCGTTCTGACGAGTTGTCCTACCGTAGTGCATATTTATATGTATGCCTCTAAATAAAGCTTGGCAGTAAAGAGGTGAGATATTTGTACAGAGGTGAACTGTTTCACAAGTTTTCTTGTGTTTTATTGCACTTTCTTAAAACTAGGGGCTCAGCTAGGAATTCAAGCAGATAAAGTGGACAGACATGTCGGATGGATGCCATTATTGATTGGAACATTTTGTTTTCCTTATTTAAAGACTTTAGTTTGATTTTCATTTTTGTCAGAAGGAAGTCGTTATTACTGAAAACAGCCAAGTGCATGAATTGACTTCATTAAGCCGTCAAGACAGGCTGTTGTTTTAATTTCATGTTCATGATTGTTCATGATACAGGCGTTGGGTGAATTTGATTTGAGCAAAGATTACTTGCATCAATTCAGAGAATTCAGAATGGGCACTGGTTGTTTCAAGTCTCGAGTCACTGTCAGTAGTTACCTCAGTGTATGCGTATGAAGACTATTCATCTGCATGCAAGGATTAATGCCTGTTCCAAAAAAGGTGTGACTAAATCATGTGCTGAGAAAAGCTGAAAGCACCAGTTCAACCCGTGGAAAAATTAGTCCTATATAATCAGTATATGGTATAATATTGTGTTTGTGATAACATTGCTGCATATTGTGTTTGGACAAACATGAATTTGACACTGTTAAAGACTGGAGTGTATTATTTTGACCAAACTTGTTTATGTGTGTTGCATGCTGTGCAGTCCTTTATTTATCCACAGACCCACAGAAATGTACAGGGGTATGTGGGAATTAGTCAGGATACACACAGCAAACAATAAAATATTTAGACCTTTCTCTTGATGGCTTTTTCACATATTGCAAGCCTTGGTGATCTCGCTACTGTAAATTTTACGTTTTTTTTTTTTTTACAGTTTTTGTTTAATGTTGCAATAACAGTTAACAAACAAAATATTGTGCAGCCCTATTGTATAATGTTTTTTTGTTAAGTTTGACTGCTAAATAATTTTTCTGGTTCCTCTCCAGGGGGATATGGAATGTTCCATATGTATCTCAGGTGTATCTGGTAAGTGCAGACGTTCTGAGGAGTGAACTAAAAGCTGATGACCTCTTCCATTCTGCTACGCTCGACGCAGATATGGCCTTCTGCTCCAAAGTGCGAGACCAGGTCAGTGGAACCGCTGACTGAAAAATGGAATTCTCTTAATCTATAGTCCATTTAATAAAATAGGTCTCTTCCTTGTTGCATGACGGTACTTTGGGAGGGTAAGAAATGCTACTAAAGTTCTATGATGCATATGAAATCAAATATTGCATGAACTCTCACTCTGTAGATGATATAAGCACATCGTATAACTTGGATTTGATGCTACATCTTAGTGTTGGGCCCTGTCAAATTCCTACTATGTGGTCCCTTTATTGAGTGTGTTACTTGCTGACCACTAATTATGGGTAATGTGCATTACAGCATCGTAATTATTTATGCAAGATTAGTAGCTCTTATATAAAAAGTATGTACCTTGATAGTTATTTCCAGAAGTCAGTGACACAGCAATCAGATTAATATATAGCAATTTAATATATCCAGTACTTAAGGAAATTTGTCAGCAAAGAATCCAGACATTTAAAACAGTTAGTGACTATTTCTTAATTCATGTCTGTTTTTTTTTTTTCTTTAAGGGAGTTTTCATGTTTGTAACAAACATGCATACTTTTGGCCGAGTCCTAAGTACAGAAAACTACCAGATGAATCACCTGCACAATGATCTATGGCAGATCTTTGAAAACCCTGTGGTACGCAGAAATGCTACATTTACCAAATAGATAATTGTTGTATGACTTTCTTCATTGTTAACCTGTTACTTCGTTATTTTGTAATAGGACTGGGAAGAGCGATACATTCATGAGAATTACTCAAAAATTATGAAGGACAATATAGTAGAAACTGTAAGTACTGGCTTTAAACAATTTGATTAATCAAATTATGGGTGGAATAACGTTTTTGTAAATTTATGTGCTTTTTAAAGTTTGAAATGTGTTCACCAAAGCAGTTTCAGCCAAGTACAAATACTGCTCTTTAAAAAAAGGCTAGATAAGCCTCTGTTTAAAAGAGTAACATGTATTAACATGTTTTCATGCAGCCATGTCCCGATGTATACTGGTTCCCTGTTTTCACTGAAGTAGCCTGCAAACATCTTGTCGAAGAAATGGAAAATTTTGGCCAATGGTCAGGAGGTGGCAATGTGGTATGTATTAAAGACACATTTGTCCTGAAGCTGCAATGTGACCAATGTGAGATTGCTTGGAACTGACAACAGCTATGTCTGCCAGTGTTTTGATTTTTTCTTTTACTTTGATGGCCAAAATGTTGATCTGAATATTTGCCTACAAAATATTCCCTGGAATTGATCTTGGTAATTGATATTGTATAATGTATATTGATTAAAAAAGATGCCATTGTATCTGCAAATCAACCTGTTAGTGTCGAAATGACTTTGTGTATTACATGTTTCTTTCAACATGCTTTTTTTGTTTTTTGTCTTGTAGGACAATAGAATCCAGGGTGGATATGAAAATGTTCCCACAATTGATATTCACATGAATCAGATAAACTATGAAAAAGAGTGGCACAAATTCCTCTTGGAGTATATTGCACCCGTCACAGAGAAAATGTTTCCTGGGTACTACACAAGGGTAAGCCCCCTTTACTTGTGTATTCTTTTAGAAGACAGAATATTTATTTTTCTGTTGAGCATATTTTCTCAATTTGCTGTTTCTCAAACCATAATGTCAATATTTTCTAAAATCTGCTTTGGATAAATTGGCTGTTATTTATAAAACTTGCTCTAAAAGTTCATCTCTCTTGCAGTATGAATGTATGAAATTACAGACAGTTTTGATATTCTTTCCTTTGACCTTTAGTCGTTTTTGGCTGACCAAACAGTTGGTTAGTTATAGTGTGAACAAATTTGAGCATAATAGTTTCACAGCCTTAAAATATTTGACTTGCAGTCAAATAAATAAAGTCATTAGAAATTAAATGAGTACTATCAGTAATAACAAGGGCTTAGAAAATTTTGTGGCCAATACCGATTTTACACAGCCAACAGAAATGTACATTTTTTAAAAATTATTTTTATACTTTCTTAGTTTTAGTTAAGTACTAATTTCAGGTTAGTCTGTGTTGTTGTGTAGTTAAATAAAGAGACACGTATTTGCACGTATTTGTAACAGTTTAACAAAATCCAAAAGACCACAGTGCAGCTCATGAGCTTACTGAAAGCTTTTGTTTCATTGGCTTGATATTACAGCACCTGCGTGAATCATGGTGTGTTTAATTAAATTATATGTGTTAGATTATATTTTAAGGCTAAATAGGGGCATCATTTGAATATGTATTAGCAACCATTTTAATTCTTTTTTTTATACATGGGGTAAAAAAACAACAAATAAAATACAATTTTATGCTATAAAAACATTTGTAATATACTGACTTATGCTTCTTTAAAAAAAAAAGAATACGTCAGAAATGAATGCATTACTTTTATACTGCTGTATTGAAAATGTATTGTAGTGTAGTGTAAAGATCGCCAGAACCCTACTGCGATTCACTTGTTCTGAGACAGAAAAGCAAAGATGTCTGAACATTGAGGTGACACTGTATGGAGGTTAATAAGTACAGGGTGAGTCAAAAGTCACAGGACACCATTTTAGTTTAGTTTATTTTTTATGCTGTCACAAGCCTCCATGATGCGGTGCTGAAGGTGGTGTTTGTTGCGGATACACACTTTGTTTGAGATGACCCCAGAGACAAAATAAAATAAAATGGTGTTCTGTGGCTTTAGACTCGCCAAACCTAAATAATCATAGTTCCGTTAGATTTGACTCACCTGCGTCTCTTTTCTCATCAGTGTACCTCCTACCTCAACTTTGTAGTGAGGTATAAACCTGACGAGCAGCCCTCACTTGCCCCACATCATGATGCGTCCACTTTTACTATTAACATAGCTCTCAACAGCAGAGGCATTGACTATCAGGTAAATGGGTGCTCAGCTCAAAGGTGAAGCTTCAGAAAAAAAGACCAAAGATGCTGTGGCAGTGCTTCTGACGCAGGGAGTCTACCTTATTTCTCTTCTTTTCTCTCCTCACCCACCTTCTCGCAGGATGCCTGATGTGCAGGCTGCCCTCTTGTGTCTTAGTCGTGAATGCTGCATGACCTCCTTTGCCTCTCTTTGTGTCTTTTCTCTCCTTGCAGGCTCAGTTTGATTTGGCGTTTGTAGTTAGATATAAGCCCGATGAACAGCCCTTTTTAAGGCCGCATCATGATGCCTCTACATTTACTATAAATATCGCTCTCAATCAAGTCGGAATTGACTATGAGGTGAGTTTTTCAACTGGCTACTGTTTTGGATTTAGCAGCTTTCATTGGTCATCAACCTTGTTGTTGGTTCTTTTGCGGTGACTGAATATAGATTTTAGTTGGTAGCGTGGGAACTGTTTATCAAATGTTAAGGGACAGTTTACAAACACACTGGCAGTGTGCGGTAACCATAAATTTTCCTAACGTTTGATTGACATGTAAAAAGTCATTGAGTGTTTTGATGTGAAATGGTTCATTATGAAGAAACTTGCTGATATTTTTACAGTGGAGGTGATGGGAACCAGGGGTCTACAATGCAAAAGTATCCATTTTATTTACTATCCAAAGCAACCAGTGAACCTACAAGTCTTCTGGATTTTATGTACCATTTTGATATCTGCAAAATAGCAGTAAATTGGGCACCCTGCATGTACGTCTCTGCCATTGGTATTGTCATGCCTTTGACCGTCTCTGACGGAGGACTGGATGCAATCTCCCAGATCGCTCTGGGAGATCACATAACAGAGGGGAACTCGGACTCCATCTTAGCGGACTCCAACACCCAGAATGCTACGGAGGATCACATGACTCTGAGATGGTCCTATCAGAGATCGCAAGTTAGTAGACCCCCGGACTACTAACTGCACCTGTACCTAGTTACATTGAGGAAGCGCTAGTGTGTATATAAGCACAGGCTTATCATTTGAACGTTGCGAGGTATTGTATCCATGCAATCACTGAGTGGTCTACTTTGGTTCTGTTTGCCTTACCCGTGTATCGGGTATTGCCCCTTTTGGATTTCTCTGACATGTTGCCTATTAAACCCGCTTATCCGCTTATCCTCAAGCGTCTGGTCGCCTCATCACAGGTATTATTTTAAAAATGCTTTTTAGGTCAATACCATGTCTTGAGCATCAGGCAGTGAATTCATAACCATTTTGTGTACTAACTTATGAGGTAGCTTTTATGAGCCATTAATTTGTTAAGATGTCTGCCCCATCTTTACAACTGTGACCAAGTCTGACTTTCCTAGGATGAAGCATTTCACATCAGGCCATTCAGAATGACTTTGTTTACATCTTAACCATTGAATTATGCAGGAATTTTGAGATACTGGTGGAGGTTTGCAAATTGCACTCTTACAAAAGCCTGTTTTGTGATAATGATTAGCAAGCAATGTGTTATGCAGCCTTAATATGCAGTGTATGACAGTAAACCTGAGAACATTGATGTATATTGATAGAATGAGTCCTACTTGTAGATTACAGTGACTGCTGAGCAAAAACTTCATCCAGCAATGCTACATGTTTAGGTGTGTGACTGGCTAAAAAAAATTAACACTTCTTTCTGAGCTGGTGGCATTATGTGTTTTCACTGCTTCTTCATTTAGGGTTTAACAAGTATTCTTGGCACATAGACTTAAAATTGCTTCCACAGGAAACATGCATTTCTGTTGTTGCATTGCTTTTGTCTCTTCCTTTCCATGTTTGTAGGTTAAAACCTGAATAGCTTGTAACCTACTGCTTTGAGTATGTTCTGTCAATTATTTAAGCATTCTGCATCAGTGAAACACAGAAGTCACCTGGTTTGCTTTATAAGTAGTAGTTTTTCATTTAAATGTTGCTAGTGCATAAAAAAATACATTATATGTATGCAGTACATATTTATTACAGCACAATGTAGTAAACAGTCTCCATATAGATTTGAACACATTTGAATGTAGATGTTTAAATGTGTAAATGCACAAAACACTACAAAGTTGGACTAGTTCATTGTAAGTATGAATTCTATGGTGGATAATAATATAATGTAACAAATATTTGTTGCTGCGGGTTTTTATTGCAAAAAAGCAGGAACACACCTGATCAGTTTAAAGGCTGAGACTAATTTAACTGTTTAAACAAGTGAAATCAGGTGTGCTCTTCTTGTCTGGAATGAAAACCTGCACCCACACCGGCCCTTTGTGGATAAGATTGGACACCCCTGTTCTACAGAGAGGGAACATCTGCACATTATTCACTGAGCTTTAACTTATTGGGAAAATAAGACACAAACTTTGACCTTAGACACATTTTATATTTTATGTTTCATGTATGTATTAAATTTAGCAAATAACAGTAATTGGGCATTATTTGTACAATATAATTTGCTATTTCATGAAAATATGAAACATATTTGTGTTTATAATGAAGTAGTCCAAGTTTAATTTGCTTAATACACATGCACACACACACACACACACACACATCTGCAGGTTGTCAATATATTGCTGGGGCTCTTATAAATGTGGCCAACCTGGGAAATCAGTAGACAGTCACAACATAATGTCATAATGTTCATCACTTGAGCAAAGAAACTCATTCTCGTGCCTTCTCATCCATTTTCCTGTTCAGGGTGGCGGCTGCCGATTTCTCAGGTACAACTGTTCCATACGGGCCCCCAGGAAAGGCTGGGCTCTCATGCACCCGGGCCGCTTAACACACTACCACGAGGGCCTCCCCACCACGGCAGGTGTCAGATACATTGCTGTCTCATTTGTGGACCCTTGAGTTAATCTCAAATGGAACCCCTTTACTTTAGATAAAAAATACACGAAGGTTAGTATCTGATATGAGTGTTAAAGGAGGATCAGAAAGACAATCACTTTGACTTTGTGTTGAAAATCGCTGAAAGATTTGATAGAGTCTGTGCCTTACATTTCCATTATGTTTTAATGTTACAGACAAAACTATAATTAGACGGCCAACTGTTGAACTCAGGCGTACTTCAAAAGCAGTTGAGGCAGATACAGTGTGTACCTCCTTTTGAAAGAAATTGCTATCTTTATTTATTGATCCACTTCCAAAGCAGTCATGCCAAAGTTTTTATATAGATATCAGTAATATGAACGTTGCTTGGTCCTTGGCCAGTTTTTTTGTAAAATTTAGTCTTGGATGACCAGATCATACATCAGGCTACTGTTGCTACTTTTTAGAAATGGGCTGATGTGTATTTTGTTCTTCAGTGCTCTATTAAGTCATCTGTGGCATTTGTTTTTATCTTACGGTTTTATTTGTCTTATGGTTTTTGTCAATAAACGTTACTGTTTTGAGTACTTGGAGCTTTTTTGTTGTCAATTTTTATTATATGAACATTTTTAGAATGATTTAAAACTGATATTCTTCACTTTGAGATGTACTATATTATAATTGGATAGTTAGCAATTTTGTAGAGTTCTTAAAGATGTCAGTGGACAATGGACAGACTGTAGATGTTAGTAATTTAGGGGTTGTTGTTAATCTTTGATCTTGCGATGGAAGAGATTCAAGAGACCAGGTTTTGCAGAAATAATGATCGTTTAATTAAAAAAAGAGCGCTCAGTATACCTGCCTTAGTCTCACCCCAATTTGAACAGCAGCTCAGACACACAGCTTTTATGCTATACAACTGACCCCCCCACCCCCAATAGAGTCATACAGAACAGAGTGGGACATTTGAATCCTGTCGTAAATACCTTTCCATATTCTGCCCCAGGACATCCTCCTTGAGGGTGTTGTGAGACCATTTGGTGTAATCGTTCAAACCACGAGAACAGAAATGCAGGCGGCTTCTTAAACCCTTAGGCATTAATACTGTTTAACAATGAATAACAAAGCAAAGCAAGGTAAACACACACACACACACACACACATTTTCTAAGCTACTTCTCCCTCAGGGTCGCGGGAAGGTAAACAAAACTAGAAAATAAATCAAAATAAATTAACTTATGAGAGGGTTAATGAAAATGATTAGCTTGAGAAATTATATCCAATCCAGCACATTTTGATGGAACTGACTGAAGAGGAGAGAGGAGAGCAATTGGTTAACTCTGTTCTGAATAGGCAATCCTCCAACAGGAGTTCAGCAATTATTCACATTTAAAATATACTTTTCCACTCAATAGGATGTGATTGACTAAAATGACTTAAAGTGATAACATAATGGTGGTCCTGATCTAATGTTGACATCCTATCTGGCCTGCAGTGTGACCAGGAACTGCTAAATGAAGGGTTTGAAGGCAGCCCTATGTATCGAGACAAACAGAGACAAATATCTGCACCATATTTGCTCACATTCCTCTGTGAGAGGCTGGATTGTGAGCCAAACTCATTGGAGGAGAGATCCTACAGCAGTGAGGAGAAAATCAACAGGAGCCATTTAGTGTGTGATCTGTTTTTAACACTAGGTGGCACATTTATGCACAATGAAATTCAGTTTCAGCTGATGCTTCTATGAGTGTTTTGGAAAGTAAGGTGCAGTCAGTGCAGTCCTGGAATAGTTCCTTCATCGCTTCATTATTAAAGACATCCATCAGTAAAGGAGAACCATATGACATTATTTCTCATTGAATGCCTCCTGAAAGGCATGTGTGTACCACTTCCCTGGCCCAATATTTGCTCTGTTAGGAAGAAAAGAGCTAAAGTACACCCAAGTACAACTTTAATGGCAAACACGGCCTCTTCTCTAGCGCTGCCCTGCTGTTATGGCCACTGGCTGGGGACTGAGCTCATTTCTGTGACCACCACAGAATGCAGGCTTAGATGCAGGCTTAGTGAAAGGAATAGTGGGGACGGTCTGATTTCCTCTTGAGTTTGGCATTCAAACTAATGTAAATATCATCACCTAGGGGGGCTCACAGGACAAAAGTGAAGACTCTGGCTTGCGGGTAAAAACCGAGACACAGATAAAGAAAGTTTGGCAAGGGCATTAAAGCAAATTAACGCAGTCACAAATGAATGCAATTAGATGAGGCTACAAATTTTAGAGATCTCATGATCTCGTAACATGATATGAACATCATAATTAGTGACGGGAAGATACTTTTAGTGGACATCTGAGAGCAGATTTTAAGGGCTGCCACCTATTGAAAAATTTAACGCATTGAAAATAGACTTATGATCTTTTTTGGAATGGCAGAAATCGAAAACTTTGGATTGGTAATTTACTGTCTTTGAGGGAAGACTGAGATCTATTGTTTAATTCAACACACACACACACACACACACACACACACACACACACCCGTGTTTGTATAGCCGTCCATGGTTTTGCACTGTCTTAAATCCTAAAAAATAAGGGCAAGGGTGTAGGGAACGAGTGAACTTAGTAGGACGCCACCTCTTCATCAGGGCTGTGGCGCTTACCGATGATGTACAGTTAATGCATTGTGCAAGTATAGCAGCCAATGCCTGCCGTCTGGTAGTTTGAGAGTTTTAGCTCTGTGTAAACGGTACGACTTTCTCAGGTCGCTTATACGGCTCATTTATGTGCACTGAATCAACTATAACGCTAGCTGTTTCCATGAACCTTCTCCGTCTAAACTGCTTTTCTTGGCACACTGACAAGACCAAGTCAGGCTAGCTAACCTAGGCTAGCTTGCGAAGCTACTTTCAATTTTCACTCAAAAAGCAGATCGCAGGATTTCGCTTCCTTTCAGAAGCGCATCCGAGACTGTTGCTCAAAGAACCTTTGAAGGAACAATATTACTGATTTTCTTTTTGGAGCACACAGGACCAACATGCTTGAGGACTTCTTATAACCACCCTTCTTCTTGGTAAGTTGCTAAGGAGCTAGCTAGCGTTAGCTGGCTAGCTAACTAACTTTACTCGTATTAATTAGACGTATATGTGGAAGGGGTGCCCGTAACGTACCGTCCGTTAATTTGCTAGTTGTTGTCCGTAAAGATCACTTTACGTTAGTTAAATCAGACACGCGTGTGACCGAGTAGTTACATTAGCGTCCCTGTCAAACCTCCGTTAACATTGGCGTTAGCTAACTGGCTAAGATTCAGCTAGCTAGCGCAGTTGTTTAAGAGCGTTAGCGTTGGATAACGTTGGCTAGCTGGGTAAGTAGTGCAGTTGTTGAGCGTGTTAACGAAATTTGTATGATTTAATAACTTAACGAGACTGTCCTTAATAGCGTGTGGTCTGGCTGCCCAGCCCGTTGGCTGTGTTCACTTTCTCAAGTGACAGTTAACCTAATGCTACCAAGGCCGTCTGCACGCCAGCTACATTAGCTAGCAGTTCACGGCAGGATTCGTCTAATCTGAGTTAGGTTACATAACCTGGATCTGCCCGAGTCCAGGTCACTACGGGCTCCCTACGTTGCCGCTTAGGTAACTTTACTGATGCTCAGTTAAACGCGTACGTGATCTGTCCGGCGGTCGAACAGTGGGCAGAATGTGTTTAGCTAGAACCAGCAACAGCATTTGTGGAGGTGTGACCCTCACAGGTTTGTGTTAGTAGGGGTGGGAATCACTGTTTCATCAGCGACACGAGGAGGTGAATTCACACCCCCTACCTCTCAGCAACGGAATTAGAGGGCATGTGCCGTCGGAGTCGGATTAGTTCTCCAGAAAAGGGCCTTGAGTCTGGGTGGTGAGCGGAGTTGGTGTGTGCTGGAGCTGGAGCCTAAACGGCGTGACATTGACATCGTCCTCTTCTTTCGCTGAAGCACGAATTTACACGGGTTTAGACCCTGACGTAGCTTGATAGCTGCAACACTAGTCGGAGGTCGTTCTCGCCGTCATGCCTCTTTCAGTTTGAGGGGTGTTTGCCCGAAGCGCGCCGGTCTGCTCAGGGAACTGGGTGAACGGTCACGGCAAGACGACTGAACTGGAAGTAGCGAGCTTTTCGCTACAGGACACATTGTTGTATCTCAAGGTTGTGCATGTACTGAAAGGTAAGGCATTTCTAGCCTGTATTTTCCGCTGTCTGACTTTTATTCGGCGTGTTTTCCGTGCTTTTTCGGCATTGTTTCGTTGTAGTGAGCGAGCTGATGCGTGTTTGATAGTTACGTGTTTAAATTTTAGCGACCTTAGCCAGCTTAAAGGGACATTCCACCCATTTTTCGAAATTTCTTTATAGTGCCTGTCCGTGAGATGTTAAGTCATGCACAGTGGTTTGATGTTAAATTTGGTTCTTTGTTGAGAAACTTGTATGCAATAATTTGTGGAGACGAAGTTACACTTTACAGCGAGCCTGCACGTGCCTTCTGAATTTTTGTATGTAATTTTTGATAATGATAAAATACTGAAATAATGATCTGTGGGAACTCCTTTGCCTTTCAGCGCCCTGCATGTACCCCTACGCCCTGCATGTACCCCAGCGCCCTGCCATAAATTGATAAAAAAAAATACACTTTAAACCAAAACTTTAACACAAAACTATCATAAACAACGTGTCAGACATCAGGCAGCCTATATCTATATATTTCGTGTTACAGCATTCTGTGAGGGAGCTTTTAGAGGTGTTAAACTCTTGGGACACCTGGTTCCTATCACTACCACTGTGAACAATTCTGACTAGTCAAGCTTCACATCCGATCACTCTGAATGACTTTTGTTTACATGTCAACCATTTCATTATGTAGAATTTTAGAAAAATTAGTGGAGTTCCCCTTTAACTGGCTGGACTTTTTTCATGCCTTTCAAATAAACATTACCTTTCTACATGGCATCTGTCCTTTCCTTCGCACGTTCTGATAAATAGTTAGTCATTTCAGGTAATATGTGTCACTATCAGTCATGAGTCTGTAATGAGGCCACTATACGTCATACGTGTAGACAAAATGCACTTTATTTCTGTCGTAGTCTTTTGAAGATGGCCCTCTTAGGCACAACAGTGCCAGAAGTGTAGTATTTTAAGTCTTCTCTGAGATTTCAGGGAGCTGTCTTTGAGACAGGCCTGTTTTAGAGTTAGCATACAATGAATAGGCTGAAAGCAATGCAGAAAGTGTCACGTTTGCCCTGTCAGAGCTCGTCTGTGATCTTAATGTTGACAGACTGCATGGTTCAGGATGAAAGTAGAGTGCTAGCCTGCTTCTTTATCTCTCAGCTGCACCCAGGGGTTGGGCTGTTTTACTGATTTGGGCTGATAAACAGTGTCCTCTGTTCACACGCCTCACAAATGGTGCATGGTTTGTCTGCATTTCTGGTTCAGCTTCTGAATCCCAGTCACATTTCTCAGTCTGCTGGCGTCTTGCTGCATTCTAAAGTCGTCTGTCCTCAGATTGTGCACTGAAGGTGACTTTCCATGGCAGGTGGTCTTTGCAGTGTGTATCTGGCAACCTCATGCCCACACACACTTCAGGACCTCTTAAAGTGAAACTGCTCCGTTGCACATTCTCAGTGGACTCGGTCAGCACTGTTATGTTACGTGGCCAGCAGTAAATATTGACATTTTTAACTTGACACAAGAATTTGAGGACAAACATTGTTCATCATGTACATGCAAGTTTGTATATGCAGAGTTTTAGCAAGGCACTGCAGATGGGCAGAAGCCACATATATGCAAAGAGCTGTACAGCGCAGAATATTTTAAAGAGGAATTTCTGTGAAATTCAGTCACTCATATATAACAAAACATCTTCTAAGCAGCTTCTCCTCTTCTAGTGAACAATTCTAACTTGAAGTGACAGACCCTGAATTGATTTGTTTACATCTCAGTGATGTGATTATGTAGAAAGTCAATGGTGCAAATTCCCTTTAAACTTGCGCTGAATGTCATGCATGTGTAAACATTTCAAATCAGTCATGATTGAACACTTTAGAAGTGCATTGTTTCTGTAGACCATGTCATTCTGTCAGTTTGAGTTGTCTAACATTGTTATCTATTTCAGTTTCGTTTATTTTTCCTTTCAGCTCTAATTTATTGATTTCTTAACACTTTTAGCTTTTAAAGCAATTTCCATTGCAGTGTAACGTCCCAACTTGCCCACCCCCCAAAAATACAACAACAAAAAAAAAAACAAAGCCCATCTGGAAATTTGCTCTTTCAGCATGAACAATCAGAAGGGCTTTGGGTGTGCACTATTTCCACTGTTTTGGAAGAATTTCACGCAATCAGTGCTCAGCTCTTTAGAAGCTAGTGCTGGTAGATATATCCTCTATATATTTATTGATGTCACACAAAAAATGTTAATTTCTAGTTTTGCCAATATGGATGGATAATAATGTCAAATGCAGTATATGCCATTTGCTGTGCCATTCAGGACAGTTAAAATACATAAAACCAAATAAATAAGTAAGTTGTTTATTTGTTAAGTTTCCTCACTGAAGATGTGGTTTCTGGTTAGTATTAACAGTAGATTGTAGAGATCGCTTTGCTGTAATTTTAAGATGTATAAGCTGTAAGACATTACTTTAGCTTAGAACTCCATTTACTTTATTAATGCAAACCCAAGTATCGTCCAGTCCTGTAGTGTATTTAAGAAACATTGATTTTTGTATTGGGTAAATTCCACTCAGCATCAACACAAACTCACAATAGGCTGCAGTCGTGATTGTATGTCCTGTATGGAAGTCTTGGACTTTGTGACCACCCTGCTGTGTGGTTAGTCATGTATTTAAGGCAGTTGTCAGTTCTTTAAATGCTGGAATGGGTATTTCTTAAATGTTTTAAATAGTGAGTAAAGATGTGAGTGGTAGTAGGCTACATTGTAGATTGTACTCCAGCCTGTATTCAAAATTTCCCAAGAGTGGCCAGTTCTAGGGTGGTAACCAGCCCTTCGTGCAGTTTTGTATCGTTCTCGTTTAGAACTGCAAATATGTTGTTTTTGAAAAGCTACATCTGTGAAAAGTTAGGCCTGATTTCAGCTGAGATAAAACGTATTTGCATGTAATGCTAGACCGGATAGCGTCTCCTCAGATAGCAGTGTATTTACTAATCTTCTGATTTTTCTCCTTTGGTTGCAGTGCAATGTCTCTGGTTTTCTTGCGTCCCAACACCAGTGCAATTGGCAAAAAGGACAAGCGACTCATGGCTGAGGTGAACGCCTCTCCGCTCAAGCACTTTGTCACTGCCAAGAAGAAAATCAACGGCATCTTTGAGCAGCTTGGTGCATATATCAAAGAAAGCTCTGCCTTTCTGGAGGGTGAGTGCTCCAGACCTGCTGTAACTTTAACTGGACACCTACTGTTTGAAACCTTTGGAAAAAGTGGTCTGGGCTCAGCTTCTGCCTAATACATTCTAAGGATTACAACTATATGAGGGCTACAGACTTGGTACTAGATCAGCCCCAGAGCTGTACAGTATACCAGTACATTATTGTTATTGTTACTGTAGTATTGGCTATTATAATATAACTATTGCAGAGGGCTGCAATATGCAAATGAGCATCTAATCAATGTTCTGCGAGTTCCAGATGTTTCTTTGGGTGTTTTGAGGAATGATTGAATTAATATACTTTAACAAAGGTACGTTATTTTGTTTAAATCACCGTGGGCCAATGTTTAAATATGTTTTGTTATTGATTAATGAATATCTTGTATATTGCAATGTATAACAGTATAATCACAGTACTAGCATTTTGGCCTGAAGTACTGGTAAATATGTGTTCTCACTGTTATTATCCTGGATGCCAAACCTGGTTAACATTTCCACGGCTGTGAGCCTGCAGAAGGAAGGTTAACTTATTCTGACAGAAAAGAAGTTATGTAACTGACAGACAGTGTTCGTCTCCCTAAGGAGACAAGCAGGGACAAAGACCAGCATAGTCAGTGACGTGTCTGAGCTGTAGCAGGGAATGCCGTCTCTCTCCATAGATTCAAGACAGAAACAGAGAGCCTGTTTTTAAAACACTCACTCACAAGAGTCTGGTTTTTAATCTTGGGCGGATGAAGAATAAGTGTTGAAGTTAATGTTTCTTTCATTTCAGTCAGTAATATGTTAATAATGAGGGTTTTGTTCCTTTAGTACAATCTGTGGTGAAGAATCAGTACACTGTGGTTACAAATGCCTGGCAGCTTTAAAAAGATGAGGCTTCCAAAGACCTATCTTTTCTTCCTCAGTGAACTTTTAAACCACATGTTGGCAGTTAATACTCTTCCTAAATGTGGTGGGATGTGTTGTATTTCTGTGACAGAGACCTACAGTAATGAGGAACTGGATCCCGTCACTACAGAGGAACAGGTGGCAGAGGTTCGGGGTTACCTCTCCAAGGTTGCAGGGATCGGTGAGGTCCTGTCTCGCAGACACATGAAAGTTGTGTTTTTTGGCAGGTACGTGATCCTATTCCTTTGATACCAGAAGAAATATTTCTGCAATGTGAGTGCTTTAAAGGTTTTATTTATTATTAACTGGTTTTGGACACACAAGCTGAAGCACATACAGCATAAGGAGTGGCGGGAGAAGTATTTATGGGTGTGTGGCTTTGATTTGGGTGTGTTGTCTCAAATATTGCATAATGTTGCTAGGACCATGTCTACACATGCTGTTTATTGCACATCTAAAGAAAGTTGTTTAAATAGCCCATCCTAACTCTGTACGTGAAAGCACAGGTTCTAAAATTCTTATTGTTGTCTGAGGATGTAACAGTAGTGTCTCGATTTGATACAACTAAAATGGGGTCTCAGAATGTGGCTTACGTTACTGTATGTTAGTATTTTTCTGTTTATTAGAGCATTTCGACATTTAAAGTAAAAATTGACACACAATAGCTGCAAGCTAACATGATAGTCGCGATACAATACGTATTGCAATACACTTTGATATTTGATACGATACAATACAGTGTTGTTACATCCTAATGTTTGTGTAGTCGATCTGTAAAAATGGTTGTATTGTTTTGTGAAAGGATTGTAAAGTCTTACTTTCCGTGAACCTGTACGAGCTTTTATCCAGTTTGCTTAAGCCTATTTGGTATATCTCTGAAATTTTGCTGGGGCTTGCAGTTGTTTCATGTATGTGAACCCCTGTGAATTTCTTGTGTCCACAGGACCAGCAATGGCAAAAGCTCGGTCATCAACGCCATGCTATGGGACAAAGTCTTGCCATCAGGCATTGGCCACACTACTAACTGCTTCCTGCGTGTAGAAGGTACTGACGGCAATGAGGCATTCCTGCTTACAGAAGGATCAGAGGAAAAAAAGAGCGTTAAAGTAAGCAATGTTTATTTTCTTTGGCATGCAGTGATATCTGTGAAACACAAACATTAGTCCACTGTTTCTGTGAAAGTGAGTTGGTAAAACAAGGTCATCATTTTGAATCAGTTAGATGTAAAGGAGTTGATCCACGTTTTGTGGATGGCCTGGTTGTATTTTGATGTAAAAAGTGCTCTGGAAAAGAATGTGTTCATACAACCTGATAGTTTTAGCGCATATATATATATATATATATATATATATATATATATATATATATATATATATATATATATATATATATATATATATATGCTTTTTGTGTGTTTCTCCCCAAATTAATTCCACTGGTGTAGTTTCCTACAGTACTGGTTTAGAAGGAAAGTCTTGTACTACTTTTATTTATTTATTTATTTATTTTTGTATTTATGTTTTTTTTTTTTCATTTTTGTTTCATTTGTAAACATTGCTTTATAAAACATATGACGTATGTAGTGTATATATGGTTTCTAGTTGAAGCTTAACTGCCGAATCTGACTTCACATAGACTAATTATGTGTTCTAACTGTGTCAGTTGACTTGCCTATAATTAGTCCCACATGAATCTGGGCTCACCCTGGCCAGTTGTCATGAGGCCACACGTTTTGTCATCTGAACTCTGGTCTCATGACTTAGCCCCTTTACACTAAAGGGCAGGGAAAGTAGTGTTCACTGGAAAACCCTAGCCTCAGTGGAATGTTACTAGTGCTGCGTATGTGCCACGATACTTGAATTTGATATTGAATTACTCAGCTGGTGCTTCTTGATCTGTCTTGCAGTTCCTTTTGACACAGGCCCTGTCATTGCTGAGTCAAATTTATGCCTGGGATTTGTCCATCAGTTTCACCAGCTTATGATGGCATTCCCTCATCCCTGTCAACATCTAAACATAGCACAGCTACAATAGGGCACGGCTTTTGGCAGATCAAGTGTTTGCACATTCCAGTGTTTCTAGGGCAGATTGCCTCTCTAATAGCACCTGTAGTCTTGCTCTATCTCGTCTCACATGAACCCCCTCTCTGTGTCCTACTGCAACTAAGAAAAGCCGTTTCCACTTTCCACGACTATACCACCTGCAGGCTAATGCACCACACAAATGCCCTCTGGCAGAAACCTCATGCTTTATAAAGTCTTTCTTCTCTGAGTGGACTTGAAAAGGAATTCTCTAAGACATTTGGTACATCCTGGAAGCATGAAATGCATTTTATAGGATGTTTTACTTGTACAGGGAACTCATCATGCCAAAACATGCAAATGCGTTAGGATCTTGTGATCCACTTATGGATTTGTTTTAACACCAGTACTGACCCTGTTAAGCGGACTGGCTATGATATGACCGATCTATGACCAATTTGATACAGTGGGCCTGTTGTTATGTTAGTAATGTTAGTACATGACTCTCATAGCATCAACTATATTTTGATGTTTATCTACATTTCTACAACAAACCATGAGTGCCTTATCAGAATCATTATCAGGAGAGAAGGTTTGATCAGTGCATCCCTAGATTTTGGCTTGAACCATCTTGGAAACTGTATTGTGTTGATGATCTGATTTAAAAGGGCCTAAAACTAGAGTTTGTTCAAATCTCGTTTTAACAGAATTCCTGATTTTATATTATCTTGTGCTTTTTGTTCATCAGCGTTCTCTCAATACAATACCCAGCATGCATTATGTAAATACATCATAGGACCGTCACATCCCTATGCTGTCATCTAATCCTGACTGCTAGTTTAGCCACTGAGCCGCTGACTAATAAATACAACCAAGGTGGCGTTAGTGTAACTCTTATCTCAGTCATCAAAGAAAATTGCAAAGAAAACATTGATTCTGTCTTTATTCAGCTCAAAATGGACCAGTGACCTTTTTTTTGGCCAGCTAAAAGAATCCAAACTGAATTGAGGTATCTAGATAGCCTGGTAGCTAACATCAGCATTCAGATTGTTGTTTTCCTCATCTGATGAATCATTTTGTCATTTGAGTAATCTTTGTTTTTTTTTTCTCTAGTTTAATGATGATCTAAGGACAGTTTCTACAGTTGAGATATTCAGCTTCGTAGCAGTGATGTTAGCTATTTACCCTTATTTTGCCTTTACAAAGAAAGAGACAACGATCATACAATCAGCACTAAAGCAGTTGTAGTAGTTCCTACCACCTTCAAGATCCATCATCTGAAGGGTTTTACCAGTCTTTAAACAAAAATCTCACTCTTACTCATAAGATGAGAGTATGTATGTTTACAACAGATGTAGTGATGTTTATAAAATGGTGCCAGTCATTCCTGCCAAGCAACCTCTGCTGGTTTTCTCCTGCGTTAGTTAGGCATCCAGGCTTTTCCCTTATTTCAATGCACTGCTTGTACAGCCTGTTACACATGGACTCCTGCGCCCAGGAGGAGCATAACAATGAGCTGCAATGGTCTGCATTCTGTCAGCCTGTGTAAATTACCTTCAGTGAGCTTCAGTTGACTTTAGAATTTAAATGTGATTGTTTTGTATTTTAGGTTAACCCTCATATGAAGAACCTTTTTATGTAACACCTTAAAGAAACGGTAAGGTGCACCTGTAGAGCTAGTTTCAATGTGTGTGTGTGTGTGTGTGTGTGTGTGTGTGTTGTGGCAGACGGTGAACCATCTAGCACACGCTCTACATCAGGATGAAGATCTGGATGCGGGCAGCCTGGTGTGTGTAATGTGGCCTAAAGGAAAGTGTGCTCTGCTGCGTGACGACCTGGTACTGGTAGACAGGTAAGCTGGTAGATAAGTCACTCAGCTTTAATGCCCTGCTGTGTGTTGTATCCTGGCTAATTTGTATCTTGACATCTGTCCTTAGACTTCTATACCAGGTCATGGGAGCTCAGCATGTTTTGTGTTATGTTAGATCATATTATGTTTAGGTTTGTTAAACAAAGTAATTCATCTGATTCTTTTTTTTTGCTCAAATATGACCCTAAATAGAAATGTATTCCCATTTATTCACATTCTTCATTTGAATTTATTTTATAACTATTATTTTAATAGCTCTGTTTTCATTATGTGAATGCAGATTCATATGAACCTGAATGTGAAAACCATGTGATGAATCATCACATGTGTAAGCAACAGTGTCTACATGTTCTGCTTCTTCTCTTGCTTTTAGTCCCCTACATTACATGTTGTTGCTAGGGGAACTGGGGCTTTCTACTTCACTACTGCTTTAGTTAGTTTGCTGCTTGTTGATTCATCCTATAAGTGCTTAGCATAGTTTGGTGAATTCGATATAACTGGCATCAGCAGTGTTGCTTTCAAATGATACAATAGGCTCGGTGTACTTTGGTTATAAACACACCATTGCAGTAGCTGTTAATAACTTTGGCTTTATCATAAGAGCAGTCAAGTTTTAAATGGAACTTGCCAAGTAAAAGCTCTACTTGAATGGCAGGGCTGTAGTTGCAGAGTCAGTCATAACAGTATAGAGCATGGAAGCACCTGGGCATCAGGGTAGAACTATGGATTGTTTGAAGGGTAAAACTAGGAAAATGTGCCGTTTTAAAAATTAGGTGCCAAAAATACATCTTTATGTTGGCACGTAATTATTTTACTTAATGTAATCAATGTTTTAAAATCTAAAAAAACTGTCTTGATAATATAAATTTGATGCATCTGCAAAGGCTTTGCAACACTTTTTTTTAAATAGTAACACTTAATAGAAAGAACACTGGTCAAAGTGAGTGAGAAGTTACTGAACTGTATAAAATGTGTATTATGTGATGCAATTTTTGCAGCCCTGGCATAGATGTCACAACAGAGCTGGACAGCTGGATTGACAAGTTTTGCCTGGATGCTGACGTTTTCGTGCTGGTGGCCAATTCAGAGTCCACCCTGATGCAAACAGTGAGTTAATATCATCTCACATTAGCATCCCCACCCCCTCCCCCAGAGGCATTCAGATGCTGACTGTGTGTCGTTTTGCAGTTGGTAGGAATTTAATGTGTGGGTCAGTTGAACCAAATGGCACAAAGAGCTTTCCAAGCAGTTTTGGCACGAACATAGGGGTTTTGCAGATGGGGATGTGACTATAGGTCAGTTAGCAGGGCCTTGATTGAGAGAGCTGTAGTGTATCAGGGGAGCTCAAGGAATGTCTGGAATTTTAATGCTTACAGGATGGTCGCCATCCAGCAGATTAGCTGGATTTGGACGGCACCACTCATTTAGAATCTTAATTGCTTGACTAAGCTCATAGGCAGGAATTTGTTCGAATCACCTTCTGTATCTTGATCTTTCTGTCTGTAGGAGAAATCGTTCTTCCACAAGGTGAATGAGCGCCTCTCAAGCCCCAATATTTTCATCCTGAATAACCGCTGGGATGCCTCAGCCAGTGAGCCCGAGTATATGGAGGAGGTACGACAGAGCTACACAACAAAGACTCACACTCCTGGTCTTATGATCTTTCTATTTAAATGGCATGACAGAACTTAGGTATTCTGCTGGCCAGGCCTCAGCAGTACTATAGCACCATTGTATTTTGACACTACCAGGATACCAGCGTGTTAGACACTTTTCCACAAAAAACTGTTAAAGTGGTATGAGTATACCACATATTCTTAAGGACAGATGATTTTCAGCATGTTAAGGAAGACCTGTGCTTTCAGTGCTTTGTCCCAGGATGGACAGTTGTCATAATAAGATAAGCCTGATAAATATTTGTCATACTTAGAAAACATGTCAGTGGAGGCACAGTTGTAAACACCACCTGGATTCCTGTTTCCTTACTTTATCACACCAACTGATTTATTTCTATTAGGTAAACATTGCAGTCTCCAAGTCGTTGGGCAGTGATGTTTTTTTGTGTTGCAGCTGTACTACACAATGCATTTAGAATGACATGACTAAGGTTAAAGTGCAGACTCTCAGCTTTTATTTTAGAATGCTCAAATCTGTAATAGTTGAACATTTGAAATGCTTTTTTTTTTTTTTTAATTTGCTTCAACAAAGACCACATTTTATGCCCCCCCCCCTCAATATGTTAAATCCAGCAAATAAACAGTAATTCTGCATTAAAATGCACAGAACTGTGTTCTTTGTAATGGACATCTTGATTTATTTTCACTTCTGTAAAACATGGGCTGCGTTAAGCTGAGCATGTGATACTGATACGTGTTTCAGGTCAGACGGCAGCACATGGACCGCTGCACAAGTTTCCTTGTGGATGAGCTGGGAGTGGTGGATCGAGCACAAGCCAGTGATCGCATCTTCTTCGTCTCTGCTAAAGAAGTCCTACAGGCACGAGTGCAGAAGGCTCAGGGCATGCCTGAAGCAGGTAGCAGCACTTTATAATGTGGTCTTAAGTGAGGATTTGAGATTGAGATTGCCACAGTATTTTGTGTGTAAATTTAATAAGGCTTTACTTATAAACAAGAGGAATTTTTAAAATAATCATTAATCAGAAAGCGCAGATCATGTTCAGCAGTTCTGCTGTCTCTGTGTGGCTCACGGTAAATATTTGTAGATATTATAAGATGGTATTTCCATTTTGTTCTTAAAACAAAAGAAGCTGTTGGCCCTTCAAATTTTTTTGACTTTGTCTTTCATTAATGTCTCCGTTCATAGTAAGTGATTTACAGTCGCATTACACCTAAGCTGCCTTATTCTCAGTGGCGCTTGGTTTTTCCTGTAAAATAGCCTGGTTTCAGCATGCCTCAGTCCTCACTCCTCATTATTTTGTAGGTGGTGCCCTGGCTGAAGGCTTTCAAGCAAGAATGTTTGAGTTTCAGAACTTTGAGAGGCGTTTTGAGGTAAGCCTTTACGACCATGTGAAGCTCTAAAATAAAGCTTTGTGCATGCATAGACGAGACAGCAACCACTTTTTGCTGAGACACGTTTTCAATTTGTGTACTTGTAGGAGTGTATCTCTCAGTCAGCAGTAAAGACGAAGTTTGAACAGCACACTGTGAGGGCCAAGCAGATTTCAGAAGCCCTTCGACTGATCATGGATTCTGTGCATGTGGCTGCCCAAGAGCAGAGGTTTGCAGTCAGATAACTTTAGGCTACTAGGAAGTGGTTATGGCCACCATCAAACTGTGTTCCCGTCGGTCACAATCCAGTGCCCTAACCAATAAGTGATGAGTGGTGTTTTATGTGCTTTAAAGTGATACAACCGTTCAGGGAAACAATGGATTTGATTGTTTGAAAAGCGATAAATTCTAATAATCATTTAAATGTATGCTTACAATTTTGTTGGTACAAAAGTGTTTCATTGGCTTGGCTACAATGAACAAACTGAAATGGAACTGACCCTGATGTCAGGTTCTCACTATCATTGCCCTACTTCTAGTGAATAAATGTGAGAGCCTCAGAATGTCTCATTTCAGTAAAGTTAGCTTGTTACTTTTGAAAATCCTCTTCACTGGCTTTAAATTTCTGCAGTATACATTCAGACCTTCTGAATATTAACCAGTGAGATGCATAATGTTGCTTCATTGTTGTGTTAAGGATACACTGCATGGAAACGAAAGAAGAACGTGAGGACAGGCTGGAGTTTATCGATAAACAGCTAGACCTGCTCACCCTGGACTGCAAGGGCAAAATCAAGAACATTACAGAGGAAGTGGAGAAACAGGTACCTTACAAAAAATATATAGTGTCTCATCTCACAGTCTCAGTACAGGAGACTAGTAGTGTCTAGTATGTCACATGAAAATAAATTGCAGTTGGAGGTTTGGTCAAAACTTTTGCAAACAAGCAATCAGAGATAAAGTATACCTTTGTTACTTTTAAGGTTCACTTTCTTTGTCAACTTACACAGTTCTAAACTTAGACAATGCCGTTCCACACCCAGCCCATGGAAAAAAGAGAGAAAGCTACTGTAGGTTTGCCTTAATTCATACTGTCTTTCAGGTGTCAAACGCAATGGCCGAAGAGATTAGAAGACTGCATGTCCTGGTGGATGACTTCCACATGGACTTCCATCCATCACAAGTGGTTTTGAAGGTGTACAAGAATGTAAGTGCTTTATCTCTATGCTTCATTTCCCTGCTCTGTCACTTTTTTATTCATTGTTTGTGGAAAGTCCACAACTTTTCTGGTCACATTGTTCAGTCCTGTGCTTCTGTTGACGAAGGAGAATTGCAGAACCTTGTCCCATGCACATGGAATCTGTGTGTGTGTTTGATTACAGGAACTACACAGGCACATAGAGGAGGGCCTGGGCAGAAATATGTCTGAGAGGTGCTCTAATGCCATCACCTCAGCCCTTCAAAACACCCAGACTGAAATGATAGGTGTGTATTGTATTCCTATGCAGTACTTCATGCCGTATCCTGTAGGGCTGGTGAAATTAACGTTAGATTAGCTTTCAAAATCGGCTGCACTCACTTATTGCTAGTTGACTTCGCATTGTCTGGTCCATGTGTATCTTTAATTCTATTACTGTCCAAGTGTTGCTGGACTGTATCTCGCCACCTATAATGCTGTCTATAATTAATTGGAGTTTTGACTCTAGTTCAGGACATTGGATTGAAAATGAAATGAATGTGATGAAGTGGATTATCAGCCCATGTGAAGGGTGTTTACATTGATCACATCATTTTAGATATTATCCATTTCAGAGGGCTGTAAGTAGTTGGAGAAATGGTGTTCAGCTTGTTCTTGGCCAGCTGTACATAAATGCAGCATTAATTAATGTACAAAAAAAGCTAACAGAATGTCTAGGCATGAGGAGTCTCTTTTTCGTTATCTTTTAACATGAGGACCAAATTGCCAGTGTCAGTAAAGCAACTCTTATGCTGTTAAAAAAATCCATCCCACAACGCTATCTTCCAAATATTCTTGTGAAAAGAGTTGTTCCTGTCCAGTTTTACCAGTCTGCAGGTCAAGACTTTCATGGAACAGTACCACAACCACACTGCCATGTTACTGAACACTTTTATTTCCCTTTGACACAGATGGTCTGAAACCCTTGCTGCCCTTATCAGTGAGGGAGCAGGTGGATAAGCTGGTGCCCAGGCAGTGCTTCAGCCTCAGCTACGATCTCAACTGTGACAAGTTGTGCAGCGACTTCCAGGAAGACATCGGCTTCCACTTCTCACTGGGCTGGACCATGTTGGTCAACCGCTTCCTTGGACCCAAGAACACCCGCCGGGCCCTCATGGGTTACAATGATCAGGTACTGGTCTGATGATGGTGGATTTGGATTAGCACTTACTAAGGCTTGCTTAAGTTTCAGGCAGTTTTGAAATGTGAGACCACAATATATGTGTGTGTGTTATCTTGGCATAAGTTGTTTCTAACCGAACGCTTTGTTGATTAAGTTTATTTTAAGCCTATTAGTTTAAACCAGAATACGGGGTCATTACCGGTGAGCTTTCTTTACACTAAAGGCCTCATCATACCAGATGTGCCACATTGGCATTGCATAATACTTCCTAGCAGATGTAATACAAAAGTGTGGCTATACTACATAAAATGTATCCCACTCTTTCATCTTTGTCACACTGACAAACACACACGCGATCACACACACACACACACACGCTACACACACACTTGCACCGACCACCTAACCCTGATCCTCTGTTGTTTATTATTTTTGATTATTATCTTCGTTATACTTGTTAAAATTGCCAAAGCTTGTAAAAGTTGAATGTTATCCTTTTTTCCCATTTTTTTTCTTTTCTTTCTTTTTAGATCTGTGTAATAAAAATAAAGAATAAAGTCATCCTCCTAAGAGGGTTGGTGGTGGCAGGCCAAAAAAAAATAATGTGTTCCAATGAGAGTGTCAATAAATGTGAAGCCCAAGTTCAGTTTTTCATTCTACTTCATACTTTCAGCATGATTTAACATGATGCCACCCTGATTGAAATCATTAGAAGTTGTCTATTTATCTAAAAGTCTTTAAACTGCCTTTTTCTGTGTAAATTTCAAGCCACATATCATCTACTATGGGTTTTTTGTGGTCTTCTGGGTTTTATTTCACACAGTAATGGCACAGCACTGAGTGGCATTCTGTGCTGCATAGAGAAATTGAACAGCGCCAGTTCTGCTAATTTCTGAGCATCAATGCGCCTTTAAATTATTTTGTATTTGAAACACATTTTTAGCACAATGTCAAATGTATTCAAATCTTCAGAGTCAAAAATTGTATCAAACCAGAAAATATCTGCATTGTGACACCCCTAATAGCTTCTAAATCTGCAGTAATCTGTCACTCACTAGTATTGGGATGTTTTTTTTGAAGTATGAAGATTTTTGAAATGTGTGTTTGTGTGTCTCCACAGGTTCCGAGGCCCATGGCCATCACCCCGGTCAGCACCGCCATGCCCCCTTTCCCTCAGGGCTCAGTGACCCAAGAAGAGCTTATGGTCTCCATGGTGACAGGACTTGCCTCTCTCACCTCTCGAACATCCATGGGCATCATAGTTGTAGGAGGCGTGGTAATTAGCATATACATTTGTCTCAGCATAAAACTGGCATACATTCTGTAAACAAGTACTTTAGTTATAGATATGAGTGTGTCAGTTTTTAGGTTTTGAGGCATGGTCATTGAAAGCTTTGATAATTAATAGTAGGACAGACGTGTATATACAAGTCCTTAGCCTTGTACTAACATTGATTCTTTCTGTTTGTCAGATATGGAAGGCAGTAGGATGGAGGCTGATTGCTTTGTCTGTGGGGCTCTATGGCCTGCTCTATGTGTACGAGAGGCTCACGTGGACCACCAAAGCCAAAGAGCGAGCCTTCAAGAGGCAGTTTGTGGACTATGCTAGTGAGAAGCTGCAGCTCATAGTCAGCTACACTGGCTCCAACTGCAGCCACCAAGTCCAGCAGTAAGTGAGAACAAACAGACAATATTGCAGTAACTTTCTGTACTTGGAAAGCAAGTTAGTGTCTCTTCTTGTTCCTTCCAATGTTAAAGTACAAGAGTGATACTGTAAGGGCAGGTCAGCAGACGTTCTTTTACTGTCTTACCCTTTTTTGCCTTCTGATCTTACACGTTACTCAAAAATGTATGCTGTAGTTATCTGCTAAATGAGAAGCTTTTCCAGTGTTGTGTTTACATCAGCCAGTAAGCAAAACTGTTAAACGATGGAGGCCAGAATAGGTTTCCCCAGTGGCGATTTTGTTTTTATGTTATTTTTTTCCACAAAACTAAGGTTTTACACGTAGCCCTTGTAGTGTTCTATTCACTAATGTAACATTTTTCAATTTTGTTAATTTTATGATTAAAAATTTCACTGAAGTCTGACAATCATTTGCCACCTGTTGCCACTAATTCTTTTTGCATAATTTATTCCAGTTTCATATTTATTTTATGTTGAAATGGTCTTTACATACTTAATCACACTTTTTGACTTTTTGGGCTAAATATTTTTTCTCATGATAAATAGTGTTTTGTTTTTTTTTTGTTTTTTTTTCTTTTGCTGCTTGGCAGGGTTGAACTTTATGCTTTCACTTTCTTTTGTAAACCAGAAGACAAATCCCTTGTCTGTAATGTCCAGTTAGTTTCCAGCTTCCCAGAGACCTGCCTTAACACTGCGTTATGTCCAATATTTCTCAGTAAAGACTCACTAATCCTCATGCTGTTGCAATTTTGGCAAGAGAACTGAAGTGTAATCCTCTCACGACAGGTTGTGTATTAGCACTACCAGCGAGTTTGCTAAATCTGCACCTTAATGGAAATGTCATTTTGTCATGCTGTTATTACATAAGCCCATGTGTAATAAATAGACACAGGCTTGTGGTTTCTCTCTGGCAGATCCAAGGACTTGCTCACTACCTCCATCTAGTGGATAAAGTTATGCAATGCGTGACACAAGCCAGGAATTATTGAGTGATTGAGTGTTGTTATATAGAGAGTTGAAGTCCGGGTAGTTGTTCAAGACAGAAAATGTTCTGTGATGTATTTTTTGAAATGTTTTGTTTTTATATGAATATAGTAAAAAAAAAAAAAAAAGTTTGGAGTGACGTGCCAAGGCCTGTTAAAGATCTGTGCCTTCCTGGTCTGTGTGTCTCACAGGGAGCTGGCAGGCACCTTTGCACAACTGTGCCAGCAGGTAGATGTGACGCGGCAGCAGCTGGAAGATGAGATTCAGGACATGAATCGCAAGATTGAACAGCTGGACTCCTTACAGAGCAAAGCCAAGCTGCTCAGGTAACAGAAACACTAACAATTTTCTTTCATACACAGTAGATATCCTTGGAGGAGTGGTGTTGTCTAAACTGGTATAATGCAACTGAGAACAAAAGCAGAACAGAATTTTTTAAATGAAGTGTGGGCTTGGACACATAAAAAAAGAACTTGACCATTATTAGTTTATGACTGTGACTGCAATTTCAAAAGCAAACTTGAAGTTACTTGTCCTATAATTTTAATTCTCTGCCAGTTGTTAGAGTTGTTTAGTTGAAGAGTTTCATCCTAAGTCAAGAGGCTTTTATTGTCATTCCATCAATGTACAAGTACCCAATGGACTGAAATTAGACAGTACAAAGTGCAAATATGCAGATGTAAGTGTTCAAATGAAACAATACAATAAAAACAATAAATAGAACAGACATTAGACACAGTAAACAAACAGGACAGTGCAGTGCTGACATGGCACTCATTTCTGACTGCGTAGTAGTGGAATTATGCTGTATATCCAGCAAAATGCTGTATATCCATTTGTGACATTTGATGATGAGTTTTTGAGAAAAATTACAGTTGACAAAAATGTGTTTTCCATTAATCTTATAAAGGTGGTATGAATTATAATATAGCATTGTATGTGTAAATCCCACTCCTGACAGTGTAGATCATGGAAAAAAGAGGAGTCATACAAGCTGTATATAATGCACTTTGGTCCTTCAATTTTAGGTGGTGATTCTGCTTGAGATTTGAATGAATACTGTGTACCATACACGGATGTGGGAAAGTGTTTTGAGTTGGAGCAGCTGATGTTTTAAACAGCATGATGTTCACAGTGATGTCATGCAAAATGGTCATTATTTTTCCCCTATTTTTTAATGATACACATCAAATAGAATGTGTCATGTGTCAGGAACTTGATGAGACAATATGCACATTTAACTCACACATCAAACACACCCTGATTTCTCTGCTCTCCCTCTTTCCCACAAAGTCTGAGCAGCGACCAGATTGTTTGTGACATGGAAATGTGGACTAGTGTAGAATTTTAGACCCATCCTCCTTCTTCAGAATCAGGACCAGGAGGCCAGCCTTGCATTTATAGCATTGATCTTTATTTCTTCATTGTGCGCATGGTTCAGACAGCATGCTGACCCGCTCGACGTGTTTATATAGACTGGCTTAGGCACATTGCTGCCTGGACCATTGCCAAATTAGGTATAGAAACAACAGCTGTCCTTAACCTATACATACAAAGTCAGGAATAACTGTTGACAATGTTTTCCCAGGAATAGCTCACATAAAACATACACAGATCACGTACATATTATAACACATAATACAGGAAATAATATTACAAGTAAAGCGTATATTACAGCGGAATCTTCACTAGTCGTTATGAATCACAAGTAAAAGTCATAATAACATTTTTAAATATTGCAATTTATCAGCACCCCCACTTCCCACATTACTTGCACCGCATGCACAGTAATCAGTCTAATCATGTGTCTGTTTGTGTTCTGCAGGAATAAAGCTGGCTGGCTGGACAGTGAGCTGAACATGTTCACCCAACAGTACCTTCAGCAGGGCCGATAAAGGGTTATATTCGAATTATTGAATTACGTGACCAAGACCAACACTAAAAGTGCTAACTAATACATAACATGAATTATTCTGCTATTGTTCTCCAAACTATTTAACAAGAACACCTTTTAGCCATGCATTTACAGGAGTGGACATTATTTGATGATACCAAATGATTTTGCCATCAACTTCTTAAAATGACTTTTTGTTCTCTTTTGGTGTTTCAAAGTATGAAACCTGCCTTTGTGGGTACAGTGATGGCAAACTGTACCACAGTGAGGAAAGGTGACCTAATAGGTCCTGTTGTTTTGTTTTCTTTTTGTAAAGAGATGCTCACTTTTTGTGTAATTATTTATTCTTTGCATTTGACTTCATGTGAAGTTGTTTTCATTGTCTTCATAGGTCGCTGCTGTTGGATTCAGCAATGTTTCCCGCTTGCTAGAATAGGTTGGATGTGAGAGTCGGTCACTGAGAATGTAACCTCACCTTCTCTGTGACTGGCAAGATGGTTGCCTGACCTGATTTAATCAATATCAGAGATACTTGTTGATGCTCATAGCCCAGATATGGGCACTTATATTGTGATGCTACACATGGCAAATGCACTTAACTTTAAGGATGATTAAGAAGTGTAACCAAATAGTCCATGCTGCAAGGACATGCACAAATCACTACTCATCAGAGGTAGGTTGCATTGTCCATGTGGTTTATTTAAACAGACATGGTTATTGTGTCTGCATGGTCAGCAGTTGTGCCGGTTTTTGTGGCGATTTGCACGAACGTGTAATATAAACAAGGCATTATGCTGATGTCTCTACTGTAGCTTCATTTAGGATAGATTTCATGTCTTTGCTGGTTTGTAATGTCTGGTCAGTGTTTGCAAAGTGGGATTGTAGATCAAGAATGATTCCAGAAAGTAGTCTGATGCTGTCGATTGCAGTTTTAGATGTATGTTAAAAGCTCCAGGCAGGAATAGCATGCTTTTGGTTTTGTAGCAACATAAGCCTTTGAACAAGACCTGCAGCTACCAAAATGCAACATTGTGTGTTTAACATGTCCCTGCCAGTAAGCAGAGTTTTGTGCTGTAGCACTCTTTCAGCATTGGGACTGTGGCTGCGTAACATGTAGTTAGCAGTAAGAATGGAGGAATTCTCTAGTAGAAAAAAATCACACTTATTCAGAAGTTGTGACTTACTTCTTCTTACTAATGGACAGCAGAGAAATGAACTGAAGAGAGCAGAGAAATAATATGAAGAGGTAGTCAAGAAAACAAATGAAACAAAGAAGGCCGTACGACCCTGTGATGACTGGTGACAAAGCATTAAGTCCATACGGAATGATAGCCATGCTTATGTTTACAAGGAACAACTCATTGAATCTTATTTAAGTGGATAAAATCTTGGATAACCAGGATTTGCTCATCCTAATTCTGCACCACATCGGCTTACACTGCAATCTGATATCATTGCTACATGTAGAAGGCATATTCCAAGAGCACTCAGCTCCTAGATGAAATGTTCACGTATGTGTATAATTCACCATTAATCCTTCCTGTCTCCCAGTCGCGTCGCAGCTTGTTGGGTTTGGTTTATGGTTTGTGCCAAGCGTTTAAGGAAGCGAATTGAAGAGCTCTCCACTGATCGTGCACTTTACATTTGCTGCTTTTTATTTTTTCTTACGTGAAATTTTGTACCTTTTGCCTTGTGGTCAGCAGGTAAGCAGAGAAAAGGGTAAACTGATTGACCTGTAGATTCCATGTCAATAGTAATGTATAGATGTGTGCATGCAGTGACCGTTGTACTATGACCTAACCCATACATGTTAAAAATGAAATAAATATCGATACTGTTGGTTCATTCCATATGTGTTTTTACTGAAACTAAGCTCTCACAGTGTGCTCCCAAAATAAGCAGCAGTGGATCCTGTTGCAGTAACACGAATGTCTTGCATTGCACCTTTTATCTAATTGGAGTGAGTTTTTAACTTCAATAGATGAAAATAAATGCTTTCTACAAAACCTAAGATGCATCCTATAAAATGAATGTTTCTGATAGTATCACCACTTGACAGGTACTGCATAATTTAATAAGCTATTTAATTAAGTGGATCTAATTAAAGGCTGAAGTTCTATATGCTGCTTAATTACAGAGACCTAATTAAAATCTGAAATTGAATGCTGTAGCAACATTGAAAGATGCTTTTTACTCTAATTAATTAAAATGTGAAGTTGAGTTATTATAAAGGTTGCAGGTGTCTAGGCTAACTCAGACTTCACTGACCTTCAGTCGGGGCAGTGTGGAGTGCTGCAAAATAACAAGGCTTATTTGAAAGCGTCAAAAAACCCTGTGCCCCACTTAAGCGAAGTCCCACGGTTCATAAGTAATATTTCAGTATTCAAACAGTAATTAAGGCCTTAATGAATGAAGTATGACTCCTCTCACTGTTCCCTGACCTAATTTGCATGTTAATCATCATTCGCAGCAAGGGAAAACAGGTGCAAAAGCTAAATGAGCAACTCCACCAACTTCGGCGCCTAGTATCTGCCCACCTGAATCAGAAAAGTCAGATTTCCTCTCGGGCAGAGGCCTAATCTTGGATTGCACTGAACTCTTCAAAAGGAACCATTTTCAGCCAAATACAGTGAAAAGTGTCCTTTTGTTTCAGGAGATACTATATGAGGGGAAGCACAAAACCATTCTGAAATGAAAAATGGCATTTATAATACATGTTCAACGCACTCTTTGGGGATTTTGTTATGCAGTTGGAATAGGTATGCAAAGCACACTCTGAAAAATCACTTGTTTCTGTGTATATTAATATGTAATACTTGCTTACTGCCCTTGAAGTCCCAGTTTTAAGGGAACAATAGTGACTAGCAGTGGCTATGAGTGTCTTCCCTTGTATCTTCATTCAGCTGGTTTGGGTAGAGGGTTGGACGTTTTTTCCCACTATGGAAAGTGGAACTCGGCAGGGAAAGTTGGAAAACAAAGAGAAAACCCAAGCCTGCAGATGTTTCAGGGAAGTATTTTTTGACAAAACAATGGTGTTAAATCTATCCATTCAACATAGAATCTCCATTTTCTACAACTGTGTGTGACAGGCATACACACTTAGATGTGTGAGATGGTTCTTCAGATTATAAGCTGACACAACAACAGAAGAACCCTAGAAGAACCATCAATCTAAAAAAAAATTACCATGCAAAGAACCATTTAAGCATGAAATGGTTCTATATTTTATATTGAACACCAAAAAGGGTTCTTCTATTGTTACAAGTTGACACAACAACAGAAGAACCCTAGAACCATCAGTCTAAAATAATAATAATAATAAACATTTTACCTTGCAAAGAACCATTTAAGCATGAAATGGTTCTATATAGAATGGTTCTAATTGAGCTGCTGCAGTCCACATTTTTCTTCATTTTTATTTCTGTTTCAGAGAACCAGTGATGATCCAGAGTTTTGATTAAGAGTCAGGAATATTCTCGGAGGAGCTTATGGTAGCCGTTCAGGCAAAGCCTTGATATCTACCTTAAATGGGGTTTTTGAAATACATGGCATGTTTGGTGTTTAGTGCGTCCTGCTATGATGTATGCTTTGGAGGCTGTGGCTCTGTCTAAAAGACAGGAGGCTGAGCTGGAGGTGGCGGAGATGAAGATGCTGAGATTTTCATTGGGAGTGACAAGGATGGACAAGATTAGAGATGAGCAGATCAGAGGGACAGTGAAGGTGGAGCAGTTTGGAGATAAAGCCAGAGAGGCCAGGTTGAGATGGTTTGGACATGTGTTGAGGAGGAATAGTGGATATATTGGGCAAAGAACGTTGGAGATGGAGCTGCCGGGTAGAAGGAGAAGAGGTAGACCTCAGAGAAGGTTTATGGATGTAGTGAAGGTGGACATGGAGATGGTTGGTGTAAAAGTAGAGGAGGCAGTAGATAGGGCAAGATGGAGGCAGATGATCCCCTAAAGGGAGCAGCCGAAAGAAGAAGAAGAGGCATGTTTGGTGACCTGAAACATCAACCAACCAACCTGGTGTCCTGCAACTGTCCGTGGAAACAATATTCCATTTTACTATATACACTAACTGCATTAAGATGGTCAGTTTTTCATCTCAAATTAAGGTGCGTGTCAGTCAATTTATCAGTCAGTAATTTCAGGTAAGCTGAGATATGAAAGCCTATCCGCTCACATCGAAGAGCTCTGCGGAACCGATGCGCGCGAGGAACGGTTGAATTTTCTCCAACGGTCTTTACGTCTTCGAAATTTTCCTTCTGAGGTATTTTAATTTATATGTGTAACGTCACCTACATAAAAACCATATTTCACTTTACTTATGTTGCATAAGGGAACGACCTCGAATGGATGTGCAGTATGTATTCATGAAGTAACCTACTTACCCAGCTAACCCTAGCTAGCTAACTAACTTAACCGCTACCTGGCTAGCTAACTAACTTAGCGAAGTCTTTTCGGTTTTTACAAATACAGGTACTGTATTTGTATCATGTAGCAGCATTTATACAAGTTTATTTTGTTGCATAAAGTAACCACTTCGTATTAAATTAAGTTCGTCCAACGTTTCTGATGGGCAGCTAATTAGCTGGCTTAGGTTAGCAACTCATTTTACCAAGGTAGCCAGTCGGACAGCTAGCATGGTACTTAATATTTAACCCAAAAATGGCAAAAACAAACATTTTTCAGCTTTTAGGAACCATCAAGCTTAACAAACATAATCTGAAATGTAATGTTTGTTTCAAAAATCAGCTGTTCAGTAGTTAGTAGCTAAACGAACTGTTCAGGTGATAAATCAGCCATTGAGGGGAATTTCACAGAATTTTCAAAATTTCAATCAACGAAGTCATTGAGCATGTTTTATTTCAGGGATACAACGTTGCAGAGAAAGTTACTGACTTGAGTTTCTCTAGAATGTCACATTTCACATCAGACCACTCTAAATGAGTTTGTTCACATCGTGATTATTTAGTTACGTAGAAGTTTTGCAACATCATTGGAATTCCTCTTTAAGAGGTTGAAGATCCACTTTGCTTATTAGCTAGTACCATTGGTTCCTTCTTAGCGAGTATTATACTCATAAAATGTCCCGTCTTTGCAGGATTACAACTTATGCAGTTTGGGATAGAGGAGAAACGAATCTACTGATCCAGCAGTTACTGGAATTGCTTTCTGGGAAGGTAGAGTTGCACAAAGTCTGTATACAGTATTAAGTTTCATTGTGTATGTGTCTGGCAATGACTGGGTGTGTGCAGTCCACAAGTGTTGGGAGGGGAGAGAAAATTACTCTTCATTAGGAAATGTCAAACTCCGCTGACGTGAGGTCAGGCCTGTCCTGCACTTTCAACAAGAATGTGAAAAAATATTCCCCATCAAATTAACCTCTGAGTAGGTCAGAATACAGTTAGATATAATTCATGCAATTTTATTTAGTTTTGGCTATATCTGGTAGTCTCTTGTGAACCTGGTCATCTCTTTGGCACTGTGGGCCAGTGTGAAATATCCGGGTAGGGTACATAATTATACAGCCTAGTGCGAGTGATTATTTTGTGTTGAGGCATTTGTTCCTGCACTGCTTCAAAATGATCCCTTGTTCCACAAGACACATCAGTGCATGCTGAAACTTACGAACCTTACATACTTTTCTTTCTGGGAAATGTGCTTTTGTTTTTGATTTATTTCAATTATTGGTGCATAGATAAGCTATATTTCTGTCCTGAAATGAAACATGCCTGCGTTTCATTGCCAAGAATCTGATGCCACCTTGTGGTTTTAGTCGAAATTAACCTCACAGCTTGCTTTCCTCTGCAACAGAACAGATTGTTTCTCAGCAAGAAAAGAAAATGCTTCTCAATGAATAATTAATTCACAAATCAAATTACTTCAGAATTTAAACAACACCCTGAACACTCTTGTGCTATATTTAGAATAGAATTCATAATTATTAAATAATTACCATATCTCAAAATCAGGCTTGATCTGTATTCCAACGTCATAGGAGGACTGAGTTATTTTAAGCGAGGATTTCTGAGCATAGAGCTTAAGCATTGACCCTGTCACTCACCACAGCAAGACCTCTTAGATAAGCTTTAAATCAGTTCTTTGCAGTGACATGGCTGATGAGTGTTTTAAAATACTGCCATTTCATTTTTTTTGTAACAAAACTTTCACTCCAGCGATACTTTAAACATACTTTGTATGTTATTGCAATAGAAATGAGACGAACAAAGATGTGAATTTGGAGAAATCAGGGTGCAAAACCAAAGGAAAGCATGAGCTATTGCAGTAATCTACAGTGATTTATCAAAGACAGGGCTTATTTTTGTAAACTGACAATGCCAGCCTGAGCGCTGCTGATGTCATTCAGTGTGTGTGTGTGTGTGTGTGTGTGTGTTGTGTGGGCACAGAGGGACAATATGGTCTTTATGAGCGGTGCTGTGCTCGAAGGCAGAAACATTGTTCAGCAGTAAAACATTCTGAAACCAAAACCACATGTTCCAAAGTGCACAGCACACTTTACGCTGCAGAGCCGTTACTCAAGCGAGGGACTGGAGGCACTCGAGCCATGCCGCACTGGTGTTGGACATTGCACATTTTCATTTATATCTGGAAGCTCAAATGAAGACCAGATTCCGTTTCAGACATGCTGCAGGAAAAAGGAGGAGGGAGAGGCAGAGGGAGGGAAACTGGGTGGTGGGAAAAGATTTCAGGCACAATTGAATGCCCTGCTTTATGCTGACTGTTCTGACAAGCTTACAGCTCACTGTTTTGAGCTAGTTACTGTAAGCAGAACACAGCAGTTTTTCAATATTGTGCATGTTTTTTGTTTTTGTACAAATCCTATCCATTTGTTCACAGGTAAACAATTTTATTACAATTACAGCTAGCCTTCTGTTGCTACAGTACTTGAATATACTTTTGCCTGTAATGTGATTAGATGTAATTGCTGCTGCATTATCACATCACCACTGTGTTCTTTTACTGTTTTATTTAGTTTTTACAGAATAACAAGCATGACAGCTTTTAATTGCCATGAAGCTGTTGCTTAAAATGAAACAGCAATCTAAATGGACATTTCTTAACATATGAGTTTACATCCCTAGTTATGTTAAGCATAATTTATACCATTTAAAAGCCTAAATAAGACCAAATTCTTGTTTTCCTGTGATCTTTGATCAAATTATTCTGACCTTTGCCCACCTCAAAAAACATTTCTGCAGTGTGGCTACTTCGCCATACACCACTGGCCAGGGAAAAGGAATATTAACCAATGCAATCATGTCACTTCCCATCTTTAAATGAGATAAACGCTCAGCTAGCTCAGTGACATTATCTAATACTGTGTTTTACTAGGAAATATGTCACAATAAGGAAGGAAAATTTGGTATGATTTCCAATTCACACTGACTTTCAGTGTTCGATTGAGAGCGCATGTTCATTAGCTAATTTTGCAAATGTGAACATTGTGCAGTGTAAGTTAATGGATTGGCTTAAATTGGCAGTGAACTCTATGAAATCTTGAGCATTGGACCTACTTTCTGTAAGGTCATCAAATAACAAAGTAGATCAAACTAATTACATGAGCTGGTAACTTATTTACTCTTTCTTCAGAATTTTTCATTATTAATATTTTTGCATTTAAGTGTATTATCCCTAAAGTAGCACTGCTCTTATTTATTTTGAAGTACTTTTTGTCCCTATTCCTGTTACATCAAATGTTAGTTCATCGCTATTTGTAGCTCTTGCCTGGTTGTGGGGTATTTGTGTAAAGGCACATCTATAATTACATCTATTGCTATTAATAAACTATAGTGAGCTTTGCTGGCTAATCATGTGTGCCAGTGGTACAGCTTTATTAACCAAATCCTTTTCTTAATGTATTGAAAGGAAAACAGTGAATGCATTTTATCTAACCTGCTGTAGCTGGCCTGCTTCCTATTCTGCAAAATACACTATATTTCCAAAAATATTCAGTCGTCTGCCTTCAGACGCTTATGAACTGGAGTGACATCCCATTCTTAATCCATAGGGTTTAATATGATGTCAACCCACCCTTTCCAGCTATAACAGCTTCAACTCTTCTGGGAAGGCTTTCCACAAGGTTTAGGAGTGGGTTTATGGAAAATTTTGACCATTCTTCCAGAAGCGCATTTGTGAGGTCAGACAAGAAGGCCTGGCTTGTAGTCTCCACTCTGATTCATTCCAAAGGTGTTCTGCCAGGTTAGTGTCAGGACAGTCAAGTTCTTCCACGCCAAACTCACACATCCATGTCTTTATGGACCTTAATTTGTGCACTGGTGTACAGTCATGTTGGAACAAGAAGGGGCCGTCCCCAAACTGTTCCCACAAAGTTGGGAGCATGAAATTGTCCAAAATCTCTTGGTCTGCTGAAGCATTAGGAGTTCCTTTCACTGGAACTAAGGGGCCAAGCCCAAGTCCTGAAAAACAACCCCACACCATAATCCCCCCTCCACCAAACTTTACACTTGGCACATTGCAGTCAGACAAGTACTGTTCTCCTGGCAACCGCAAACTCGTCCATCGGATTGCCAGACGGAGAAGCGCCATTCATCACTCCAGAGAACACGTCTCCACTGCTCTAGAATCCAGTGGCGGCACTTTACACGCTTAGTCATGTGAGGCTTGGATGCAGCTGCTCGGCCATGGAAACCCATTCCATGAAGCTCTCTACGGACTGTTCTTGAGCTAATCTGAAGGCCACATGAAGTTTGGAGGTCTGTAGTGACTGATTCTGCAGAAAGTTGCCGACTTCTGCACACCCCGCTCTGTCATTTTACGTGGTTTACCACTTCATGGGTGAGTTGCTGTCGTTCCCAGTTGCTTCCAATTTGTTATAATACCACTGACAGTTGACTGTGGAATATTTAGTAGAAAGGAGGTTTTACAACTGGACTTGTTGCACAGGTGGCATCCTATCACAGTACCACTTTTGGCAATATAGTATATGTGCAGATCAGTTTTGAGAGCAGACTTCTGAATCTGTTTCACTGCTTTTGTTTAAAGGTGCCTTTAAGTGCGGTTGCAATTACCCCACTCATAAGTTTGCGCAGTGTGGAGCCGTGAGGCCTCTCAAAAGTGGCAGGCTTTCAAGACTCAATTAAAACAGGCCTTAGCCAGAATTGGGGGCCCTCTTCCAGAAAAAGAAAGCAGGAGTTCGCCGGCTTGCTGTACAGATAAATAGGTAACAGAATTTACTTCAGTTGCCTTTAGCTATAGTTGAACTTCCGACCTCTAAGCCATAAGGCCATGTTTGGGTGTGTATGTGTGAGTGTGTAATGTGTGTATATGTGGGGTTCTACTACAGGTGTGTTTGTGTGTGTAAAATAGGGCTAGTGTAACTAAACAAACAGGTTTCATTTCCTCAACTGCCACCCTGACCCAGCTGCTGTTAAGCATATGTTCGTAGCAAGAGAAAGGGCAGCCCCACACTTGCAAATAATAAGAGACTGATTTTATCAGTTTTGTCTCACCTCATTCAACTGACCACCTGTCATATTTTGCTCTCTTTAGTTCCTTTTGCTTAATTTGTAGACATCACTCTATGCTAAGTGGATGGTTATGTTGATGGTTGAAAATGTGACAAACCTGCCTGTTAACACTGAATGAGAATTTAAATGGTTAGTCCAGGTTAAACTGGATATAATGCCTTTAGCCTAAACATGCAATCAGTTTTGTTGAACTTTAATTGTGTTTTTTTTCCCAGAATACCTTGATGTGTGTTATAAGTACAAAATGCTTGATATTTCACCATTTTTCCAATAGCTAATATGTGGTTTGATCAAAAATGCACTTGATCGTTAGGTTCCAATGGTAGACAATACAAGTGTTTTAATATCATTTTTGTTATTACCACTCACGCAAACAGAAATAATGAAGAGGTAAAGACAGGCAATTTGATGATATTATATTGTTGTGATGAATTTGGTTATTGTGATGAACAGCATGCTTTCCTGAGCATATCATGGATATGGTCAGTGTGTAAAGAACACTGACCAACTGCATGTTTCATTCTAAAGAAAGCACAATTAGTCCTGTTTAATTAGATATAGAGTTTTTGACGGTTTTGGTGCTTTTAAATGTCTCACTGCTGGTGTGAATATCATGATGCGTATCGTGAAAATGCCTCAAAGTATCATCGTCCACCCCTATATATTGTCTACCCCTGTAAAGAAGTACAGAAGTACTCTTGAGCTTTGGTCACAATGCTGCTTTTACCATACTTTGCTTTTTAGAAGTATTGTGAGTGGTGTATTAATGAGTCAGTGAAATGCTAAACAATTGGTTGATTATTTAGCTGTAATAGGCCTGCATCTTATAGTAGTGGAGTATTTATTCTTATTTCTAAATGTAAGCTGTAAATTGTGGAAAGCTCATTTATTAAACCCTAAGACAAAAGATAATTTTTAGAACAAGTATTTTCATGAGGTCAGGATGTATTCATTTCTGTAACTGTAAAGTGAAATTTATGCAATCCACAGCCATGCAATAGGGCTTTCAAGCTTCAGACATAAAGTGAACAATTTTGAAGGCCCCAAAGGATTTGTCCAGTCAGGTGCTAAACAAAGGGAGGAATTGACCAGCATTTCTGGAAGCTTCTGGCTGACTGTGCCGCTGGCTGACTGTGAACCAGTCAGCATCATCTCCGCTTGATGTCAGGGCTGTAGCAGTGCATAAGCTATGAAATGTCCTTTTAACCAAATTCGTATTCCTGCTAAGCCATCTGCGACCAAAATGATACTGACTAGTCGTGTCAGCTAATTCCATAGTGAAACTGTAGAAAATCTAAACATTTTTGCAGAATTTAAAGTCAGTTGACAGTTGATAATATTTTTTGTGGGGGATCTTGCATATTATGCTTTACAAGAGTGATCCACAGTTGTCCACTCTAACATCAATAGGTTTCATTAAGTTTTTAGTTAATTCCAAGTTAATTGTCACAAATGGGAATAGAATCATGTGTATAAGCATGAAAATAAAGAACGAAAAGTAAACTTGTCTATGAAACAAAAAGATACTTGAAAGTAAAAAGTTTTTATTAATTAAGAAATAATTTTGCCAGTTACATTCTTAGTTGTATAGTGTAAAATTACTGCCTCTGTACATTTTATTTACTATGTGTTTTTGGAATGACAATATTTTCCAAATATTATTCCATTCCAAAATATTAATTAAGAGGATAAAGATATAGAGTTAGGTTTTTTTTTCAGAAAGTTGTGAACTTAAAATTGTTCAGACACCTTGCTTCTGCATCTACAGGCTATTATTAGCTAAGCGCAGGTGCATCCAAACATCAGCAGGTGCAGCAGCCGAAGCCCTAGATTTCTTTTTTCTTCTTAAAGACACTGTTCTCACTGTAGTGTCTGTGGTTAAAAGTAAATGATAGGACCTGGGGGATTTTCCACCTTTCAAGCTGGCTTTCTTTTCCGACCTGTTCTGAAGAGTGAGTTGATCAACAGTATCAAATAAGCTTTGATATGATTGTATTGATGATCAAAGAGGCAGACCTGAGCTCTATCTTGAGATTTTAGCCTTTTTCTGCTTTCAAAAGTGAAAGTTCTAACACTTAAAATCACTTGTTTTGCGCTTGTTTGTTAAATCTTTGGACTGGTTCCCTACAGAATCACTTTCCTGCTTGATGGAGCTATTGAGGCCTTTAGAGTATAAAGATGTGGCTGGAAAAGCTGTCTGGGAGGTGAAAAGTTCTGCCCAACAGCCTTATTTGATTACAAGGGGATGTACGCCTGTCATTGAGAAGAAATGCTGCAAAGCCCAAGTCCACCCAGAGTACAGACATTCAGTGTTTGACCATAAGAATCTCTCTGAAAACAGAGTATTTTGTCTCTCCTGTTTTGGCTCTGAAAAAACTCCAAAAGCCCCTAAAGCCCCGTCCACTTTTTTCTTCAGGTATTACCTTTCTCCTGGCCAGTGACTAACTGCTAATGTCTCTCTGTCCAAAATAAACAGCAGGAGATCCTATTGTCCTGTTTCTTATGCTGAAGCTTGCCCTCCCCTTTGCCTTGTCTCCACTTCCATATTCCAGAATTGCCAATCCCAATCTAATTTATGGAATATTTTCAGGGTAACCGTATACGTCGGGTGATGGTGATAACATCTCTAGGCCCCCGTGACAGGCAGGAACTGTGCAGTGTGCGGTTAATAACATAAACTCCTGCAAAGGCCAAGCCAAGTGAGCAGAGATGCAAGGAAAAGGGAGAGAGAAGAAGGAGAGGGGCAGTCAGAGGGACCAGTGTGGGCCGTAATTGGGACCATGTGAGGTTCCCCCAGCGGAGGATTAGCAAAGAAACGGAACTCGGCAGAGCCCTGAGATCGCTTTCAATTAGATGCGCCCAGGGCTAGAGAGGGACTCAGTGAAAGATCTGGAACATGGACTTGGAGGGCATGGACCGTCTTGGTGGAGGAACCTTGACCGGAGCTAGCATGGGGTCACTTCTAAGTGGTGCTAATAGAAGGCAACGGGCTGTGTTTGCAGGCTGAAGACATTTCTGCACTGGACTTTGTCTTATGATTATTTTAAAGGCTCCTGTATTTGGAGAGATATGGTGGTTAAAGAAGTAGTCCATCAAGGTTAATGTCTAAAGTTTTTTTTTCAGTTTTGCAGTGGACATGTGAGGCTAATAAAGCTAACAAGTAATGCAAACTTACATCCCACCAATTGGCATTGTGCCAACTGCATGCCTAAACCTCTGCATACTTGCTTCAGACTTGTTTGAGTTGGTAAGTAATCTCAAATAGATTATATGGTTTCTGATACTGTTTGGCATAACGTTATCAATACAATTGGGCTGAAGTAGACATAATTCAGGCTTCGTGATGGCTACTAGAACTATAAATATTTTGTCAGTTTCCAGAGATAACGGTGAGTCATTTCAGAAACTAATAGGAATGTGCTGATGATTACCTACTTAACTTGATGTCGTTTTAGGCAAGTGTGCAATGAAGCATCCAATTAGTATGCACCCTTGAATGTTAGCTCCATTAGCCCGTAGCCCCAGTGCAAAACTAAAAATGAAACTTTAAACACCAAGTAAGTCTTGGTTGTTTGGAGTTTCCAACAGTTGGATTGAGAAATTATGTATAAATTAGATTTAAAAAAAATATCTCTTTGAAAGAGCACTTGTTTTGGTAGTGGTGGCTCCCTTTGTGAAGGCTTGGCAGTAATAAAAAATAGCATGTGTATAATTTTTACCTTTTCTTCTCAGTCTTATTGTCCAGGACAGCCTTTCAAAAACAAGAACGGATTCAACATGGGTTGGGCTCTCTAAATCACTCTCTCATTGCCTCTTCAACATGCTCCAGCCAAGCTGCCTCATATCATTACTTATGACAAACCGAAAAGTGAAGTATGTGTTTATATTACATCGAGACATGGTCCAAAAGAAATGTGTTTAGTCACACAGATGTAGAGAAACTATGCTTGTCAGTGATTGCACAGACTTGTCACAGCAACAGCGTTGGCTCTATTTCAACATGCGGCCTACTACTCACTCCCAACGTGGATAAGAAGACGGTTTTAGCGACTAAGCTTCTAGTAAAGCAGTAATGAACAGTGGTCTTTGGGTTTTCTTGCTGTATCTGACTCTGCTTTGGGAACAGATGGTACAGAGTAGCCCTTTTCACACACTGCTAATGGCTGTACATTATGACACACTCACTCTGGCATCCAACCAGCAGACTCCTGCAGCTCCACTAAGTAAGTCTCTGTTGAGGGGGCAGTCACAACTTCAGCATATAAAATATAAGGACCCATTGAGATATTTCATTGGTAATTAAAAGTTGAAAGCCTTATTTTAAAAGGCTAACAGTTGACACACTTAAGCGCACACAAAGCATGCACACTACTTAGTCTGCACGTGTATCTGTAGAAGAATTTTGGAGTAAACAAAATATTAGAGTAAGATGTTACTGCTGGAAAACTCCAAAGTGTTCTTGGCTTGGATCCATTGTTCTAGGAAAAAAAAACATGGTATAGAACCTTTACATTATGTGAGGGTTCTTTAGGCTTTAATAGGGTTTAATAGGGTTACTGCGCACCTGTAGACTATTTTCATATAGAATCTTTCATATAGAATCTTGGCTTAAATATTTGAGTATCCTGTAAGAATATGTAATAATAATAATAATAATTGTAATATTAATAATAATTAAAATATGATTAAGCCAATCAAAACCTCTTTATACCAGAGCACATTCAAAGCTCAGCCAGGTCAGCATTATCAACAAGTGTATAATTCAATAAATGATTATTATTTTATTGATTAATGATTAAGGCTCGACTATTATTTAATAATAATAATAATAATAATGAACCCAAATCATTTTCCTGCAGGTCTGATCAGAAGGAATGAGCCTGCACACTCTTGACAATAAAGACAGCTAAAAGCATGTTATCTAGTAATAGAGCAGTAGAAAACTGCTTTGTCTGGAGTTAAGACTTCAGAGAGTCTTGTGAGCTGTGCCAAATCATAATCTCCAGAGTTTAGTGTGAGGAGCTGCTAACTGAGAAATGCAGATGACAGTGTGGTATTTGGCATAATAAACAAATGTTTGTTTCCCCACTAAAGAGTGTGGGTTTGTAAAAGTTGTATATTTATCACTGATTTCACATGTTTTTTCTGTTTTCTAGTATTATAATTTTTTTAATATTTAAAATATGTTATAGCTCTATTCTTCACTCTCACACATTCTTTAAAAACATCCATTGAAAGGTTGTATAGAACCAATCATGTGTTTTCTGTGGGATCACACCAAAGAATCCTTTTGAAAGCTTAAAAATGTGGCATTGAAGTTTCCAGCCATGACAAACTTACCCCTCCCATCAGGATCACTGATGCATGGCCATTTACAAAAATAAGACAAATTAAATCATCTCTCACCTAGCAGCGACAACACCTGACAGCTATGATTGATGTAGGTTTAACCCTCCTATGGATGTTGTATACAAAAATCACACAAAGGCTCATTTCACTCTGCCCTTTCTACGTCTCAGGCACCTTTGTGCACACCATTAGTGGACGTTCCTTTGCTCAGGCCAGCCACATGAACCCTTGATTGCTTCGTTTTTAATGGTTTATTTTTACAAACTTTAATATTTTTTCATGCCTCTTCAAAAAAATACATGGACATTAACTGTATGTTATTCTTTCTGCATCATTGAGTTAAAACTGTATGCTTTATGTAGACATGCAGGTGGACATGCAATGTATACCCCAGTGAGTATGGGTGTAATGATCAGGTTTAAAAATGGGCTAACTAACATGGGAAGATAGATATTTACACACATGATTTTATATATGCAATTCGCTAGAACGCAGTTCAGCTTTGAATGTTGATGGTCCCAAAAATGACCAGAAGTTTCCAAATGGGGTGAATACAAAAAATGTAACCACAAACATCTTCAGCATTTCAAGCACAAAATATCATACGTAATGTGATAATAATCCATAATCCATCATTTCCAGCATTACAAAAGCATGAAAAGGAAATCATTTTTAAAAATATTAATACAGAAAATGTACAAAAATGTCATTAATAAAGGAAATAATAAAACAGTAGGAATAAAGTAGAAAAATCAGCGTAACCTGTCAGCAGGCCTGCATAAACATCTCTTAAATAAAGCTTTAGAAACAAACATGGGAAAATATACAGTGCTGTGTAAAAGCCTTAAATACCTACGCAACTTATATTATAAAAAGCTATTTGAGTGGTAATATGTGTTTATTTTCTTGGAAAAACTGTAAAATTCTTATAAACACAAATAGCATTAACACTATGAATATTGATTTTGTGTATATTGTGTATATATATATACCTCCCTTTGTGTCAGTCCACTATTGTTTAATACATTCTAATAAACAAATCTGATCTTCACATTATCCTTTGATGGTTGTCTCAGTGGCATCTTTAAGTGTCTTATACTTTGCCAAGGCACTAAAAGTTCTGAATAGTTCTTATTAGGAGTGTAACAATACACAAAATTCATTATTTAATTTGAATCGAGTCTCCTGTATTTTTTGAGATAGGGGAAATAAGGAGTGCCTGAAAATGTGCCTTACATTAATGTTAATGTTTCCAATCTCAGTTTATTATAGCATTTAAAGGTGCTTTATAGGATCTTAATCTAATGCTTTAGCTAAAAGCTAAGAAACTAGACACAACCCAACATGCTAGTCACAATACAATGTGATACACTATAATACAAGATTGTTACAGTATGGTATGTTATATGGCTTCATCCTTAGCTCTTATTTATATTAAAATTATTTTCTCAGGCGTACAAAGACACAAAACCAGAGAAATAAATTAATGGAATAGATTATTAGAAAGCTTGGGCTTTATTAAAGCAGTTAACATAATGATAGTTTATGCCTGTGAATGGGTTATTGTGATTAATTGTGTTGTCAATATTTCACTACTTTCATATTTTCCACTGCTATGTAAATTGGTTCCACCAATCACATCTGCATATGCATTTTCAGTGTTTGGTGTTTTTTCATGCACCTCAAAGCGCTCGGGGGTAGACAGATAGAATAACTTGCACTGCACATTTAGGCCACCAAACCAATGAATCTAGTGGCCAGAATTATAGAAAGTGTTTATCATATATGCATTATTTACAACTAACAAGCAGAAAAAAATCTGCCAGGTGCTATGAGTCTCCCACATCCACTCTGTTTTTCATTTATACCAGTCTAACCATGGAATGGGTTTGATATTGGGATCTCTGAAGATCATTGCATACCATCACCACTCTTTTTCTAATTAAGTTACTCTCAGTACAGAATTAACTTGTGTCCTGGAAATTGGCAACGCACTCAACAGAAAATCACGTCCTTCACAAACACATGCTTCAGTGGTTCTTTCTTCCACTCGACTCTTTTTAAATAGGTTTTTTTTGTTGTTGTTGTTTTTTTAAAGTATCATTGCTATCTAGTTCTTTTCGTTGTCATTGTGAAGTCCTTTACACAATGACAGTTCATCAAAAATAACAAAAATACAGTTTTTGGAAGAGGAATAAAATATCCATGTTTGTTTTAGTGCTGCAGTCCTTTACTGTAAGGTGTTTGAGTGTAACCTACTGAACACTGTGATGTATATGAGGTTAGTGGGAAGTTTTAACTGCATAGGGTTAAAGGTCTTTCTCTTTTCCAGGCTCAATAAGGTAATTATGTCTTTGTGTTTATTGCATGTTGACTGCTCTCCCTCTTTCTCTTTCTCTTCCCCTCCCTCCTGCTCTCCCTCTTTCCTCTCCTCCTCTCCCTCCCTCACATTAGGCCTCTCCCTGTGGGTAGAGGTGCCTGAGATGTTGGCTGAGCCATACATCTCTGTCAAAATCTCTATGAATAAATTAACCTTTTAAAGATTAGTGCACCCTAATACCTCAGGGTTTTTACACAGAACAAACACTGAAAAATGTTTTTTTTTTCTTCCTCTTCCTTCCAAAGCCTCACTAAGTTGGTGTCAGCCATGCGTTGAAACCATTAAAGGCATATGCACCTTATTTTCCTTGGATGTGTATTTTTTGTTTTTCTAACCTTGTTAAATGTTGTACCCTTAAATACAATTTACCTCCTAATGAATATGTAATTTAGACGAGTTATTTAGAAGTAAATGACGCACTGAAGTCAGCAGGCGTGGTCTTCAGCTAACCTCGTTCTTGAGGATAACGAACAGCTAAACAGACCTGAATCATGAGCCTTCCAATACATTTATAAATGATAAATGATTTTTCTAATTAGGCTTTGTGTAAGTAACTTGGATGGAAACTGATTAGCCATGGGCAGCTATTTTTACTGAAAGATGCAGATTTTCTGTTTTATCCTTGCACAACATGCGACTGCTATAAGTAATGCTCATGCTTTACTTGTATCTGCAAGTGTTTTTTCTGGGCCAGATAAAGAGTTTTTTTTGTTTGTCCCACAAAAAAGGAATGAGATTTTATAGCCAATTTAAGCCTTTTGGGTTGTACCAGTTTCAGTGTGTTTCCTACAATATATTTCAACACAGTGCTGGGAAATTATCCAGTTTTAAGAACGATGGTAATTCTTGTGGTTCCAGAACTGCTTGCAAGACTGGGAACAGTTCTCCTGAAGTTGGGAGTTTTTGGCCTGAGCTAGGTTCATCAGCTATTGGGGTTATTTAGGCTAGGAACCACACATGGAGCAGGCCCAAAACCCTTTACAGGCTCAGAGAAAGAATATCACCCTCAGTGTGGCTAGGATTATGAGGGTAGCTGGTTAACATTCATTTTATTTTCCATCCTCTGCGTGTTTTGTAGACCATGCTTCATTAGATTGACTGTACCAATTTCTTTACACTATTAAGAGTAGTAAAAATAGACTGATTGTTTTAATTGTTGTATTGATGAAGGAAAAGTACCACAAACTCCTTTATGTGATGTGTCAGTTGTTTTTTTTTTTTTTGTCTTGTTGGAACAACAGTGGACTCTTTTTGGTGGACTGTCCACTTTGGTTTTAAACAAATCAGGATAATTATGAGGGGCAGGTTTTAGGTTAAAATTCCTCCTTGAAAAATAAACTCTTCATGTAGACGGAGGGAATATGACATGTATTGGCTATGTCACTGGTTTTGGGTTTCGCTTGCGGGACGGACGGGAGGCGTCTCCTACACTTCCTGACTTCTTGCTTGTGCCAGCTCATGTACGCGAGTTCCCCTCCTTTAAATTTGGAGGTTTTGTGAGGGGAGAAAAAAAGTCGTTCATGCGTCCATTCGTCCCTGCGCTCTTGTGTTTCCCCCTGTTCGGCCTCATCGCTCAATCTTCGTTTAACCCTGACGTTTTAGGTAAGCACTCTCAGGTTAATTTATGTTCGTAGAGACAAGCTTGGCAAGACAAGCTTGGGGAGAAAAGGCCACTGTTTGAGTCACTGACTTATTCTGTGGCTAATTTAGTTTTTAGAGAGGAAGCAGTGTTTTCATTGCCATAAACTTTACAATGCACCCCACCATCCTTAGGAGGACATTTTACTGCAATTTTTAAAACACTTTGGCAAAATTAAAGCCGATACAGTTACAATAAATTTAAATAGCATGCATTTCTGCTTATTGCTGTAGTGCATCAAAAGAGTGACCACTCAGAATACGCTTATTTACTACTTCACTACCAATCCTGAAAAGAGACACTCATCCTAGTAACTTAACATGCTGGTTTCCTTTATATTTCAGCACTTTTAGTGATTGTATTGGCTATTGGTCTCGCTTAGGATCTACCACAAGGCCTTTTTAATGAACATTCAACGATAGTTTTGCACATCACCGTATATTGGATTAGATACCTTAATGTACAATGTAACTGAACAAAACTCTGAACAGAAAGAACCAAAAGATTAAGAGTTTTCCTCATCAAGCACAGCATGGGATGCAGAAAATAGTGCTGGTGATAAAAATCCCAAGAAGGCCACTCTTCAGTCTTCACAGTAGGTGGCTCCCTAGCCCATCACATCCTGCATCTGTCTTGTGTTCCTGATAGTCTGCTGCTGCTCAGTCACACACACACACACACACACACACACACACGGATACAAAGCACCAGTGCTGCAAAAGCCAACATATGGAAATGCTTGATTTGATATAGTGTCATTTTACATTGCAGAAACGAATGCATGTCTTTTTTTTTTTTACGCCTCTCTCTATGTTTTTTCTCGCTCCCATACCAGTGGAGTGAGAAATGTGATCCGGGCTAACTACTAGTGTTAAAAATAAAAAACAGACGTGTTATTAAACCATTAACAACATGTTGTGGGAGGGAGCACTAAGGAAGGGGGATGAATAGTATATTTTTTTAAATAGTGCAAACATATAAATATGTAATAAATATATATATTTAAATAGTACAGTCTTACTGAAAATGCATAAAACTTAGTATTTGTAATATAAACCTTAATATCATTAATTTTTTTACATTTCTGCCACCTGCAGAGTGACAATTGTGACTGTAATTATATATATCTTCATATATATATATATATATATATATATATATATATATATATATGTCTGTGTGTGTGTGTGTGTGTGTGTGTGTGTTAAAATGCACAAAGTATATGCTTAAAATGTTTGTGTGTATACGTATAGGTCAATTAATACCAGCTTTTGTACAGACACACAAAGTGTAAGTATACTGTGCAAAAGTCAGAGGCCACTCTTTATTTATTTAATCTCCAGTCATAACAGCCACCAAGTTATTCCATTTTCATTGTAAGAAAAAAAAACCTGCAAGTAGCGTTGAGCTTAATTCTCACAATGGAAGATGGTTTTCTGTTTCTTAAAGATGAAAGCTTTAAGTACTGTTTATCTGAAGGGGACATTTTGGTGGTCTACCAGGTCTTGCACAGTTGTTAGGAGTCCCATTTCCTCTGTATCTTTTAATATTTTTTTTAATTCATGTTTTTGAGAACTTATGTTTCTTCATCTAATTTCCTTTGACTTTCTCCTTCCTTTTGAAAGTGAATTTATTTTGAAGGTGAGGTTATTTTATAACTAACCTCAGAAATCTCCTGAAAAATGTGTAACTTTTATTTAATTGCTTTTTTTGTCTGAACATTAAATAGACAATGTGCGTTACCTGACCTGTGCAAGGTACTGTATACATCTTCGCTGTTGGAACAAAACTATCTCTTTTTTTTATAACAGAATTTGAAATCATCAGCTGCCATGTATACTGTATCATATATTTATCGTGAATGGACCAGTAGAAATTGTCCAACTTAAAATAAAATCCTGTTTTATTAATTTACAATGAAAGTTACACAGAAGCCTGTATAAAACACACATTCTTGATCTTTAGGTTCTGCTGTGTAATTAAGTCATGTTTTTTATCAAGATCTGATTTCTGTTATGGTCTGATTTCTATGACGACTGCAGCTTCCTATAGTCCATATGCACCATTATTTCCATGCTATATCCAGCCTATAATCACCCCTCATGCCACAGTACATTCTCTCTGCTCCAGTACGCACGCTTTCTGCCATTCTACCTCAGTGTTATTTCTTTATAGTATCTCTCAGCAGTCACCACCCACGGCTAATAGAGCCGTTTCTTTCCATGCTCCTCTTTCCGCTACGACAGAGGGGAGAGCAAGGGAAAGAGAGAAAAGCACCAAAATTGTAGGATTTTGACAGGATATGAAAAAGCTGATGTGTGTTACTGTTCTCAGTCATAAAAATCCAGCAAGCGGAGCCGATCCTGCTTGGGCCAGGTCCATAGCTGGATCGTTTAATAGGGGGGAGAGAAGAGGAGAGGGGGTCCACTATTATGATGTCGGCTGTCAAAACTGCAGAAAAACAGTGCCACCTATGATTTCCTGATGTTTACTGGAAGCTTTTCTACTATAACACATAACAAGGTGCTCTCACAGGTTTGGTGGTAAACACTGGGTCCAATAGAAACAAAGAAGGTCCATTGTCTACTCTACAGATTTGTGTACGCATAAGTGTGTGTGTGTGTGTGTGTGTGTGTGTGTGTGTGTGTGTGTGTGTGTGTGTATGTGTGTGTGTGTGTGGTCATTGACACCATAGCTTCTGTGTGGTGCTTGAGGAAACAGAAGTAAACAAAATAACCCAAGCGCCACATGAGAACCAGACCAGCAAGCCACAGATTATGCTTCAGGCAGAAAACATGCTTCTGTGCACATGTTCATTGTCCTTTTCTTTTCTTTGCTTTTCTTTTCATTATGTACTTCTCTAAGTTTCTTATACTGGTGTCAAATAATTGCAAGCACTCACAGCTGTATTTAAAATGCCTTGCATTCTAGTAAAGTCAATTATGAGAAGCAATAGATTAAAAAGAATGCTCTAGCTAAGTAGAGAAAAAATCTAATTACGGTGTGTGGTTCTGTTGGTATAAGCTTCTGTAATGACAATGGGAGCAGTTTTGAGGGCTGATTCGGAGGTGGAAGATGATTATAAAATGCAATTTCTGCATTTCCTATAATTCTCTGACAAATTTGGGGAGATTACTAATGTATTTTTCCTTTTAATCATTTCTGTTACAAAATGCAGCAATTTAAAGTATGTAAAGATATGGAACATATTATATAAACCTTTCTGTTTATTTTTACATTTGTTTTTTTTTAAAATATCACTTTTTTTATACACTTAACCTAATTACAATTTCAACACATACTCTACTAAAATTTAAACCTGTCTCGCATCTAGGTTGGTCAGTTTTAACCTCCAAAATACAATAATGGACTGATTGTTTTTAATTTCTAACAGCTGAAATGGTTAATTTTGCATTTGTAAAATGTTTTATTTGCAGTTATTCAGTTTGCCTAAAGGTCCTGTACACAATATAGTTTAAATATGGTGAAAAGACAGATAAACAGGCTATGCATATAAATATCACACTATCAAGAGTCACACTTTAGAGTACACCCATGTGTGATCCAAGACTATTTCACTGTATCTCATAGTGTAGAAAAGTGAACATGACATACATTTGTAGTACTACAGAGAGAACCCAGTTCCTCTAACCAGCTTTAAATAGAACTGTCTGTACTCCAGCACCAAAACTCTTTCTGAACAGTCTGTGCTAAAGCTGATCCACTGTGCTTTGCCATTTCGTCACCTGTTTGTTGTTTCCTCCAAGGCTGTGGCAGAACGTGGCGGGCCTTATCTTGCACCGGTTGAGACCCTCAACCGCCCATCACCACTGCTGCAACGCTCCACTGCCTGCCACCGATTGGCTGGAGGCAGATTTATTTCGCCCTGTCACAGCCAATCGCATGGTAGCGCGGCTCAGGGCTCTGTTTAGTTACAGTGACAAACATGCTGATTAGAGGCGGGACATGATGGATGGACCCAGCCCAGGAGTTTTTATCAGCTCATAATGGACCTGACACTGCACAGACACACATACACACACACTAACACGCATTCAAGGGGTCACATCTCTTGTACCCACGTGCACACACACCCATACCAGAGGTCAGAAGCCAACAAACAAAGTGTCGCTCCCTCCAGAACCTTGCTGGCCAAATGAAATGGACCAGCTTTCAGTCATGTGTGTAGACACTCTATCATCGTCATTGTCATCGTCATCATTGCCGCCACCACCACCTCTCTAAACAGCACTAACGGTCCCAGCGCTTGGCCCCTTTTTGGCCGAGAATGAGATTGAGCTCCATTTCTCGCTCAAATGAAACGACGCAACAATGGGAACTCTTGCAGACCTTCTTGATTATGTCAAACCATAAGCAGTATACGTTCATTCCAACCGCAGCGGTGGTTTTCTGCCTGCGTCGTATCCAAGCACATTTGTGCCAATTCAAAGAGAATGCAGCCCCGCGGCATGTGACAGCCCGGCATGAAGTCATGCTTGAGATTGGTCCGTGAGAAGTGTACCATTTCAATCTGCCATGACTCCCCCGCTGCAGAACTCGCCAGAACTCCTGGGCAGTTAAGGTTGCCCAGGCCACTTTGCACAGAGTTTGAGGCGGTTTCTTTGCGCATTGACCTTGACATTGATTTTCATCAATGCTCCGTAAGCATACAGTGATGTTTCATGCAACTATTTTTATTGACACCTGATTTATGAGAAGTTTACTGACTTAAATTGGCTCAGGTTCACACTTTTAGTGTGGTTGACTTTTTTTTCTCACCCATAATTTGATGTTTTGAGCTCTGGGTCTCTGGCTTGTTTTTATTAAAAAAAAAAGTCAATGGACCAAAACTTGAAAGACTTTTTTTGCATGCTAATATGTCAGTTGTGAGATAACATCTACTTTCAAACCAGAGAACTTAGATGTAAGATAAGACTTACAACTAGAGGCCTTTGAATAGGCAATTATTTGAGGAAGTTTTACCATGGAGTAGTACTTCTGGCTCAGAAAAAACAAAGAAAAGGGAGCTTGGGGCAGTCACTAATTTGCATTCTTCTGGAAACAGATGCTGGCCGCCATTAATGACTCCAAACTGAAACATTCATAAAGTGTTATTGGATTTTAAATAGCGAGGTTAAGAAATGCAACCTTGGAGGTCCAAAGTGCACTCTGTGGCTCCTCCGTCCTCTCTCTCTCTCTCTCTCTCTCTCTCTCTCTTTCTCTCTCTCTCTCTCTCTCTCTCTCTCTCTCTCTCTCTCTCTCTCTCTCTCTCTCTCTCGTTCTTGTTCTCTCTCTCTGTGGCCCCTGTGTTAGGACTGTCGGGTTACATCATAGGGAGCAGTGGCTCCAAATTGGATGCAGAGAGTGAGAAGTTCAGTGCTAGCCTGGGGCTGGGAATATTTTTCCATTTATTTAGGAAGAGAGGGAGAGCAGAGAAGGAAGAAGGGAGGTGGGGGGAGAAAAGAAGCATGACATGCAGACAAAAGGGGCGGAACGCATTACAGGTTAAGTAATGAGTAATCAGCAATGGCTCCTTCTGTGCAGCCCCCCACTCAATCTTTGTGGAAGCCAAGCATAGTAGCATAACTAGCAGGGGCATGGCTATGAAGATTTTCTCCCTTTACCCACACCTCCTGGTGGGATGGAGAGGCTGGAGTTTAGGCTATTGTGAAGCTTTGAGATCGGAGAAGGTGAAAGGGGCTTCGAAAACAAGCAACACCTTCCTCAAAAACTCCAGCATGGCTTGTTTTTCCAGTCTCAGTTCCCTCAATCACTGATACTGTGTTTTTGATCTTGAGACCCATGTGAACTATAGGTTAAACGTTTGGAGCCAACTTTACTGTTAATAAAGTAACATAAAACTTTATGGACAGTAGCCTAATATGTTAATTGACGTAGAAGACAAGGTTTTAACTAAATGTCTCCAGCATTAGTGTGCAGTGATTTGTTTTATTTGGTTTGCTCCCAATGACGCTGCTGCAGAGTTTTATTGTAGTTCTAATCATATTCACATGATTCTCACATTTAGATGCTCCTCATAGCATGATGAGCTGAATCATTTGTGTTAAATTATCAGTCAGTAAATAATTCCAAACTGTGAAGCACTGTTATGAACAGACTGTAAAGGCTTTTCCCGTGAAATAGTCTATTAAATTCTCATACAGATTCACTGCAGATCAATTGAATAATTTGAGTAGACTTTTTTGGTTAAACTAGACATTAGTAACCTATTTTATGTTAGTTGTTTACAAATTGACTGTAAAATATTTTAAAACTCTGTGTTCACATACACACACAAGCATATTTGTAGTATTACACCCACTTCCAGTGTTATCTCATTATCAAAGTAGTTCATGCAGAAAATCAGCGCCTACGTGACATACATCTTAACACCCATCCAGTCCATTTTATGTGCAAGTCCACAAAACTGCTGCAGTGTTTTGGTCTTGTGTGGACCCTCAAACAACATGACAAATGCATACTTATGTTGTTGTGTGCATTTATAAAAAATATCAAAATTTCTGTTGCTCACTTGGAGTGAAATGAATGTACAGTACTCTGCGAAGGTCAGAGATCCCCTTTCATTTTTGTAATTTCCAGTCAAAAGGTACAACCCAATTGTCAAAAAAAGTCTGATTAAATATAAAATATATTACTTGCTTAAGAAAGGGAAAAATAAAAGTGAAGAAATAGGAGTTTCAAAACTGATGCTCAAAAAATGATTAAATGATATTGAGAAATGATGCTCCTGGCCACTATGCCAAGTTTGGTAGACCATTGAATTGTGTATATCTGTGTATTACTGTAAAAAACTGTACGTACATGTGTAATCTCTGAGAGATTGAAAATCCAGTTGCATTTACAGTTGGAGGTGTGGAAAAATATCCCTGATTTCTGTGACAACCTGTCGGCAAGACTAAAGAATGGAAACTGTGATGAAGGCAAAGGGTGAACACACTAAATACTGAAAAAATTATTTGTTGAGGCTTTCTGCTTTTTTCCTGGTGCTGAAAAATCAGTATTATACTTAATATTCATTTTTACCAGAAATTAAGTAAATGAAGGGTAATCTCTGACTTTCGCACAGCATTATATATCATTTATATTTTTGCTTCATTCTGAGTACATATATACATTATACAGATAATTATAATTGTATTGCTATAAAGGGTCATCTTGGTGTGTACCTGTAAATGATAATACTGTTTGTTAATATTTGGGTGGTGTGTATATGTGTGTGTTCACCCTGTGTTTACCCTTATAGGGTAAGGGTTTCAAGAGCCTGGGCTGAGAGCCCAGTAACCAGTATTCTTGTGTGTGTGTGTGTGTGTGTGTGTGTGTGTGTGTGTGTGTGTACATGCTTTGTGTGATCTCTAGAACAGGCACTATGTAAAACCTCAGGGACGCACCCACCGCTCGTATTACGTTTCTCACTCCGCACTCACACTCTCGCTCACACTCTTAACGCACTTATGGTTCTAATCACCTGATCAGTCTTAGTATTAACACCACTGGCTCCCTATCAGTCGCAGTCACGTCCAATCAAATTTGAGTTCCCCATTCTATTCTGCATGGTGACAATTGTGATTTTCATTGCTCTTTATTCTTGTGCTCAAATTAATGTCAGAGTAGCGGATGGGCCTTTTGTAAATGATTTGATCTTGGCTGGGTGCTCTTAAAGCGCTACGACTGTAATCTGGAGGAGGCGAAAGTGCTAAGCCGCCATGAAATAGAGGTTGGAGTTTGGGCCCAGGCCCAGTTTGCTTTGTCACTCTGCCAAACCATCTGTATAGACCAAAAAAGAACCTCAGACATTTACAGACCCTGCCATACTACTTGAATTTATCTTAAGCTAGTGTTGTGAATATTGAATCCAATAATTTTAGACTCCAAATTCAACACCTCCTATTATCTACAGATTTAGGATGCTGTTTTGCTTTAGTGGTTGACTACATTCCAAGGCGTCATCATTGCCATCATATGTCAACCTTGATGTGGAGTTTTGACACTTTGATTGATTTCCATTGACCTGAAAGGTACTGATCTCACTAGCTGTGCTGCTGAAGTTTGGATTGATGAATTGAGCTGCAGAATAAGTCTGATGGTGGGGGGATCTTGTTAGTCGATGTTAGCCAGAAGGAGACACTTAAAAACTGGTGACCCTGGCAGTAAAACAGGCAAATAAAAGCCATTTGATGAGCAGGCCTGCACTCCATCGTTCCTGCTACCCCTATTCCCAATTAAAGACAAATCCGATGCCTCTTAACGGCGTCTGCTTTTTTAATATTGCACCAGTCACCACAGAGCAGAGATTTTATGAGTCTGCTTGAGTCAGAGAACAGAACTGTTAAAAGCATTTTAACAATAAAAATCCCATAAAATATGTGCCAAATTTAATTATATAGCACCCTCATTAAAATCATAGGGAATTTGGAATTTGTGTAGTGTAGTGTGATTTGAGAAAAGGTGGGTAGTTTAATATGGATTTTTTTTCCTTAGGGTTTTTTTTTTGGTAATGATTATAATACAATGTTTGTAGGTACCTGATCCTTGTAAAAAGTTGTGTGCAGTTTTATGTGGTGTTGATATATCACTATATGTCAACATTCCCTATAAGTTATGTGTAAAATATACATATGTGGAGCAGAAAGCAGTCTATACGTAAATGCATACTTTTGCCAAGTACATTCAGTAAGGACTTTACCTGAATATTCTGTGGTTGCATGTAAAATTCATAGGTTGATACTTGTGTCTTGTTTTTTTATTTTCCATATTACTTGCATCATGGTAAATTTATGTACTTACTGTATACTTTCTTTAGGTTTTACTTTTGGCCATGGAGTAAAGTAACTTTTCACTAAGTAATTGCACAATATGCCATTCAACAGAGTCACTTTTTGCAGTCTATCACATATGGCTCATATTGAGGGTGTCAGAGAAATGCTTAAAAGACGTGACTTCATAATTGGACCATTACTGAAAATGATGCAGTTATGGATTGACACCATTTCTTTTTAACACAGTGTGAGAAAACTCCCTGGCAATTTTACCTACTCTGTTCCGTTCTTTGGGGTTTAATTCTTGACCTGCATGACCTGCTTCCTTTCTGTCTTACATGAGGTTAACATATCGCTAATGACTGCAAACGCCGGTGTGGTGCCGAGAATCCGGAGAGTGGCTCACCTTGTCTCGGGACGTGGCTCAATTAGTCTTTCATTAGTCTCACGCTGCATTTTTTTGTGATTGCCGGACAAAATTGCTTTCTTATGCGCTATTTTCATTTCTACTGGCTTGCGGAAACATATCTGATTTGGTGTCAGGGTTCACAGAGAATGTGGCTTGTTCTTTTGCTGATAAGTCTCAGGTGGGTGCCAGAATTTGCAAGGTGGTTTTGCTGGATGGAAGATCTAAGATTCTGATCTATGTTGAGCCTTTTGTGCTATGAAAAAAGGTGTATGAGGGCCAGTCTAATTCACCTTAGACTATACTCCAGAAAAATGACCAGCACATAAGCACTTGTGACCTCTCAGGTGACCTCAATAGTCCTATGTTTGCTTCATAATGGAAATACCGATATGTTTAATCATGAGTCTTTTTGTTCTTAAAATAATTCTGTGCAAATATGTCAAAGTGAGTCCCTTGCTTTTCTGTTTCCCCATCGTAAAAGAGCTAGAATGACTCCACTAGTGCTGCACTCGTTCAGTCTCCTTAACATAGTGACATTCATTGGTCTTTCCCCATTTCATTTTCAAACGTATCAGTGCTAGCACAAGAGAGATGACTCCAGCGGTGTGAGCGCATGTGTAACGCGTCTCACGCCTCGGGCCATGTTTTCTTAGGGTGATGGTGTCCTTTTAATTCCCCCTCCTCCCTCTCTCTCTCCTTCTCTCTGTGTTTTGATTTCTACTTAAAGTTTGATGTCTGTGCCCTCCCTCTGGGGCACTATTAGCTTGTATGCTAATGGGGCTATGCATATTCTATTAGTGCTGTCAGTGCGGGATGAGGCACATATGTGGTAAGGGCCAGACTGGGGGCAATAAACCCAGCGAGGGGATTCCGGCTGCTCCCGCACTATCAGTCATCTTCCTGCCTGAATGGCTCTGACTTATAGGCCTTCTTCCAGTCTCAACAGCCCTTTACTTTAATCACTGACTTCTGCTGCCGTAGCCACTGTCGCACTTCAGCAGGAAGTTTATGTGTAAAACTGCAGAAGGGCTATGAAGCTCAACAAAGCTGGCAAGATCTACTGTAGATATGGTGGCTATGGGATTAAATATGAGTTGTAGTGGAGTTAGTGAAAGTTCAGTTTGCTTAAATGATACATGACATATGTATTGTACCATTGAAATCTAAACCTGGATGCATCATCAAACTGGAGTAACTCCTTAAATCATAAGGGTTTGAACATTTGACTAACACTTCTATTCTTCACTGAGATATATGCATAACAAAATTTCACAATAAGATACAAAATAATGATTAGTAGTTATTGAATAATAGGTTTTAAGCTGAATGACATGCCTGCAGTTCAAAGGTTCTTTAGGTGTACTTCAGCCAAAAATCACAATATTAATAATGAAAAATAATGAAAATTAATAATTGAAACGCTTAACATTGTTAAGTATTAGGCCTGAAACATATTTCACGCAAGGATGCAAACGCAAATGACAGAGCTTGTTCAACACACTGCGAACTCTCTGTCCTTGTGTACAAACTAACCATGTGTTGATATATTGCTGTGGCGATATATTTGCAAATCCTTTTCAACCTATATACAATTGAATACACTACAAAGACGAAGATATTTAATGTTCAAACGGATAAACTTTATTGTCTTTTGCAAATATTCACTCATTTTGAATTTGATGCCTGCAACACGTTCCAAAGAAGTTACCACTGTGTTACATCACCTTTCCTTTTAGAAACAATAAGCGTTTGGGAACTGAGGACACTAATTGTTGAAGCTTTGTAGGTGGAATTCTTTCCCATTCTTGCTTGATGTACAACTTCAGCTGCTCAACAGTCCGGGGTCTCCATTGTTGTATTTTGTGCTTCATAATGCACCACACATTTTCAATGGGAGACAGGTCTGGACTGCAGGCAGGCCAGTCTAGTACCCGCACTCTTTTACTACGAAGCCGCGATGTTGTAACACGTGCAGAATGTGGCTTGGCATTGTCCTGCTGAAATAAGCCGGACGTCCCTGAAAAAGACGTTGCTTGGATGGCAGCAGATGTTGCTCCAAAACCTGCATGTACCTTTCAGCATTAATGGTGCCCTCACAGATGTGCAAGTTACCCATGCCATGGGCACTAACACACCCCCATACCATCAGAGATGCTGGCTTTTGAACTTTGCGCTGATAACAATCCAGACAGTTCTTTTCCTCTTTTGGCCTGGAGGACACGACATCCACGATTTCCAAAAACAATTTGAAATGTGGACTCATCAGACCACAGGACACTTTTCCACTGTGTCAGTCCATCTCAGATGAGCTCAGGCCCAGAGGAGCTGGCGGCGTTTCTGGGTGTTGTTGATATATGGCTTTCGCTTTGCATGGCAGAGTTTTAACTTGCACTTGTAGATGGAGCAACGAACTGTGTTCACTGACAGTGGTTTTCTGAAGTGTTCCTGAGCCCATGTGGTAATATCCGTTACAGAATGATGTCAGTTTTTAATGCAGCGCCGTCTGAGGGATCGAAGGTCACAGGCATTCAGTGTGGATTTTCTGCCTTGCCGTTTACTTGCAGAGATTTCTCCAGATTCTCTGAATCTTTTGATGATATTATGGACTGTAGATGATGAAATCCCTAAATTTCTTGCAATTGCACATTGAGAAACGTTCTTAAACTGTTGGACTATTTACTCACGCAGCTGTTTACAAAGTGGTGAACCTCGCCCCATCCTTGCTTGTGAACGACTGAGACTTTCAAGGATGCTCCCTTTATACCCAACCATGACACTCACCTGTTTCCAATTAACCTGTTCACCTGTGGAATGTTCCAAACAGGTGTTTTTTAAGCATTCCTCAACTTGCCCAGTCTTTTGTTGCCCCTGTCCCAACTTCTTTGGAATGTGTTGCAGGCATCAAATTCAAAATGAGTGAATATTTGCAAAAAACAATAAAGTTTATTCGTTTGAACATTAAATACCTTGTCTTTGTAGCGTATTCAATTGAATACAGGCTGATCGTTCATCGTGTTCTGTTTTTATTTATGTTTTACACAACGTCCCAACTTCATTGGAATTGGGGTTGTATTTTTTATGCCGTCTTTGTGTGAGACTCAACTGCTTGTCTGCTATGGCAATTGAGAAACCACGCTGGCGCTGCGAGACCGCTTGGTCAGGCTTAGCTGTCGTTATAGCGCCCCTTGCTGTAACGCTCAGATTGCAGCTCACGCTTGTGTCGCAATACGTTGCAATACGTCACAATATGTGGTGACACATTTTTCAGCGCAACTACACGCAAAACCCCGTCTGTGTAGCTCATAGTGTCTGTGTCCTCACATGAGGCATGTTTCAGGCCTAAAGTGTGTCCTCTAGAAACACTTGATTGTGGTGTCCAGTCCTTATTGTGTTTTATTAATATAGGCATGTTTACAGGCATGTTAGCCAAAAATATAACATTAAGATAATTAAGACTTTCACAATGCACAATATGATTTAAAATCTAAAATTTTTCTGAGAGTGGATTAGTTGGAACAAACAGCAGTAGTACCACATGTAAAAAATATTAGCAAATTCACAATTTTTCACAAATTGCACTGCAGTAAATTGCACTGCCGTAAAAACTAAACAAGCCAGAGACATGCAGTTGGTCACTTCTTGAGCACAGATGATATCTGTAATATACTCAAAAAAACTTTTTGAAGGAATGTAATATCATTCATTATAATAATGATAAATATCATCATATTGCCCACCCCTAATATCGATCATTCTTTCGAGCATTCTTCTTAGGGTATCTGTAAAACTTTCTGGTCAGCTTGAGACAGCTACATATTCGTAAACATATCCCACATGATTTTTGACCACTTGACCAATGATGCATTTGACCAGACAAATTTTGCCCTTCCTTGTTGGATTAGTTCAGCTCTGACACTGCACAGTGTTATTCACGAAACACTGAGACATTAGCAGAGCCAGATTAGATGGGCTTGGTTACAAATATTATTGACCACTATCTGTCTCCACTTTTCAGCTGCATCCCCCCTCCTTTCTTCAGTTAACCAATAAAGTGGTGCTTGAAATTGGAAAAGTCTGCTGGATGAAAAGTGGGCTGCTCATTTAAGAGGCTGAATTAAAACAAGCTGAGCTGGTGAGCATTATGATAGAGCCTACCCAAGGTACTTTTCACGTAGTAGTTAGGACTTATCATCCTTAATAATCTGAAATGCTTTGCAAGAAGTTTTGTTAAAATTTGGTTAAGGTTAAAATTTTTGAATAATTTATTCAGATATAATAATAATGTAGCCAGATGAAAAACTTTATTGGTTTATTGTTACTGGTTTATTTGCTGTTACATAGGAATACTCTACACCAGGCTGTAATAAAATTGGAGATTGCACTGGAGATAAAACAACCACCAAGCAATCTAACAAAAAGAGAGAGAGAGAGAGAGAAATTCTTGTTGTGTTTATACCTAAAACAGATGAAGCTTTTATAGAAATGTGGAAGCGATTAGTTTAAGGGTCGTCTTTTAGAGTAATTCCCAAATGAAACTCCCTGGCCCTGTATTTATGAAGCCCATAGCAGAGGACCCTAATGAGGCAATTAAGCAAAGGGTCGGCTGACTTTGATCTAAATGTGGTGATTTTTACAAAAACATCTCATCATGATAGATACTCATAACTCAGGGCCCTTAATTGTACTTAATTTGTTTGGAATAGGAATGTGCTTTCAATTAGACGCTGCATTCTGCCAGCCTGTTTAAAGGAGTCTGTCAGGGAAAATTAAGAACTAGTTTGCTTTGGAAGTGACTGTTTTTTATCATAAGGAGGAGTCTCTCAAACAGAAGGCAGAGAATAATTAGACCTAAACAGAGGTCTAAGGGTGGAATGAGACAGAGAGGAAGAGGCTGAAGGGAAATTAAAAATGGATGTGTGGTAGTGGCACCCAACAGAAGTGGCCTGGTATACGTAGGATTGATCCTAACTTGTCGCAGTGCAATGCACACTTAAGAGTCTACTAGGTGTATTAATCTGACAGAGTGGTTCAGTGCATCATGGGAGCAGCATGAAATCCACTTTTCCATCATGTATTTTAAATCAACATGCATTCTTTTTGCTATGGCACATGCCTGCTTATCTGCAATTTTAGTCTGAATATTACTATTTACAATCTTACAAGTTGCAGTTATTGCTGGTAGTAGCACATTAGTACATTAAATACATTAAATTACATGAAAGGTTGTTTTTTTTGTGAATATATACAGAACATAAATGCAGTTTATTGTGGAACTGTGTAACTGAATATGTAATGTATATGATGATAAATAAAAATAACTCTTCACTTCTAAGGGATGCATTGGATCTAGTTTAATCAAGTGCATCATGACAGACCAAAACTGCAGAATGCTATAAATAAGAAGTTTAGCTGTACATTTGGTTCTCATTAAGTAATTATTTATACGTAGGTACAGTTATAAACATAATGACGTTGTTACAATGTTAAATAATGTGCGTTCAAATTACATTCTGTTGACAGGTTTGAGTCTGTAATTTTTCCCATGTTTTTCTGCAAAGACGACAGAAACATAGCAGCCATGTACAGGATATTTTTTATTTCTGCAAAACAAGTCTGTGCACGCAACAATAACAAATTATCACTGTTGCACAAAAACCTAAATTTTTGTTGTTTTTTCCTTTTTTGCATAATTTGACAACCATTTAAACCCACCAATACACATGCTTCAAAATTATTTGGAAAAAAATGATGTTACATAAACTTCCATTACAAGGCCAGACTTTTTAGAAAGGTATAATTTTGGAGATTTTGTTCTGACCTGGCCTGTCACAGTTATTACATGATAGATGCTACAACACGTTTCATCAGTTTGGAACTACTAAATATTGGCAGCTGGAAAGCAAGATATGGCCACTTTAGCCTTGTACTTTAATAACTGCATTCAATGAATAAAATGACAATTCAGTTGTTAGTTGCAAATATTTATTTGGCAGTTAATTTAACAAGAGGCCTGTGCTCAGCCACATTTATGGGAACATTATAAAACTCTCTTCAGCTGTATCACCTGACTGAGTGCCAGTGTCTATCTTCTGTATTCAAAATAGCAGTGTAATAAGAAGCTGCATGCTGTATTAAATAGTTATGACATTTTACAAAAATCATACAACGTGAACACTCAAAACTGAGATTGCACTTGATATAGATATTTCTCCCCCTCTCTCTCTCTCTCTCTCTCTCTCTCTCTCTCTGTCTCTCTCTGTCTCCGGAGGTCTTCCAGTTCACGCTCCATTAGATATGTCTCATCCTATCTGCTTGTTGTCAGTTTGCCAGAGATCATCTGTCTGCATCCCACATACACACATTATGTCTGTCTCCCTCACAGTCACTTCCACGCAGAGGACTCTTTAAAGTTTAATGGCTTGAGAGAGATACTGGTAATTGACTCAAGCCCTATGCTGACATCACTTTTTCCACTCTAGCTGACATGAGAGCTGACGTGACACAGGGAATCCCTCTCCCTCAGAGTGTTATGACAATGGGCTTCTCTCTGTGTATACATACTCCACAAAAGCTGTAATTGTAAGGGGACCTTATTGTCTTTTCACTGTAACGTGCTTTTATCACGTTTTCTTGTCTTCAGGCTACTGTTTCTTTAGTAACTCTTTGTCATTACCTCATAAATAGACCACGCCTCCATGTAGTGATGAGCTTTCAGAGGCCCTGGTACTTTAATTCTGGCCAAGTTGAATGGGCCCCAGTAGAATATGTCATAATAATTGTGATCATTAATTCTATCATAATATAAACCTTTTAAGATCTGTCATTGCTAGTGTAACAAAACATAGTATTTCTGAAATAGTGGCTTTATTATCTTTATTCAGCCCCACTAATTTAAAGGAAGCAGCTCGTCAACATTTTGTCTTTTATGATCACTGCTATTAGAAAACAGCAGGTGTTTCTCTGTGCTATAAATGAGAAGAAAGTTCTTGAGAGGAATCTTCTTGACATATTACCCTACAAAACCAAACATGAAGGAAAACAAAGATGGAAACAGCATAAATACAGTTGAATGCAGAAGTGTGGGTAGTCAAATCACATGTTTTGTTGATTTGAAAATAAGGTAATACATTAATAACACATTACTGATATCCTTATTACAAATTACTGTTTATTTGCTTAATTTAACATGTTGGGGAAACACACGATAACATGGTCTCTGTAAAGGTGATCTGTTGTACTTTTTCCATTAGCAAATAAATAAAAACTGTGTATTAAATTGTGTGCCATGGTTAAGTTTGTTCCCTCAAAATTTTATCTTCCTTTAGAAAATCAACAAAACATGCAATTTGACTGGGGATATTCAAACTTTTACATACCTTTGTAAGATTTTAAGATATGCTGTATACTTGCTAGTGCTCAATATTCTATGTCTAGCTGTTTTCAGTGTTAACACTAGCAGCCTAAAAGCTAAGAATATTATGGAATCCAAAAATTATTTAGTACAATACAAATGCCTAAATCAAGTCCAATACAATTGCCTATGCATTTGGTGTGATAGGTAAAAGCTGATATGCCATAAAAAAATCAACCTTAGAGAATTACTAATAGTAAGAATAGCCATTCATTTTTTTCTTGCTCTCATTTTGAAGGTGTTCAAAATGTTAGTAAGAGGCTGACAAACTGACTGTGGGCACATAAGGAGAGCCAGCATAATACAGATGAGTGCAATTATTGTGTGAAAATAATGTACTAAATATAACATAAAACATTTGCTTTAGTAACAGAATTAAATTCCTCTTCAGCCATAAGGCAAAATCAACATGCTGTTTCTAAACCAGAAGTTCAAAGACAACATTTGCAACATTCACATTTGGCAGATGTCTTTCCAGAACAACTTACAGTTTAGTCATTTTACAGAGGTAGGTCAATGTAGCATTAGGAGTCTTACCAAGGCCCTTTTTTGGTGTAGCATGGTGTGCTGCCTGGGCAGTGAATTAAACCCCAGTCTGCTGAATGGGGGGCAGTAATATTACTCACAGTAATAATTGTGACATGAACAAAATAATAATAGTAAGAAAATATACTTGGATATATGTTAATGTAAATAGATTGTATTGACCATTCTGTCATTTCGTCATAAACTGTTCACTCATTCTAAAGGACAGCTGGCAGTTTAAATATAAAAACTGTAAAAATTACAAGGTTTCAATATACCATCACTGGCATACTCATTAAGCATTTATTTTTAAAGCAGTAGGTACCTTTTTGAAATGCTGAATGCTTTGCAAGGAGTATCTATCTTTACACTAGAAATGTAAAAAACACTCACTTCTTTTTGCATTACCACTACATAAATCTCTGCTTAATGTCAAAACCTGTTTTGACTGGTTTTGCAGCATTTCTGAACCAGTACATTATTTATGCAAACAATTAATGGTTACATTCAATATTTACCCAAATAGTGGCCTCTTGATTGTATTTCCTAAAGTGACCACAGCTTTTCATGCAGTGCTTTTTGCTGAAAGGTGGGTTGAATGAGTGACAACTATTTGCAAATTAGACTTGGTTACAGAAACATGACCTAAATAGACAGACAGACAGACAGATAAATAGATAGGAAGGCATGTTTTAAACTGTATTGTAATCAATGTATTGAATTAGTCATGAGTTTACTCAAGAATTTGATGTTTTGAACATCTTACAAATATAGCTACTGTTCTGATTGTTACTTTAATTTTTGCAGTTAACAGCACCACAGTTGGTTTTTGGTAATAATACATTAGTACCCATGTGTCAAACACAAGGCCCACAGGCCAGATCAGACCTGCTATACAATCCTATTCAAAGGTAATTGAAAAACTTTAATTTTCTTTTAACATTAGCCCGCTTCACAATGTGCTACACTACAGTCCCCAGCATGCACTACAATGTAGTGTGCTCCGACTCCCTTCCCCCAACAACAGTCTATGGTTACAGCAGTTACACCTCAGTTCTAAACAATTCAGTCATATCACCAAACACATTAGCTGCACTTAAGCTGCAGTTGAACCAATATAAAGACGTAATATTGGCAGCTTAGAAAGCCCACATCTTAATAAACTTGCAGCAAAGAAAGGATGCCAGGTGTCTAATTCAAGCAAATAGGTAAGTTTAAAATGCCTAGCTCCTGGGGACATTTAAATTTGGAATATTTAAAGTATTCATGTACTATTTTGTAATGTAATATTCTGAATAAACAATGGCCAGTTTGGGTTACAGCACAAGATTAATTAAAAATGAAATAAAAACATTTTTTTCTCTCGCCAACAGATTTGATAAGGTTTTTTGATGGTTGAGTTTGACACCCCTGCATTAATACATTATGTTGAGCAGTGTCTCATGCCTATGTTTCAAAGACTGTTAACTGGAATGGATGATTTAATTTTTGAGATCAAAATCGGAATCTTTAGTTACCAAGTATCAGATTGACAAAGAATAAAAGTAAATAAAAAAAAACACTTTGAACAAAATATGCAAATGAAAGGTTGTGCAAAGAGAGACAAGTGTAGCTACAATTAACTGCTGTAGTACTGAGGTACTCAGTATGTACAACTAAAAGAATTGAGCAGCAAATATAAATTTAAATGTAAACGTAATAATGTTTATATGACTATAAAAATGTGTTAATGTTTGTAACTAAGATTTAGATCTCAAGTACTGTACAGGCACTAAGGTGGGTCTATAAAGCCTTTTCTTGTGAAGGTGTATAGAACGTTTTTTTTTTGAGGGGGAGTGGGGGGCGGGTGGTGGGATTAATAAACTCTGACACAATAATATTGCAGAGGAAAGTGCATATTAATATCTCTTCCTTGGAATCTAGGCACCCCAAAGCTATTAAGCTGTTTCTGGTCTCCTTTTTCTCTTTGTTCTTGGGAAATCATGCCAAAAGACTTAATTAGGCTGAATAATAGCCAAGCATGTGCAGCCTGTAATCCCCTGCACCGAAGGCGTGTGTTAATGGTTTCCTTGTCATTCACCGAAGTTATAAGAAAACATGTTTCCTTTCAGCCTTCTGAAACATGTTCTCTGCGTGCTGCCTCGGCTGAGCACCCTGCTTCTTTGTTGTTTTTTTTTTCTTCTTGCTCTCTCTTTCTTTTGCTTTTTCCATCCTTACTTCTCTCTCCTTCTCTGTTAACCTTTTTCCCTGGAGTTTTGATTCATTTGAAGGGAATTATGATGAATTCAGTTGGGTTGGCACAAAGTCCGCCTTGCTGTCCTGAAACGAGAGAACAAATTACTCACTTCCTTTCGTCATATTAGATAGTTTTTCCTCTTTTTTAGGCAGTGTGCAAGACCTAGTTGTTTGCATGAGTGTTGAACGGCTCAAAGATATTCATGAACCTTTGACCTTGGCTTGCTCTGCATCTAAAACCTGCATAACTGAACCATGTGTTTACCTTGTGCAAAGAGCAACCAGTGTTTCAGAACATTTTATATTCAGTAGAGATTGAATATTCATGAGCCTTTATGCATAATGCATGATGTGGTAGTAAAGCATCATGAGGTGTTGTAATGCGGGTATAGCTCTCTGTAATAGCTATGAAGGTCATAAGGGTGGCTGCTTGTGGCTGCGTTTTGACTGCTAAAACGTAAAAAATCAATCCTTAATAGATTATTGTGATAACTTAAAATGTAAATAGCTTTATAGTGCAACTTCTGCAAATATGAACCATTTAGTTGTTCTTCAGGCTGTCTAGCAGAACATGAATGAAGAGAGTTTTATAAACACTACGATTCAAAAGTTTGCAATCAGTGTTTTTAATTACATAATGAATAAAAGGGTTCAAATATACGAGTAATTAGCTACTTCACGAGTTTATGTAAGTACAAATAATTTGTAAGAAATAAATAAGTAAATGGTTTAAAATATATATTGAATAGGGTTTAAAATTATGGCAAATTATTTGGACCAGTAACCGACTGTTATTAGACGCTGATTAATCGATAAATCTAAAATCACTAACACAAGCAATGAACACATCCAACACAGCATTGTGTTTTATGTGAACAAGGCTTTTAGACTTTAATGAATTAAACACAGCCTTATGTAAGTGGTAGATGTGACACCATGTTAATATCTACCATATATCATTAGCTCATATTGATGTGCATATATACTCTGACCAGGACTAACATCAAAGGCAAAATTTAAACAGCGATCAGCATACACATAAGTTTGCTGATTTGAGGCCTTTTTGTCATAGGATTAACTGCAAAGCCTAACCGTTAGCTAGCAAAGACATTTGCAGACTATAGCTAAAGGCTTCGTTCAATACAAGCAACATCACGTTTAAAAAAAGTGTCCTACTTTATCACTGTGTCATATGGCAGAAAAAACAAAACATCTTAGTTGTGATCGTGCTGTTAACTAAATTAAGGATGGATCAATTTCTGCTACATCGTTTTATCAACAGCTTTGGTACTGTGGGTTAGTTGATTGGTTTTGAGGAGTCATCTCCATTGACTCCAGCAGAGATTTGAGTATCTGAGATTTGACTCCAAAACCTAAAATAAGCATCAGTTGCTGCTTGAACAAGGTACATATGATTTAAAAAGAGCTCTCAAATTGATTGAAAAGCCCACCTATTCAAATATCTGTTATTTGCCAAAATTCAATTATTTATTTAATTGAAAAAAATTGGTCAAGTGTGTGTGTATTTGTCCCCTAACGATTAACTGGTTGATCATTAATATGTCCAGAATGATGAACCGAGTTGTACATGATTCTGAAGTGACTGCATGAGTTATATCCATTATGTCTTGTATTTTGAAAGTGACAATCACAATTCGACATATATAACTTCTATAATTAATATAAAAATCCTATAATTGCAATATATCCGTGAAATACATCTTGTTGCCAAAATACTATTAATACTGTCAAATACTACATTTTCTTGTCTATTTTAGAGTATTTAAATCTGCATTGTACAAAGTATTGAATATAATGGACTTTTTTTAGAGAATTCTCTGAACCCTTTAAAGGGATTTCTACAATTTAAAGGTATTCTAACAATAAATAATGGCTTTATAAACAGTAAGCATCCAAAATGTGAATAACAGTGTCTTCAATACAGAATACTTTCCACAGTGCTGGATTTTAGCAATCTTAAGTTTGTAAATATCTGTCAGTGCTTCCAGACAAATGTTAACAATAAATGAAAACTATCAATGTAGAAATGCTAGCATGCAACATATGTATAGTCTGTGATGGAGACAACAATCGGCTTCCCCACATAGCATGAATATGGAGATTTCTAAGCAAAATGTGTACAAAAAAATATTCAATCAATAAAAAATGTGTTTGGAGTAATGTTTGGCAGTGGAAGTTCCAAACACCCATTTATTGTACTAATCTTCATAGTTTACAGAAATGTCTGTTCCATTTAAAAGGTTACCTGGTTGTGGAAACTGGCCCCATTAATATTGATTGTAACCTTGTGAAGAGACTGACTGCTGTGACTGAGTCCCAGCAATCGAAATGAATATCTGGGAGAAATGACAATAAACATTACTGTGGATGTAAAATGATTTGGTCTAAAAACAAAAATGCTGTGTTCGGGGTGTTCGCTAAAAAGGTTTGAAAAAGGACTGAAGTTAATAGGTCAGTTTCACAGTGAAGGTTAAGAGAGGGATGTATGTGTTTGTGTGTGTCGGTGTGTGTGTGTGTGTGCGTGTGTGTGTACGTGTGAAGGCCGAATAGAATTTATCTTAGATGTAAATCAATAAGCAGAGTCAATAGAGAGGGCAAAGCCATGCATTTTCATTCTGTTGCAACCACCACATGCAGCTGAGCGTGACCTGTTGTAGGCAGCGCTCTGCTCTACAGCATCCAAATAGTGTGAACTGCACTTCACTTTACCAAATTGATCGGCTAAGGTGCTGGATTTGACATTTGCAGATAAAAAATGGCCCCTGACATCTCTTATAGAAGGAATTCTGGCTATTTTAATGGCTAAGTATAAATCTTTTAAATTATAAATCAATAAATACTTAATACAATAATAGGTATCTTTATAAATATTTAAGTAAGAGAGTGTTAGAGAGAGAGTGTGTGTTAGAGAGAGGAAGAGATTATCCAGAGTTATGTACAGGATGGAGAACTCTGGGGAGGTAAACATGCTCACACATAAGCACAGAATGCAGCTTGTGATTTTGAGAAATTGGTTGGTTGGAGTGAGGCTTTTGCCAAAATTTACTTGGCCAGACAAAGTGAGTACCGCTAGACGTTACCTATCCCTCACAGAACTTTACATTATATTAAATTACTTGCAACACTTCGCATATAAAACAAGATTAGACTGTCACATCCACTCCTGGACTGACAAAAATGCAGCCACACACTGACTCTCTCTCTGTGCCTAGTCTTAAGGCCTCAACCTAAATCATTCTGCTGTTCTAACAGCTCAGTCTTATTATAGTGAAACCAGATAGGACATTGATATTTATGCTTGTTATCCGGGTATTTGCAAAAGAGGTAAATGGTTTGCGTCAAAAAAAAAACATAATATAATCTGATTAGCATTTAAATATTATGCTTATGTTTTCCTGCTTTCAAAAATACAAAACCTTGGAAACCGTAAATTCAGTGAACAGCAGAGGCGAGTATTAATTAATTCCATGTACTCAGTATGTACAATTTTGGTGTATTTTGGGTGTTTTCAAATGACAGTGCTTTAAATTGTGATCAAAGGTGTTTGTAAGGAAAGGATTTCCCCCCAGTTTTAGTTACAGTGTTCACATTTATTAAAAGAGGCACTAATTAGCAACTGTCCACCTACACTTTGCCCCAGCGGGGGTCGCCAAGTTATTGGATTATCTCCTAATAATTCTATGCACATGAACACAGGTGCTACTTTGTCATAAAGATATCACCAGCGTGCTACAAACCCCTATTTGGTCACATGCTTTTTGAGTGAAAGCCTGTTTTCACCAGGTAGGAGGACAAAAGTTTTTATTCTTTTTTGTTTTGTTTTTAACTACTGAAGGTATCCATGATTTGCTCAGAATTGAACAATATTGTGTAATATTGTCATATTGCCCACACATAGATCCCACTGTTAGTGATGGCTTTACCAAATAAGCAACAAAAGTAGCTCTGTGCCCATTAACAACTTCAAAGATGAAGAGGAGATGAGAAGAGGCTTTATTTATATATATATATATATATATATATATATATATATATATATATATATATATGACTGGATGCTCATAAGGGTTCTAATATATATATATAACCCTCATGAACCCTTATGAGCATCCAGTCATCTGCAATACACAGTTAGCTATAGTTAGGTATTAATTCATATAATTTAGACAGTTGTGGTAATTATTGTTATTAGTTAGCTTACTAGTAAACCTGCTTAGGGCCCATAGAAGGCTAAAGCCAGCCCCCAGTGAAGTTCTACTGCAGTTCTACAGGGTATTTGAGTTTTTTTTCCTCGTGTCTTAACTATTGTTTTATCAAAGAAACAACAGTTCTACTTCAGTATTGTTTTAGGCTCTGTTAGCTGCCTCTGCTAATCACGCTCTGACAGAAACAAACAACACAATGGCTCACTAAGCCGAAGCATTCCCTATGCCCTGTTTATCTCTTTCGATGCCCTTTTTTTCACTGGTAATTCATTTTCTCCACCATTTCTTGTCTTTTTCATCTGCTCGCCTGGAAAAGAAGTGACACTGAAGGTGACAGTTCAATTTGCACGGGATGGATGGTGCCATGCCGTGCTGCTGCTCTTTATTTGGCCATCTCCTCGCTTCTGCAGGGCTCGTTTATATGGCACTGTCAGCGCTTGCGCTTATCACGCAAATGATCCCCGCGTTCCCCCTTCCTCCCTGTAACCGGGACGCTGATCTATATCTGCAATCTGGCTGCTGCTCTAACCATGCGGCTCTGTGTAAATGATTCTTATGTTTCTGCTGTGCTATGGCTTGTCACCTTTATTAGCTCCTAATGTCCTAATGATGAGGCAGTCTCTCTTTCTCCCCCTCGTGTTCTCATCTATCTCTCGATTTCCTTTCTCTCTTTCTATCTTTTTATTTTTTCTAATTTCTCCTTCCTTGTATGTTTCTCTTTCTGTCTATTTCTAATTTTTCTTTCTTTGTCATGCCTTTCTGTTTTTGTTTCTTTCTGTCTCAACTCACATTCCACTTTTTCCCCTTCTTTTTGCCAATTACTGTCTCTTCATGTCCTTCTCCCTTTTTCTCTCTCCCTCTCATTTCGTCTCATTTTTATATTTCTTTCTTTCTTTTTTCTTTCTCCTTCCAACTCATGTCCTGCCACTGCCTGTGCATAAAGACTCTCCTTGCCCTTGGGTCACCTCTTCTTTTAATGAGCTCCATTCTGGCTAAACTAATGAATTTATCAGGTCAAATTAGCCAGAGCCTTGTGCAGAACAGCGGATAGCCCACACAATTAGTTCTCCTGCTTTGTCATTTCCTGTCAGGACGTCCAGACAGCATGCCTGAAGATACGGCTAAGCACTGGACCACAGAGACATGCAGCCTGGCTGCCAAGCAGTGTGTAGTAACGGCAGGGGATATGTGGCTGAGATTGCCTTATTGAGAATGTGATCTAACTTATGATCTCCTAATTAATTATTCTTATTTTTATAAATTTATAAAGATAAAACTTTGGCCACCGTGTTAGATTATCACTGCATTTTCTGGAAGGTCTTTGTACAAACTACACACACCTTTATCCTGTAAAATAAAGTCATTTATTGTGTTGTTTTTGGCTGAACACCAGGCCTGTGATTTAGTAGTAGGTTTTCATTGGCTCACAGAATGTCTTGAAGTGGCTTCTCTGCACTGGGATGTCTAGTTGGGATGTGTTTTACATATGTGCATCATTTGGTTATTTGTCTTTGATGACTCACATGACTCTTTGCTTTATATTATAGATCATGAACGAGGCACTGTTTAGGGATGCCACAAGGTCAACAGCGTATTGTACTGCGAGAAAATATGTGTCCATCAATTTTCTTGAAAACCTTCCATTGGTCATGATGTGAAGGAAGCCAATAGAATGCACAAAACAAATGTGCTGAGGAGAATTAATACATATTTGTTGGAAAATCCATGCTCACGTTGTGGCTTTTCTCATTTTACAGGTCTTTCTCCAAACTCTTAACTTTTTAGCAGCTTTTCCTTTTAATCAGCTCATGGATACACAAAGTATATTCTATAGACACGTGTGATTAATCTGTATTTGGCCACAATTTCCATCACATGATTAAGATTGAGGCTAAAATGTGTAGGTGGATTTACATGAACAGGTCTTTTATATTAGAAATTAGTAGAACAAAGACATGTTGTCTCAACACCTGCTTAATACTGAAGGCATAATGGTGCAAATTTCAAAGGGCCTCTGAATTCCTAAGGCATTTATGGCCTAGAAAGTTAGGTCTGTGGAATGGTAATAAACATGCTTACACACATTTTCAACCCAAAACTGTATCATTCCTTTGAAAATGATTACATATATATATATATATATATATATATATATATATATATATATATATACTGTTTCCTTTGAAGGTGAATGTATCTTAAATTGAATATGCTAAACCAAAAAAACAGCCATATTGTTTTTTCTTCCTGCCACCAATGATCTGAGAGAGATTACATAAATAGTGTATTTAAATTGAGATAGTTAATCAATTCCTTTTCAAAATAGGCTTCAACCTCCTGAGGGAGTCTCCTACGTGGCCTCCATGCCTCTGCTCCAGACTACATATTTACACTTTAGCATATACATTACTGTGAAGGAGCAACAGTGGTGGATTGCGGCCCTTGCGACTGTATCTTGTTTTATAAATCATGGCTGTTTTGCCTTAACACAGCTACAAATAAACAAAGGACAAACATGAGCCGTAATCCACCAGCAACTACAAAATGTTTTGCCAGCAGGACCTCCCACACTAAATGCCCCCTCCTAAAGGCACAGGGAAGGAGACTTTTAGGAAAAGTTCTTTCAATTTAAAAATGTACTTTGAGGACATACACTATATTGCCAAAAGTATTCACTCGTCTGCCTTCACACGCATATGAACTTGAGTGACATCCTATTCTTAATCCATAGGGTTTTATATGATATCAACCCACCCTTTACATAACAGTTTCAACAGTTCTGGGAAGGTTTTCCACAAGGTTTAGGAGTGTGTTTATGGGAATTTTTGACCATTCTTCCAGACGCACATTTGTGAGGTCAGATACTGATGTTGCATGAGAAGGTCTGGTTCGCAGTCTCCGCTCTAATTCATCCCAAAGGTGTTCTATCGGGTTGAGGTCAGGACTTTGTACAGGCCAGTCAAGTTCTTCCGCACCAAACCTGCTCATTCATGTCTTTATGGACCTGCTTTGTGCACTGGTGGGCTGTCATGTTGGAACAGGAAGGGGCCATCCCAAAACTGTTCCCACAAAGATGGGAGCATGAAATTGTCCAAAATTTCTTGGTCTGCTGAAAAATTTAGTTCTCTTCACTGGAACCAAGGGGCCGAGCCCAACTCCTGAAAAACAACCCCACACCATAATCCCCCCTCCATCAAACTTTACACTTGGCACATTGCAGTCAGACAAGTACCGTTCTCCTGGCAACTGCCAAATGCAGACTTGTTCATCGGATTGCCAGACGGAGGTGGAGCGTTACACCACTGCATTCAATGCTTTACATTGCACTTAGTGATGTAAGGCTTGGATGCAGCTGCTCGACCATGGAAACCCATTCCATGAAGCTCTCTAAGCTAATCTGAACGCAACATGAAGTTTGGAGGTCTGCAGATGATTGACTCTGCAGAGAATTGGCGACCTCTGCTCATTATGCGCCTCAGCATCCGCTGACCCCACTCTGTTTGTAGAAGCAGTCTGCATGCCTGCATGCCTGCATGCTTGGTTTTATACACCTGTGGCCATATATGTGATTGGAACACCTGAATTCAATGATTTGGAAGTGTGAGTGAATACTTTTGGCCATATAGTGTAGGTGACCTTTGTAGACTGATCTTCATTGCTTTTGTTAGTCTTGTGAGTTGCTGAAATGAGCATTTGCATTGACCAAAATAATGACTTGCTTTGATAATTGTGTGAAGTAGCACTTGAACATCACAGTTATTGCTGATGGTAATAAAAGCATGTTATATTACATAGCAATTATTCCTTATGTATAAAAGTGGAAGAAATCTGTTGAATCATCCAATTTATACCACAAACCCAATGATACTGAATGCAACTTGAATCTAAATGTAATTTGTTATGTACCTACATAAATATATAATTAAAGTACAAAAGTCAAATATGCCTTTCATGTATTTAATTTTTAATTGAAGCCATTAAGTATAAGTTATTCAATTTACAGGATTTACAGGAGGTATTTGTTTGGAAATTGGATGTAAAATAAACCACTGCCTAAGGAAAAAAGAAAAATAAGTGAAAAAAGTTTCCAAAACTAAAGCACAAGGTGTTATTAAAACCTACAGAGGAAATGGAACTCTTATTAACCAAACAAGATCTGGTTGACCACCAAAACTGTCATCATACGTAAAGCTTTCATTTTTGAGAGAAGCTCCACTCTTGCTTCAGATTAAAAAAATATACAAGTGTTTCTGTCCATCCTTCCACAGTGAGACAACAAGGATGTGTAGCTGTCAAGAAGTCATTACTGAGAAAAAAAACATGACAATTGCATATCAAATAAGGAAGCTACTAGTGTTCTCAGAATGTGTTTGGGATTACTTGGTTTGTATTTTATACACTATAATGCCAAACGTATCCACTCATCCATCCAAATGATTGAATTCAGGTATTCCAATCACTTCCATGGCCAGAGATGTATAAAACCAAGCACCTAGGCCTGCAGACTGCTTCTACAAACATTAGTGAAAGAATGGGTCACCTGTGCAAGTCCAATTGTGGAATTTCTTTGCTACTAAATATTCCATGAAAATGACGGAGCAGGGTCAGCGGTTGGTAAGGCGCATAGTGCGCAGAGGTCACCAACTTTCTGCAGAGTCAATCGCTACAGACCTCCAAATTTCATCTGGCCTTCACATTAGCTCAAAAACAGTGCGTAGAGAGCTTCATGGGATGGGTTTCCATGGCCAAGCAGCTGCTTCCAAGCCTTACATCACCAAGTGCAGTACAAAGCATCGAATGCAGTGGTGTAAAGCGCCGCCACTGGATTCTAGAGCAGTGGAGACATATTCCCTGGAGTGACGAATCACGCTTCTTTGTCTGGCAATCTGATGGATGAGCCTGCGTTTGGCTATTACCAGGAGAATGGTACTTGTCTGACTGCATTGTGGCAAGTATAAAGTTTGGTGGAGGGGGATTATGGTGTGGGACTGTTTTTTAGGAGTTGGGCTTGGCCCCTTAGTTCCAGTGAGAGGAACTCTTAATACTTGAGCAGACCAAGAGATTTTGGACCATTTCATGCTCCCAATTTTGTGGGAACAGTTCCAACATGACTGTGCACCAGTGCCAAAGCAAGGTCCATAAAGACATGGATGACCTTAACCCGGTAGAACACCTTTGGGATGAATTAGAGCAGAGACTTTGTGAAAAACCTTCCCAGAACTGTTATAGCTGCAAAGGGTGGGTCGATATCATATTAAACCCTATGGATTAAGAATTGGATGTCACTCAAGTTCATATGCACGTGAAGGCAGACGAGTGAATACTTTTGGCAGTATAGTGTATTTAATTGTTGAGACTTCCATGTCACTTACTGTTAAATATGATTTCTGCTTTTTTTGATGATGAAAAAAACTTGTACTTGATGGCCATTTTGACTGGAAATGAAAGCTGAGTGGTAGACTCAGCACTGTACAGAATTTGATTTGAATAGTATAGTGAAATACGGTCGTAACTCTGGACTTAATCTAGGTTAATTACATTGATATAACACTGTAACACTATTGACACTTTTGGTGCTGCAGTAAAAAGGCTCAATGTACTATTAGGATGCCTAAACATGACTTAATTACATTACTGTGCTCAAACATTAATGTGCTCAAATAAGGCATTTCTGACAAAGCCATTGATATGCAACATTAGTACCCTAGAGGTAGCTGTTAAGTGTGTGTGCCTGGCTCTCTGATTTTGTGTGTGTGTTTATGTGTGTGTGTGTGTGTGTGTGTTCAGGTCTATAAGGGAGGGTAATGGAGGAACTCCTTAACAGGAGGCCACTTCCTTTGTCATCAGCAGAGTCCCTGCAAAGCCCAAACTCAGCAACTCTTACACCGCCCTTCAAACTGCAGGCCCAGCAACCCTGCATTAATGGATAGAGGACAGAGTGAGAGAACAAGAGAGAGAGAGAAAGAAGGAGAGAAAATTATATTCAGCAGATTTACGCCAAACATTTTCCCTGTCTGAGCCCTGTCAAAACAGCCAGGGTCAAATCCTGATGGGCCGGCATTTAAATCTTTAAGCAGGGCAGTGGTGGAAAGGGTGGCCTAAACAAAGCCGTGGTTAATGTTTAAAGAGAAAATAATGGAAAAACAATGTCCAGAAAAATGCAAAAAAAGGGCAAGTTCAGAATGTCTTTTATTACAGGAAGCCCCGGCTAAATAATATATTAGAGCCATATGTTTTACATCAGGTTTCATATTGTGAATATTAAAATACTTGAATATGCGGAGCACGACAAAGGAGTGGCAAGGCTGAAAGGGAGACTTTTATTGAGTTAAGTGTGAACATAAGGGAAAAAACAGCACAACCTGGTCTCTAATGGAATGGCGCACATGCCTGTGTGTGTGTGTGTGTGTGTGTGTGTGTGTGTGTGTGTGTGTGTGTGTGTGTGTGGGGGGAAGTGAATGGGTGGGGAGGGGATTTTTTTTAAATAGCCAATGTGTCTCAAACCTGACAGATTTGCTTACTCATCTTCTCTTGTCTGTAATGTTTTTCTTTTTTGTAGACAGCGTGAATATTGATAGAAGAGGTGACATGAACATTGATGTGTATGGACCTTATTGCTGGCGTGCAAACTGATGAACACTTTTAACAATAAATGCTCCTAAATGGTTCTTGGCCAGGAAAACCTTTTGAGGTTTCTTTAAAAGGTTCTTCATCATCTTGTTTTTAAAAAAATGGTTCCTTGAACTGTCCATTGAATTTGATTCGTCTGTAGTAGCTCTCTAAAAAACCCTTTCTGGTGCCTTTTTTTTTGAAGAATGCTATTCATTTACCTTTCCAAGCCGATGCCCTTTTCCTTTATTATTGGTAGGGAAAATCAAGTACTTATCAACTATAAAAAGGTGTTAGTCATGTCAGTGTTTGCATGTTCTACTTATTATGACCTTAAAGATCATTTGTCTCTGCCAACTATGTTTAATCTAGTTAAGCATAAGCTTTTTTTATTAGGCATGAGGCATATTTCACCTCAGTGTATGTGAGACATCAGTAGGAGGCCAGCCCGCCTGGGGGACAGTGCTCGACGCATGGAACCTTTTCTGTGTATCTTGGCAGCAGAAAAATGACGACCTTGCTGAGGAATCTGTATTTTAATGGGCCCTGTGGCATTAAGGGAGGCAGAACATGAGGAGAAATTCATGGGCATAAGCTCCTCTATGTGAAAGAGATGTCATCCTGTGCAACCCTAATAGTGCAATAGCTAAATTTTAACAGTGCTTGCTCTTAAATATAAAGGTATTTAAAGGGTTCTGTGGAGCGATGCCACATGAGAATCAAAATTGGTTGCCTAAAGAACCTTTCAGTGACTGGTTCTTTTAAAGCAGTGGTTCTCAGACTAGTCCTCAAGGACTCAGACTCACAAAATGTTTTTGCCCCAACACAATTATATACACAATGCATAGGGACAGAGCAAAACTGCAGACCCTCTGGGAGTCCATATTTGAGAACCACTGCCTTAAAGAACCTTTTTTGAATGATATGTGCAAGCATGGACAGCTTTTTTTAACTTTAAAGAACTCACACATAATGTAACCATTCTTTAGGTCAGTGTTAGGTCAGCTGTTGTGAAGGACATTACTTTTGAATGTCAAATCATGTCTTTGTGCTCTGCTCTGCAAATCAAGTGAAGCCTATCACAGTTCAGAGACAGCTTGTCAAACTGGTGTTGCAACAATTAAACCATCTAGCCATCATTGTCAACTGTTTGAAATACCACCATCAATTTTGAATTGCATTAGTATGCCTGTATTTTCCCTCTATTGTTCACTGTATTGGTTTACTGTACCCTCTTGTGTTTTCTTCAGTGTGTAATATGGCGTATGTTGGTATAGCCTATGCTGTGGTCTAGTCTGGTCAGCTCTGCAGTGCCTTCCCCCATGGAGAGACACTTAGTTACACTAGATGGAGCTAGTTAATAATAAGACTTGTAGTGCTGTATGGTGAGAGATCAGGCTGAGTGGAACTGAGAGCTGAACAGGGCTGGTAAATAGGTTCCTCAGTCTTAAGGCACTGATGTTTAGTGAATGCAATAATAAGGAAAATCTAAATTGACTAGATTGGATGCTGGTGATCATTTTGTTGCATGCAGTGGGCTATGAGCTTTGAGTTTTTATTCCGGAGCTATACTCTTAAATATAAAGGTGCCAAAAAGATTTCGTTTGAGCGATGCCACTGAAAAATCAATTTTGGTTTCCTGGAGAGTCTTTCAGAGGATGGAGTGTTTATGTTATTGAGATGTGTGAGCATGACTTATTTTAGATTCTAAGGTTCTAAACCAGTTAAAGTTTTCTCTTAGAACTATAAATCCAAGCCAAGAACCATTTAGGACCCTTTATTATTAAGCTTTTATGGTGAAATTTCAAAGGACAGTTGCATGAAACATGAACACTACCGTTCTTCAATTTTGTCACTTGTTACGTGTCGATTGACATTTCTCATGAACTGTATTACAGCGGCCAGTGTTTGACAAATTATCGGTTTAAATCAGAGATTGGCAGTACTCAGATAACACAAGGAGGTGTGAGAAGCATGACCCCTCAAGCTATCTCTCAACATATGTCTTTCAGATCTAAGTTGTCGAACTACGGTATTGCATTGCCTTCAGTCAGCAAGTGAAGTGTGACTCCCACAAAGCCACCAAGTACAAACTTAGTACAAACGCTGAGCACATTCTTTATTCTAGGCAAGATGTGATTTTACCTAGTGTAGGCAGGAGAAGGAAGCGCCAAACCTCTAACTTGCCTTGCAGTAAACTCCACATTGGCAGAGGCTCTGGCTAGATTGTAAATGGTCAGTTTAAGCTGGATCATTACGAGGGAGCAGGCGCTGCTGCATTGCGTACAGGTCTGCACACAAAGAGCTCTTTTCTTGAATAATTGGTGATTACCAGTGGAACAGGCACAGACTGTGTGTGTGGAGGGGGCTGTTGCTCTGTGGTCAGCCGGCACCATGTGGTTGTGATTTGAGTGGGGAAGGTGTGCCACTGTGCCTCAGGTGGGACTGACAGCCTTCGCTGTCCTCCATGGCTGCCCTCCCATCTGCAGCCTGCTCTGAGCGTGTTGGAGCATTGGCTGCACCACTCAGCTCAACCTCTGCAACACTTCAGCTATGGCACAGAGTGCAGCGTACATGCAAGGAATGGCCAAACATCTTTCCCTCAGATGCTCATAATTATCATGATCAGCCCTCCAAGTCAGAACCGCAGAAGGAGCGATATGGGAAAAAGCTCAAACAAGGGTTAAGTGATCTGTTGTAAAATCGCCAATAGGTCATGAAAATTGGTTTAAGATGCTTTCCATCTTAAAATCTCACATTTGTATTTTTCACTATGCTCTGATAATGGTTAATTGTTCTGCTTTCACACCATAAATGTTGCATGCAATGTTAAAGATTGATGTTTCCAGTGACATTTTATCATTGGTGGTTGGTCAGGATTATTGACATATTCAGACTCAGTTCAAACTGAAGTGTAATTTTTTCTCTCTCTCTCAAATTTGTTTGATTTGAATGAGCGAGTGTTTCTGTTTTGTTTTTTTTTTTTTTGGCTTTCTGCTTACTTGGATAATTTGTTAGTTTAATGCTGAAATCCTGCTAAAATGTAACAATACCTAGTCTTAAAAATAAAGATGCTAAAATTGTTATTTGTTCTGTTTTGGATAGTCAGCTAAATTACCGTTATTTCTATATATTAAATATGGTTTGCTGGTAAATGATAACTTTGACTCTTTGGTGATAAACAAATTCATGGCTCTACTATAGCTGGAAATAACATCATAGAATTTGTTGGCCTTCTTTTGCACCATCTTTTGCACTGTTGAGCGGCGAAGTTTCATTGTTGGTTGTTGGTCAGGATTGTCGATATTTTAACAGTAGTATCGATATATCTCAAGCTTAGTTCAAACTGTAACTTTTTTCTCTTCCTCAAAACTATTTGATTAGCATAAGCAAGTGTTGCGGTCTGATCTTTTTTGCGCTCCTGCATGCTTTCCAGGTTGGCCATTTATCTGTTCCAGTCGGTGATCAGGTTCACTGGCACATAAAACGAGACTGGCGGAATTCTAGAACGGAGTCAATAAAGCGACGAACATCAAAAGGTCTTGCCCTGGTACCAATGACAATGGTCTCCCTTGGCTGAATGGTTGATCCATCACCTTTTAACGATGCTTTCTTCATCTCCTTTCTGGGGTCACTGCGCAGTGCATCTCTAATCGGTGGAGTGCTCCGAGGCTTGGGCAGCAGCCAGTATCTGATGCATTCCAGTAATTCAGCCATCCTGAGCCTCCTGAAACGCATTTCCTCCTCTTTACTTTTGGTGAACTGACCGAGGAGTCTTAATTTAATTGCACATCTTGCTGTTGTTCTGCTTGGATGGGCACAAGGCCAATGAGCTCTGCCTCGAGCCCCCCTGAGAGAGAGAAAGAGAGAGGTGGAGATTTGAGGCCTGGAGGAGAGATTGAGATCTAAGATGGTTGCCGTGGTAACACTGCCCATAACGCACTCTGTCATGAAGTCCTCACACTTGTGCTTGTCATGTGACTTAAGTCATTTAAATTGAACCACTAATTTAAGCAGTACAGTGTGTTTCTTAGCATGGCCATGAACATGGTAGTTTCATACGTACCTACTGACGGGGTTATAAAAAAACCTCCTGTCTCGTTTTTTTCCCTTAGTACAATCTGCCCTTTACATGTTAACCTTCATGACAAAATGACCAGAAAAGTAACCCTTTCAGGTTTTGTGAGTTACAGTAATGCATGTTAAATTATAAATATTCTTTCTTTCTACAAAGTTTCCAGATTTGAGATATAAGATTTTGAATATTAGCGACAATATTTATGTACATTGGACAGTCATGTCTTATCAGCCGTGTTTAAGTATGATTAAATGAGTAAAATCATTAAGTATGATCAAATGATTAAAATCATTAATTGAGATTAATGTGTGTAGTTAATCACAAATTATGGCTTTAGTCTTATTTGCTCAGCTTTTACCTTAAAGAGGGATTTTTTTCTATTTGATTTTTATTCCATGAAAAAGCAGTGCATTGTCTTCTAGCTATGACAAATTAAACTTCAGCAGAAAGTATTTCAGTAACATTGGGCCTCATTCACCAATATATTTCAAAATTTTTCTTAAATTTGTTCTTGAGAAAGGTCTAAAGAAAAGGTCAGATTCATGGAGTGTTCTGAAAGCACAGAATTGTTCTTACCTTTGTGCTCTTGAGTGAGTGTAGATTCTGTTCTTACCTAAGAACAAATCTCAAATAAGAAAACCGCTGAATATGAGAAGTTGTATGTTTTAAGAAAAAAAATTCTTCTAAGACCTGTTGTTGAACGATACAATAATTTTTATTGTTCACATGACCTCTAGGGTGAATGCAGTTTCCAGTTTTCATCACTGACATTGCTTTTTTTGTAACCAGTGAGTGCATATATCATATATAATGTATACACTATATTATATATACAGTCGTTGGTTCCATCTCCTCTTTGACTCTACCTGCTCTCTTACTGCTACGGTGCGATCTTGTTTTGAGAAAAGCAAAGGAACTTTCCACTTTGCTGTTGCTTTCATTAGTTTGCTATTATCAATAGTGCTGCGTCAGCAGTGTGTTTTACTGGTTAATGATACTTTTGTGATAAACACATTCACGTTTTTGTGATAATCACATTCATGCCATCGACTGATCATGCCATTTTTAAAGCTGTCAACAGTGCACAAGCAACTAGACATCAGGGTGGAACTACAGATGGTTTGAACGTTCAAAGGAGGAAAATACATTAACAACCTTTAAAAAATGAGTGGCATTAATAAATTAACTAATTAACGTGTCATTAACACCACAGATTTTTAGGACAGCACTATTTTGCTGTGGTTATTAGTTGCAGTTATTCATGGTTTGTCATCCTGTCTTCGTCAAGTCAGCAACCATGCGCAGGTTTCCTTGTTTTTTTTGTTTTTTTTTTTGCTGATCTCCAACCTGCCTGTTCATCCAGATCCAAACTTGCTCTTTTAAGAAAGCCCACAAAACTGGTGTCAGCATAGTGCAAGAGGGCAGCTGTTACCAGTGCTGGATCAGCTATGCTGGGCAGAACTTATGACACATCCGTAAGGTGAGTCACTGGTGTGCTGGCTTGTTTAGAGCTGTGGTCATCAGAGACCTCCACTGCTGTGGATCTTTCATGAGCAGCAGAAGCTTCATCCAACCAAAACAATTGCAGATAATTATGGATTTGGCTTTTAGTGTCTTTCAGGATACATTTGTTTTATCAGACACCAATTTGTGGTTGCATTCCTGCATAAAAAGTAGCGGCAGGGCTGTCGAAGCATGGTGGGGGGTGTCTGCATTTATTTCAGAGTAAGCATAAGTTATTCTAAGAGCAAGTGTATCCTAGGGGCATGGTAGTTAAAACTGAGGATGAGGTAAGAGATCACAGAGGTTTGGGTTAGACGTTAATCTGGCCTCAAAGCAACTTTCGGCTCCATAAAACATCAGTGTGTTTCGAAAAGGGTGTCCACTTTCACGGTGGCAATGCAACTTCCCCCTATCTTTGTTTCTTTCCTCTGCTTTCTTATTAGTGCATACCTATTACAAGATAGTGTGGCCATTGAGGGTTTCTTTTAGCATTAAGGTCAGCTAGTTAACTTACCAGGCATAGTCTGTATATATAGGCTAGTTTTATACTAACAACTCTTATTCTCTTCAAGTGTGTATCTTAAGAATATCTTTTGAGGATGTTTAGGTTATTATAGTCTCAGTTAGGTATTAAGTTTCATATATTTGAAAGAAAGAGCTAAGATGTTTACTGTACTGACAGAAAAGAACCCACACGCTTAGTTTGTATGTACAGTTTCTATAGCAACATCTACTGTAACATCTACAGAGTACTGTAAACTTTTTATGCAGTTTGAAAATGCCGTATGCTTTTTAAATTGTGTCATGATTTTAGTGGCGAGTGAATGGACCAATAGAAGTGGTCCAAAATTACTTTAAAAAATCTTGTTGCATTAATATTCAATGAAAATTCAAATTAAATTTTTTTCCTCATCCCAAAAAGGTTTTTTTTTAAAGACAAAAGATTTGTTAGGAAAATGATTATTTTCGTCCTCTTCTCTCTTATTCACTAACTAACAATTTAAAAAAATATATTGAATGAACGAATGGCATTTAAAAACTAAATTCAGGCCTTGCGTCTGCATTGTAACTTAAGTCAATATGGAGTAAATCATTTTTGTGGCCACAATTAAATATTCCCCCAGTCTGAAATGTCCGCAATATTATGTTCTTGTGGAGACCACTAGATAAATCTGTGCTGTCGGCTCCGATTCACTACGCCACATTAAATTCTTTTAGATCAATTAAACTTAGCAGCTCGGTTTACAAGTGACCAGTTTTAATGTTCCTTCTGCTTTTGGGAGTTGGTGGGAGTTACTGAAATATATTAAGGCCTTGCCAAAATGAGCAGGAGCTCTAGATTGGCCATGTGCAGCCTCGGGATTGTATGTGTGAGTAAATGTGTTATTAGAACTTGATCTAGCTCAGTTATCTGAGAGCACTGATTTTCAAAATGTGCTTCGGTGGGTTCATTATGGCGCATTAGAGCCTTGATAAACTTTGACTCTCCAGTGAAAAACATTACAGGAGCTGTAGAACAGTCGGGCTACACCATAAGCCCTGCTTACGCTCTCGGTGACCGGTAGCTTGTGGTCACTGCTTTTTATTTGTGAGTGTGTTGTTGTTTGAATGGGGGCCTGGGCTCCTCTTTGTTGTCTTTGGGGTCTGGCCAGCACAGACCTTGTGTAGCAGCATGATGCTGTGGATAAATGAATAGAAACATTATTTCCTCAAGGGTCACAACAGTGTGAAATAATCTTTGGACAAAATGTGAACCTCCGTTTCTGGAACTTAACTTAGGTTATGTTGTTGTGTGATTTCTCTGGAATAAAAATTGAATCATGAATATTCATTTGCAATTAACAACAAATAGTTTAAAAATAGTTTCTGATTTCTTTACAGGCAGTTTGGTTGATGTACAATTTTTATTAGCCATTTTTTTTACTTAAAGCTCACTCTGTGTGGGCTTTATTAAGAGATGAAACACATTAACAGATTTCTATTTCCTTTTATTAAACAGTGTTGCAGTGTAAATAAGATTTATTTGCTGTGCATTAGCCCAAACTGGCATAAAAAGAGATCATTTGCCGATTTCAATATCAGAGTATAAAATCAAATAAAGTGCTACATCAGAAGTAAGAGGCAACTGGCTATTTAGCACAACATTTAATGTATATATATATATGCTATGGTATTTGCATAATATGCAGCATTTAAACAGCATTTAAGTGTACTTTTCCATTTCGTGTTATTTCTGTAATAAAATAACACAAATAAATAACAAAAAAATAATAAACTGGCCAATAGCCAGTGCATGTTTGCATTAGAAATGGACCAACTCTTGACTTGATTGTGTAACCCTGCTCGTTATCTGATAAGAATCCATGTAGGAGCAGATTTTAAGGCCATGCTTAAATTATGCAATGTGACGGACCTCTTAATATCTAAAATGTGCAACTGATGTTGAACAGTTTTTTGTGATATTTTACAAGTCATTTCATTTTTGAAAATCTGATATTCTGCAAATGTTTTTGGCCTAAAGTTTGTATGCTTTTGTCTCAGTTTAGATTTCTTATAAATTTGAATGCTCTGTAATTATACTTCCTCTGTTTATTCTTATTTGTATACTTATACAAGTGAATATTAGATAAATATCCACATTATTTATCTACTTACATACAGAAAAAAGTATAAATCCTCTGGAAGTGTTACTTGCCTGTATTGGGTATTGGTTGTCACACACAGCGTGGGCTGGTGGGGGTGTTAAGAATTACTGAATAAATTACCTTTATGACCGTGCTGCTGCTCGAGCATCTGTGATTCTTCACGCTTTGCGTACAGTTTACCATCGCGGTGTTGGATGACGCGGTGGTGTGGGACACAGTAAACGTTATGGGCCTGATGGGAAAAACACATGGGGTGACTTGGGGGAGGGGATCTGGAGCTCTGACCATAGGGCTTAGCCTTGGCTTTAAGTTTTGTCGTGAGAGATGCCACGAATGTTTGCAGTTCGCACTAAAACCGTTTTCACGGTTGCCTTGAGTGTCACGTCAGAGGCGATGGACCAAAGAAAGTTTTGATCACCCCCTCCTCAAACTCCTATTCTTCCTGGAAAACTGAGTCAGGCCAGTTTGCAGATGACCATGACTTTGAGCAAATTTTGCACAGGATTGAGTTTTGAAGTCATGGTTTCTACCGCCTCTTCTGTAACTACTAGAGGGTAATACTAGTTGGCATGAAGGATTGTATTCCTGCTTCCTTCCTTTTTGAATACAAAATGTGCTTAGAAGTCAAAGGAAATCCTTACAAAGATGTTGGAGCGTACAGATAGAAGGGATCGCCACACATTGAAATGAGCAACAAATTCTATGGTTGTTCATTGAATAGTGTTCATAAGTAGAACAGGAAATATTTTAATATAATTTGAACTTGAAGAAAAAATATTGGTTTTGTGGACACATGAAACTTTCTTGGTGTTTAAACAAAGGGAAAAAGTTGGAAGTGCAAACTAGAACCTGCCAATACCAAGCTAAAATTTACTGTAAATATAATTGATTGCGTAACTCACCATGTAATCATAACTTTGTTTATGAAGCTGAATGGAAGTCAGCAGTAGCGTGCAGTAGAATTGCATCTAAACAGATTAAAATAATCCACAAGACAACCTCTCTTTCATATCAGTCAAGTAGTGCTGTCCGGTCAAAGATATGGTAATGTCTCTGCAGTAGTCAGAGGTTGGGCTCTTTCTTCGTTCCTCTCTGTATTAAAGCTCTAATTTAAGGCGATAATATTAGTTTTAATCGCCTGTCCAAATGCTTTTCCTGCTGCTTAAGTTTGCTAGCTAGCATGCTCTCTACTGCATGCATTTCCAAGAATAAATGACATCCTGCTGGTTAGCGAGCAGAAAGAAACTTATTAAAATTGCACTAGGCCATGAGACGGCACAGCTGACTGTAGCCCATGCTTGGGGTTAAAGCATTTGAGCAGCTTAAAAAACCTTAAAAAATGCTGACAAGTTGATAAAAAAGCTGTTTTCAGTGTATAAGACAATGTGGTTATAAAGGTGCTGTTTCATTGTGCACTACTCATTAGTGACACGTTGAAAAAGTCTCAGCAACCTGCTCAGGTTTGCCAGGTTGGCAGGATCCTTCTAAACAGCTTTTTATGGCACTTGCTCTGCCAGTATATCTTTATCAGTGATATTATTACCATGTAATGCCAAGTTTCATTAATAAATAAGATGTATTATTAATTATGTCTTGTGCAGTATAATTTATGTATTTATTATCATTATCATTAATATTAACAAATAATAATAGTAATAGAAGCAGTAGTGGTAAATAATATATAATGACAAGATTGTTTAAATCGTTTAATCATTAAGTGAAACATATCTGGAGCTTTCATAATTCTTAAAGAACATTTAATTATTTTAGATATGTGATAGAAAATTAAAAAAATTTAAATATTCTAAAGTTGCAGCCCTAATTACATTTGAATATTCTAGCAAAACAAAAATAATAAGAAGGGTTAAAATAACAGTGCCAAATGATTGTCCATGTGCTGTATGTATACTGCAAGTGGCCAAAACATAGTTCCTCAGTGAGTCTGTTTCACCTGAAAGTTGAACAAGTGTTAACATCAAGCCCCTTTTGACGTCACCTTTCATGGCAACGCTGCAGTATTTCAGCTATGAATAACGTCTATTTATATTACTATCATTTATTATGCCCTGAGGACACCTTTTGGTTAGTGTCCAACAGATGCCTCCAACTTTGTTTACATTATAGATCATATGTGTGCTGTGTTTGCCCTGAGCTGAATCCAAGGATACCACAGAGGGCCTTTCAAACTCGCCTGTTTTACATACAGTACGTTCTGTGTCCGGGTGAAGATTACATCCCTTGGTGCTGAAAGCAGACTGATGTGTTGATAGAGGGAGGCCAGAGAGAGCACGATGCTTATTCTGTCTTTGCAGTACTGATGACGGTAATCCACCTGGGTCTGTGTCCACTACACCAGACCTTTCCATGGCAAAGCCGCTGCTTTTACTCCTCCACCAAGCCATAAATGTGCAATAAATTTGGCGCAGGCTGAATGCACAGTGTGGGTAACGCTCCATATATTTTAACGATACACTGGACAAGGCCATACGTTTTAAAACATTTCTCTCTTATGTGTGCAGATTCATATTTGGATAATGTTGGATTGGGTGTTTTTTCATCACAGTGGATGTTCACGTTTCTCATGTTATGAAAAGATGGAGGGATGCCAGACCCCACCACTCAGAGTTCCCCAGAGGTCTGGGATTGTAGGTACAGGAAGTTGTTTTTTTCAGCTAGAAATTCAGTCAGAAACTACCATTACAACAGACAAGGATTTACCAAGTTCTCAGCTAATCCTAAATGCCACAGTTATCACTGCAATAACAAAAGTGGACTGTGTTATTTATTTTTAACTCAGAGCTCATTGACTTACAGGTCGTGAGGTTGGAAATACTTTCAGAAGTGCAGATTCTTCGGTTCGATACCATATTTGTGTTTATAAAGTGAAGAGGAGATCATTTATCATTGTTTGAATTCAATGAAAAGTTATGTATAATATTTTGTTTCTTTTTTTTTTCTTCAATTTTCATCATTGCTTGCCAATAAAAATAGAGGAGGAAACATCAGAAGTGCAGACTGAAAACTGTCAATGCAGAATGTAAATCTAATTTACTGCACACCTCACTTTATAATTAAATGTTAAAACATCATCACATTAGGACTGTCACAGTTACTCGATTGAAAAAATCACTGATTAAAATGTATGTTCTCAGTGAATTGGCTTAATGATTAGCTTGTGGTTTTAACAATAAACGGGGTATCTGTAAGTCATTATAAAGCTATGTTCAGCGGGCTGAACATTCTCCACAAGGGAGAGCTATCACGTCACTTTTGACACGCAGCGCTAAAGTTGCATTCAGTTATGCTGTGTATCAGGTATGTAGAGGAGTTTAACAGAATTTCTGCTGACCTAGATAATAATGACATCACAGAAGTAGAAGCTCAAAGTGTAAAACTTTTTAAAGATTCATTTAATGATGTTTTTATAGGTAATTTAGCTGGTTTACTGAACACACAGCCTAAACCCCTTCATCAAACTGCTGTCTCCCTTTTCTTTTCACTTTCCAGCCAGTCTTGGACCGTCAGATACACTGACCACATAAGTGACTGAGGATGTGCTCAGTTTCCTCATGCTGAGTGTCTTTCAGTAGTCAAAACTAAAACCAAATAAACTTACACCTCTCTACTTCCTTTTGATACTCCCGGAATTGTACTTGGGGAGGGTTTTAAGATAGGATATGATGCATTGTTAGATGCTGTAGAAAGTCTGTTTCATATCCCTGTTGTTATTCTCATTCTTATCAAATTCTTATTTTTAACGTTTATTTTCAGCATCACACTAATAAAGCTTATTACAGATTCAGTGCCCATTTTCCCTGGGATAACAGCCAACATCTTCTATCTTTTGGTACTGCTTTCGTTTTATAAGGAAGTATAAAATAAGCTTATAATGTCAATTTCTCCTGCTTTTATGAAGAAAAAATTATTGATTATTGATTATTATTAAAACAGTGATCAACAATATGTTACCTCTGAAATTGTCAGAAATCCAAGAGTGGGTCTGAAGGGGAGAAAAAACTAAACAATTACTTAATAAATTCTCAAAATAATTGCAGTATAATCAGTAATGATAAAGTTACATTTGAAAAGCATAGCAAAATAAAGTAATACATTTCATAGAAGGCACATTTGTAGGAATGTACTTCTTTTGTGTGTCATGCTGGTAACACAGTGGCTACACACCAGAAAAAATGTATGTCTTTTTTTTTCAGGACCAACCCTAATAAGTCTCACCTTTGACAAATGCCAAATGGCTTGAAAAGTCTTTTATTCTCTTGTTTTTTGAATGCCGTTTCCCTACCCTGCAACCCCTAATGAGAGCTAGCCATCTAAAACTAGGCCTCTTTGCTTTCTGTGGTCAGTAACATGGCTGGGAAAACCACCGGCATGCCTTATCTAAAACAAAAGAAAACGGGAGGGCTTCAACTCAAATGTCAAATCCATTCTTCTGTCTCCTGTTTGAAAGGTCCTCTTGTCCTGAGCAAAACACAGATATTCATAAATCATTGTCTCAGACGTCTTATGAGAATCTACTGGTCAGGCGCCATCAATAACAATAGGCTGTGAGAGGGGAAAAAAACAAAACCCCAAGGAAGCAGAAATTAAAGGGGAGGAAGTAGAGTTTACTGGGAGTTGGGGTAAAAAGAAACACTGCATCAATCACCTAACAGGCTTGAATGAGGAACTTTCAATGCAAGAAGTGGAGAGAATGATATAGAAGCACCTGAAAATGAAGCACAGATCAGCAGATTAAATTAAGGTTGATATAGCTAAGCATAGGTGGGGGTCAGTCATAAACAGATTCCACAGGATACAGAACTTAATTTCAGTGTGTAGATGTTAGCTTGATTATTTGGTGGATGTGTTGACACTTAGCTACTGCATTGTTTGCTAAAGTAAAATTTGGGTTTTCAGTCTGCGGACAGCCAATTAACAATGTTAAAGCACACTGATGACATTTTTCCAAATCCAGCCATGTTTCAGCACTTCTGTGTTCAACACTGATTTGTGGGGTCTAACCCAGTGGGAAGAAAGGAGGAAAGTAATTGATGCTCATGGATTGCTGCCACAGCAACCAGGTTTATTCTACCTGTTGAAGGTAGCTATGATTTGGGAGGTTGGAGGGTGTGTCATACTGTATCTGTATTGTTGGTTCTTTACATTTTTTTGTAGAGTATGCCTATGCACTATTTTATGTCTGTTTTTGCGGTAATTAGGTTTGCAGATAAATGCACATCTGAGTAAACAGTTACATGTTATTAATTAAGGAAATCAGTGTTGTTTATACAGACTGTGGTTGTCTCACGACAAGTCGATTGTCATTACAAAAGACTTCTCTATAATTGCGCTCCAAAACATGTACAACACCAAACCCAAATCTAATAGATCAAAATAGCCAAGGGCTCAGTAATGACAGCCGATAATGTACTACACTCGTATTCTGTTACATTTTAGCACGGCTGTGAGAGAATGGAGTATGGAGATAATAAAAGGCTTCTCCTTTTAGCTGAAACAGCCCTTAAATTAAAGCAGATTCTGGGCACGCGTTGCTGGAGGGAAGCTTCCAGCTGCAGATGTTCCTCTGGTTTTGATAGGAGCCCAAAGACAACAGCCAAACTGATGAACAAAGACGAGGCGGTTAGTGCAGTTGTCAAAACACGAGGATGCTGAAAGCTGAGGCCTGGTCGTCTACTCAGCCCAAGGGAGGAGGCTTTGTTGCTGTGCTTATGTTTATTAGTGTGTATAATTGCTGTGGAACTCTTGCAAACAACAGGGTTGTCCAAGCTTAACAAAGCTCAAAACTGACAAAAGGTCACAACTAACACACTTGTCATTTGTTTCATCCTTTTTTGTCATTTCAGTTAACTACACCAAGATGTGAACTGATATTGGAACAGCTTGATTTTGTGGAAGGAGTATAAACCTCTGTGCTATTTTTGCATTTGTGTAAATTGTGCAACCCTTGCCCAGTAACAGTTAACCAAGGCACCAAAAGACCCTTGTGACAGAAAAAAACACTGGTTTAAAAAACATTGTTCATTTATTTATTCGTTTCATGCAAACCATAGCAAGACACAACTATTCACATGTGAACATGACTTTTATACATGTTCGGTGATGTCCTGCACTAATACCCCATGTACTGTACCTGATGTCAGTGTGACTGTTGTAGGAATGTGGCTGCACTGGTTGAACATGCTCAGTACGGCCAGCAGATATCATGCCTACAAAAGCCACCTATATACGATGCAGTATACATTTTAGGACAACTTCAGACCACAGCTTCAGGCCTCAGGGAAAAAAACTGTGATGTTTTAGCTCTTATTCAGTCAGGCTAAGCTAAAATGCTTATCGCACCTTTAGTAATATTCCTGGAAACATCAGCAGATGAAATTACAGAGATAATACTACTAATAATAATGATAATAATAGGATACCACTTTACAATAAGATAATAAGATCTTAAACACTTTAAATATTACATAAATAAGCAATTGGAACTGATGAGTGAAAAGGGCAACAGTTACTCTTTGCTTGCCAAATGAACTTTAGTCCATTTATCCTAGAATAGTACCATATGTAGTATGTAAGAGTTAATTTGCTACGGTTAAGAAGTTTTTCAATTATTCCAAAAAGAAATGTATTTTGTCATTTTGTGTAAAACTGTCAACTGCTTTCTGTTTTTATACTCTTCTCATTACACCTCACAAGTAAATTGTTAAGCCATGAGAGGACAGAGCTTTTGCCATTGGTTCAGATGTCTCCCAGGCCTTCTCCTTATCATCGTTGGTGGCTGTTGGAAACCCCAGTCTAACGCAGACGAGATGAAAACAGACACCTTGGCCTGTCATGTAGAACATCATATTTTATCAGTTTGGATCATTACACTCTCATACTCCCATGCTTGGCCCTTAGTGAGTGTGAGGAGTTTTTTCACCTCCAAAGTTGGGCGAATGCCTTGACTTTTCTCTCTGGCACCAAGTGCTTTGAATATCCAAAACCTTGAGGCAAATTCAAAGAGCTGAAAGCTGAGAGGCAGGAAAAGCTTCATGGACAGGTGGAATTTGTATTGTTTTGTTTAGGCACTGACAGTGATTTCCACTGTTCCCGGTAAAGACCACCTATTCTCTCTTTCCCCGCCTGGAGATGTCGAAACCAGGCTGCAGTCTGCTCACATGTGAGTACATAATGCATGTTTCTGATTTCCCAAGACCCATCAACTATTTTTGTAGCCCCGTCTTTATTTCTTTCAATTCCAGCATGGTCTTTCCGGATTCAAGCTCTGCGGCCACCCAATACGTGTAAAAGGCGTCCAAACTATTGCAGTCTTCTACTGCAAGTCTGATGCTGTCTGTGATGAAAGCAAGGGAGAGAAAAAGAGAAAGAAGAAGAGAGAGAGAGAGTGAAAACTCTGTGAAAGAACGCCAGTCGAGAAACAAACCTGATTTATTATCACCAGAAATCAGCAGCAGATGTCAGTGTACAGCTCCCCGCTGCAGCCAATTAGAGACAAGCACGCAAAGATCACCCTCTTTCTCTTTCACTAAGAACAAACATATACACTCGTCTCTGTTGCTTTTTGCACTCTGACTTTGTGCTGTGAACTGTTGATAATTCCATAGAACAGAAGGCCAACCAACTGCAGACTATGTAGCCTGTATTGGATAAATATCATTTTTTTTTATTCTAGTACTAAATATTGTAATTGTATATCATAAACAGAATTGAGAAGCCTTGAAGTGACATGGTTGAAGGCTGGCTTGCATTATTTTGACCATTTATAATACATCCAGCATGCTACACTCACTCATCAATAATCTGCACTCAGTACTCATCAAGGAACGTCTGGTCAGGATGTTCACAGCACACAATAAACAATTTTGTGATTGATTAGAAGGCTCGTTTGCAAATGTAGCTTTCTGCTGTATGACACGTAACAGCATTGTAACTGATATTGTGGGCAATAACAAACAATATGTTACACAGCTCTGCTACAGAGTGCTTCATTGTCCAGGAATGCAGGTACTATGTATGAACTCCAGTGATGTGCAGTCATTATAAATGATGCGTATTGCTGATTTTTGATAACACCTCTCCCTGTAAGCCTTTTTTTAAGTATAATGTATTACAAACATGCAATTGGCCAGTTTTTAATTTTTTATTGGCTGATCTGTGCAGCAATTTTATGACATAAATACTGTGAGCTACTATAAGCACTCACCGCTGCTACACCAGTACAACAATGATGTAGGATAATTAAGCATGACTGATTGTACTAAACAGCCAACTGCCTCTTACTTTCAGTGTAGCCCTGTATATAATTCTTGTTATTTAAATGTGCAACTGATTTTTCATTTTTCGATTTTGAAATGTTGTTAAGGAGCTAAGAATGTTATTTATATTGCGAATTTCAATTTCAACAAAGTTATAGAAATATGCTTGTTTGTTTCATGTGTTCAATAAGTCCACCCAACATGACCTTTTAAAAAAAATGAAGATCATCCAAAAAAATTGGCTGTTGGCAGTTCTGGCTTTAAGAAAATTAGAATCTGTTGTAAATATTTATGACTGGTGCTTCCCTAGTAGTATGCAGTAGCCACATTTATGGAAAAGAAAATGCTGATCCCTATTGGTTAACTTAACGTAAATACCATATTTTAAACATTAAAAAGAAGAAATTGTTTTTCATCAAGAAATATAAAATGCTTGCTTGTTGCATCTTGTTAAATATGCTTACTTTTTTTTTTGCTTTCGTAGGCTAAACACATAGTGGCAGCGAATATTATCCATAAACTGTGATTTCTCTCCACAGTCAAGTACATTTGGGTTAGTGGGTTACAGATGTTTGACCAACATTCATAGCACTGCTTGACTGGAGCACATGGGCAGGCGCAAGAGTGCCGTTTTAGATTTCAAGCTCCTCAGGTGGGCTTTCCCAGTTTTAGAAAGCAGGTCGGCTGGTACTAGTGTTACGAAGTGACCTCTTAGGTATGCAAAGGGTTTGGTACAAGTAAGAAGGAAATATGTTAGGCAACAGATGATTTGTTTTAGAACTGAGAATTACACAGTTATGCTGAATTACTCAATTCAGAAACATCACTGAATAAAACTTAACATCTTGAGCAGCTGAAAATGATGAGTTGGCAGTTTGCAAGATATTGATGCAAATTTAAAGATTTTAAAGAAAATTCTGTAATCTGATGAACAACCCCATTAATAACACTTTTTTCCCCCAAGAAACTTTGGAAGGTTATGCTTAGTTTGTTGTTGATCAGTTAAGTTGAATTATTGGAAGTATGCTAAAAAATGAATCATCAATCAGTAGACTACTTGATTACTATATATATATATATATATATATCCATCCATTTTCTAAGCCGCTTCTCCGTCAGGGTTGTGGGGGGGGTGCTGGAGCCTATCCCAGCAGTCATCGGGCGGAAGGCAGGATACACCCTGGACAAGTCGCCAGTCCATCGCAGGGCCAACAGACACTCACACACAGGGTCAATTTAGCACGTCCAATCGACCTGACTGCATGTCTTTGGACTGTGGGAGGAAACCCACGCAGACACAGGGAGAACATGCAAACTAAACACAGAGAGGACCCCGGTCACCCGGCCAGGGAATCGAACCCAGGCCCTCCTCGCTGTGAGGCGACAGCGCTACCCACCGCCCCACTATATATATATAAAATTGGTAGTGACAACCTAACTTGTCCTTTGTCCGGTAGTTTCAACTGTTTCTAGTTCATTATGCACAGTTGTGTGTGAAATATTGGGCACCCATGTTCAAATGACACGTTTAGTTGATTTTCTAAGTGAAAATAAGTTAACATTTCCTCTGCTGAATTTAACATATTGAGAGGGGAAAACCTGTGCAAAAGTAATGACACATTAGTATTTTATTTACTTTTTTGCAAGTAAAACATGTAATTGGACATGGAGTATTCAAACTTTTAGATGCAAGAGCGCATATAATTCAATATTTCAGGATGCTGACATTCCATTTTGTGTGATTGGTGAGTTTTGGTTGTTTGCGTTTATTATCAACATCTGCTTTTGCTGACATGTCTGCAATGGCAAACCTCTGTGAAATCCCTCTTTTCCATATTTCACAGGCTGTTTAAAGACCACAGTTGCGCATTTACAGTACAAGTAATAGCACATCATACAGTCACAAGGCTCTCTGATCATAAATCAGCACTTTAAAGAGTAGTAAGGAATAGAATGAGGAACAGAAGTAATCAGTATAAAAAAATAATGCTTCATGTGCAGCATCATTGGGGTATCAGAATAATTGACTTTAATGAATATTTTTATGTTTTTACACATTTAGAAGTAATGGCATGCATTGTGAGTAAACAAACGATTGAGTGAAGGAGTAAAACCTACCTGTTCTGTTATTTATGGTTTGTAACTAGTTGGACAGGAATGGTAGTATTTACCCTAAACACGCAAGTAATAGTTTAATACATAACACTTAGTACAGCCCCACTCCATATCCAGCGTCCTTTATTGTCACGAGATATGTATAAAGTGGTGATGCTTTGCTGAGAAATGAGAATGTGCCTTTCATTAATTGTTGCATATTTAGCTATGAAACTCAGACGCACATGTGCTGTGTTGTCCATTAGTGACAAATGAATAGAATTACCACTTAACTTAATAGCTGCAGGTGAGCTTTGTCAGGAAACAACAAACACAAATCACAATGACCACCACCGTGCTTTTTTGTGCAGGACTTTCAGTGACAAATGAGCGGTCAGTTTCTATTGCGCCTCACATCCCTTTTGAACTAAGCAATGCAGGTAACAGTATAGCAACAACGTTGCTTTCCCCACTAATGTAATCAGTAGTCAAATATTTGTTTTATGGTATGTAATGGTGCGTGAATGAAATAATAATTAAGGTTAATGGCTTGGGGAAAATATTTTATGTTTGTGTGGTATCTTTAAAGTTTGACAGTGAGGTGATCAATGTCGCTCACATCTTGAATAAATAAATGAAAATGTGTGGGCTCAGGCTGAGGACTGGTGTTACAGTTTATAAAATGGAAAAGTGATTTATTGATTTATTATTTATTTACTATGTGTCGTGGTCCTTTGTCAAGGGTGGCATCGGTTTCTAGTTCGGTTCTGTTCTTTATTTTAGCTGGCGAGGCCTCTAACCCTGCTGCTGGATTGTCATGAACCTTTTTGCAGATGAGGAAGGTTTAAAGCCATCAAAGTTTAGCCTGCTTTGGAAGCTCTAGAATGGAACAAAAAGCTACCCAGTTCTCTTCAGAGTTTGTATACATTTCTTTAATTTTTTTTTTATTGATTTTATTCATTTTTATTCATTCTTAATCACTTAATCAAGATTTGTACCATTGTATTTTTGGTATTTCTTCACTGAAACAAGAATGAGTCTTTCTGGAATCCAGACTGAATTCGATAGGAAATACAGGAATGTAGTGCAACATGAACATGTTAAAGAGAGTTACCTACACGTATATACAGTAAGTGGATTCTTGTATACTTTGGTGTTAGTTTTGTTAGCAGTTTATTAGTATTAGTCATTGCATTGCCTTCACTCTGTTTAATAGGTAGCAATGGCATTGATTAAACAAAATCAGGGGACATTGCCTAGATTTCATTTTCTTACAGATGCTAATGTTACCCTCATGGTTGGTGGAATTTCTCTCTTATACTGCTCTGGGATCAACTTTACAGTAGTTCTAATGGTTTAAGATCTGCATTTGACAGGGAACACTGAATCAGAATACAAGAGTATGTTCTACTCCATTTGTGAGCTGTAGTGTAATCCAGCCTAATGATAGGGGTCTGTTCTGTTTGACTCAGAACCAAACTTACTCCCCCTGCTGACACTCTGAACAACATGCAAAGTCAAAGAAATCACCTTCAATAAAGACACTTGTAGGTCAGTAACCTTGCAGCCGAGCTGCAAATGGGAGATTTTCAATTCCTTTTCAGTTCATACTGTGATAAGGTTTATTTTAATTGCACTAAACTGCAACTGGAGAGTAAAATGTTAGGAACACAAGGTAAATAACAAATAATTGTCAGGTAATTGACCCTTTTCATTGAAATCTTTTTAGGAAACAAGCATTTTTCATAATTAAATGCATCTTGATGATTCTCGTGGATAATCAGTAACTAATATATTTTTCTAGATCTACTGTTGATAACAAAAACACTTGTTTGAAATTGTTGAGACAAAGTTTAGTGACTCTTTCTCTATGCTGTTACTTAAGATATAGTCACTTCCATGAAGAATTTTTGAGTGCTTATAACAGTTTAAAAATGACTACAAGGACGTGAAAGCAGCATATTAACATACTAATATTAGGACCAAACTTTACAGGTTGTGTACAGGCCTATATTTGAGCTCTGTCAACAACAAAGACAGTATTGAGCTGGTTTTAACAAATGAATAGAATGAGTGAATGATAAATAATAGTGCATAGCTGCAGTATAATATGGCATATTGGCTACTTAAATACAAAGTTGCCTTTGATAGAGATTATTGTAGCAGGTCTGAAAGAAAGCGGACCTGCGTTTGCTCACTCATTGAAGTGCATTTGTTGCCAAGGTATGATGTGTGGCCTGCACCAAGAGGAGGTAAATCTTTACCACTGAGGAACTTAGCATAGTCTAAATAGTCAGTAAGGTTAAAATGAATAATGTTTGTCTTCAGAATAGCATGTACCTCTTCATGTGGCAGTTGTGTGCGTGGCTAGCCTGCTTTCTTTCCTTTAGTCATTAATGGACTAATATGTGGTCTGAATGTTCATTTGAGCCACCTAATGAGGCAGACACTGTGGATTGCCATCACACTGTGGTGCCCCTTAAGCTGAGATGTTATGAGTGCATTGTTGATTTTTCAGCCAGAGTAGAGCTAATGCTAAGTAGGGAAGTGCTAATGCTAATGCATGTCCATTAGCAGATAAGACGGTGGAAGGCTAACTGCTTTATGAGAACACTGCCCTGCTCACGGGAATCAACAGGTATATTAGTGGTTGTGTCTCTGTTTAAATGTGGAAGTGAATAGCACATTTTGGTAGTGTGAGGGCCTCACTCTGCTTAATAGATGGAAATATCACTAATTAAACCCATTCCATAGCTTATCACAAGATAAATATTCCAAAATGTCCATCATATAAACATAAAAACAGATTTTCCCAGATTTCCCAGAGTTTGTGCTTTTAAGGTTTCCTGCCATAGACCTACAGAGTTGATGAGACTACATCAGGTTTTAAAACGGTCTTGTACACAAGCATAAAAAGACATTCAAGGATGTCACATCCCTTGTTTTATTGTGTGAATTTATTGTTGTTTAGTATTTTTATATATTGTCCAAGATTTCTCACATTAAGTCATTATTTCTGTATTGGCTTGATAGCTAGCACTGTAGCTGTTCAAGACTGAGGTACCCATATTCTCACACCTGAGTAGAAGGAAAGTGGAAAGCAGTAAGGTAAGATAAACCTGTATTAGTCCCACACAGGAAAATTCACAGCAGCAAAGGGATAGCAAGGCACTCAAGAAGAAGAGAAATAATCAGCAAGTAATTAAACTTGTTAATATACTATATAGACAATATGTAATACTGAAAGTAAAAAAATAAGATAAATATTGTAAACTCTATCCACAAAAATGAACAATATAAAGTATTGTAACTAAATAAAAGCAAAACTATTTACACTGTAAGGATATGAAAGAACCCTTGGCAAAAAAATAAATAGTACAAAAACTCAGAAAGTAATATTTAAATGACTTTAAATGAGTATTTAAATAATCATGTGTGCAGTACAATAGACTCAGAAGAATGATCTGGTTACATGCATTCTTTATCAAGTCATACCATCATTTAAGACTCTGGAGTCATTTGTTTTGTACATCTATCCTTCCAACCATCCAACAATTAGTTAATGAATTCATGAATAAATAAATTATTTGATCAATTAATTTATTCTTATAGAGACAAAAAGGCATAGTAATTTGTTTAATTAAAAAAAACATTTTTGGCCTATTTATTTATCTATCTGAGTTCTTTTAAAGCATAGCTCTTTTTTTTTTTCAGACAACCTACAGCTAGGCCTAAATATGACCTGATATATTCTCCTTCAAGTGCTTTACAAAGCATATGCTAATTGCTTTTCAAATAGAATAAGGCTGCTTTGAAGACAATAGCACATTTGGTAGTTCCAGATTGTTAGTTTACTAAAAGACTGAGTTGTTCTCTCAGAGTTTCAAAAGCCGATTTGTTTCGAAAGCCCAGTACTGATTGTGTGGACACACACATTCCAGAATGCAGTATCTGTTTTGCTAGGGTATTAGAGGTAAATGCATTTTGACTTGTTGTTCTTGTCTGTCGTGGTGGGGGGAGTGTATTGGATTTGTGTACGTGGCTGTTCTATATCCTTGCTGTCATGTTTCATACATTGCGATTGAGGGTCAGCGCATTACTGAATGCAGACTAGGCCGTTTCTCTGTTACGCATTTTATGAGGGCAGCGCATAAACGTCATCAGAGCGCTTACCGCTTGCCTCATAACTGCAGAATATGGCTATCAGAACCAGCGCATCTGGAAATAATCAAAAGCAGCACACGCCGCCGTCTGAGACTCGTTGTCTCCCGTGGCTGGCTGCCTGTGACACTGTGTCTACGCACTAATGAAACAGCCTGGTGGCTCTCCTCTGCGCTTAAGTGGGGGCACCACACCTGCAGATGCTGTGGGGGCCTGCAGCGTTTATGGGCCAGTGGTGCTCAGCAGCACACTGATGTCATACACTCCTCCAAACTCTATACTGCCTGTTGCCAACGAGTGCTGTTACATGTTTCCATATGAAGGAAGGCAGTTTCTCTTTAATGTGATTGGGGAAACCCCATATAAGTTTAAACATGCTGGATATTTTGAGGCCCTTCTAAATATAGGCTTTTCATTTAGCCTATCAGATAATGACACGTTCACCGCCTCACGGAGGGCAAGTTAAACCAGCGCCATGTTTTGAAACGCCTCTTTAAAAGAGACAAACATGGGGATTATATATTTCTCAGAATGCTACACCTCCCCGGAGACTTAATTAGCTGGCTCGAACAGCTACTCCGTGTAAGAAATACTTCGACATTGTTCACACTCTGTAAATCTTTGCGCTTGACGTCACGGCGCACGGCTCTGCAGCCACAGGAAATGGCGATACGGAGAGCAAGATCAAAAGAGCCAGACCCTCACCTCCGAGTCCTGTTCGCTCACCTTTGACACGGACAGACGTTTTTATTTTGCACCACTTGAAGAATTGAGGATTCGCTTTCTTTAGGGGTTTTTTTTTGTGAGCTTGCTGTCAGACTTCTCACAGACAGGTTGCCTACTTGTTGCTCATCTTAAATCTTCCACCAACAGTGTTGTTGCATCAAGCATAGCAGCCGTAAGAGATTCATAGATTTATAGGATGCAGATTTTGTGTATGAGCAATATGAAAGAAAATGGTGAGATTTCATGCAGAAACAGTGTTGAAATGAAGGTGTAGTCCTCCAGAAAATCTTAAACACACACACACACACACACACACACACACACATACAATCAACATTTGAATCAACATCTGAAAATAATAGGCGCATTTTTGTTCCAGGGAATAGAACTGAAAGTATTTATTTCCTGACCTTATCAAGGAATTTAGTTTGTTTTTCAGTTTTATACATGGCTACAACTGGATATGGTGATAAGCTTTATATGCTTTACATTTACTGTAGACCTATATTCCTACTCTTCTACTACGTGGCGTGCCCTCATCTACATCTTGTCACTGTCTAGTGATAAAACTTTTCTTTTTTATTTTTTATATTTGTTGAAAATGCCAGCTGCTATTTAGGCTATTTCAAAATGTCATAGTGAATGAATCAATAGAAATGGTCCAGTTGACATAAATAAAATCTTTTTATGTTAATTAATTCACTTTTCAAATTAAGAAGGGTTTTTCCTTCTCTTGGAAAGTCACTTTCTTGGCGGTTATTCTAATGGTGACAATATAGTATAATATATGTAAATAAAATACACAATATATTCCTTACAAAAAAGTCACATGAATATCATGTGAAAAAACACAAACACAATTTTGCGCAGTGGACATGGTAAAAACTGTATGAAAAGGCGTGTGTCCACATATGACCAAATATGTAATCACATGAAAACATCTTTACATGTGAAAAACGTGATTGCTTGTAAGCCATTGTTTTTGCACACTTCTCTTGCGACATATATGTGCCTTTTCTGTGGAGGGTAGAATAATCTAATGACACAATTATCGATACATTCACTAAAACTGTCTGTTTCCATGTTTCCACATAAGATTCATCCATAAAAAGACAGCTGGAGAGATCAACTGTGGAGGCACAAGACCATATACATGCTTTACCACAGGCATGGAGCTTGGGGTTTCCATTACAAGGTAATCTAGCATACAGGACATCCATGGCAGATTATCCTGATGTGTGGTAATGTGCTAAACACAGTAAGTAGAGATTTTGATTCACATGTTGTCAAATTTCTACAGAAAATGTTACATGTCTACCCAAACATCGATTTCTATTGCTCTGTATTAAACAAATGACATTGCACTGAATTTCAAGTAAAGGGAGCTTGTTTTAAATGCATGTTTTACCCTAGCCTTGAACACAAAATGATCACAAACAATCAGAAATAATGTTTGAGTTGCATTCCTGCCGTTAGTTTCATAACTCTGAAGTTACTTAGAATAAATACTAATAATTCTTCGCCAAACTTGATGAAGATCCTGTGAGTTAGTCTAAACAAAACCTTACTTTACCTAAGAACACAAAGTATGCATAAGTAGACTGTGTTCATAAGTCACTGTACATCAGTACAAAAATACACTGCTGAAGATGGCTGGACTAAAACTGCTACACTGATGTAACCCCACTGTTCTGCAACATGACGTCCACACTTTTAGAGGAGTCTTGAGGTTGTTCACAGTACATGACTGAAGTAATGTCACAGTAATTGTAATGTTTTTTGACACTTTAGTGGCAGTAGAAAATGTTATGTCTAGGTTTAAAATGCTTGCAGAAAACCCAAAGAAGTGATTTATGGCCTTACTGCTGAATAAATAGAACATCACAATGATTCCAGCATAAAAAGTCATTCACAAGTTAGCGTTAAGATGGCCTAAATCATTCCACAGTTAACATTAGCAGTTTGCAACTCAGCAAATGCCATGCCTGGAGTTGTTATAAGGACGTTCAGAGATTATTCAAAGGTGACTTTTAAGAAAAAGTGAAAGCTTTTGAGTGTTTCTGAGCCAAGAGGTTGCTGCAATAAATATATGAATATTATTAATTTTCTGTTGTTCAATCCCTGAATAATTTGAACAAACTATCACATCATTAGTAGCTATCCTGTCTATACGCTAATGTGGGTCAAATAGAATGAAATAGAGTGAGTTGGACTGGTTTTGGGAACCAAAAGCAGAAGCAAAGGCAGATGAAGAAGAAATAGAAGGTTTGATTCACATTAATAAATCCTGCCACATTACAACTTTGTGGTGGCGCAGCTTGTCCAACCTCTACCATAGCCTGTCCTCCCTATCCTTGGTTTCCAACAATCTCTATGATAAAATCGCAGAGGAATTTACAGAATAAAAAGCAAGTTAATTTTTTTGCTTAGAGCAAAATAATCACAGAGATTTCGCAAGGTGGTGTTTCTGTTGTTTTCCCCTTCATTTGGTGCACACATCCAATAAAGTTCATTTTATTCTGTTCCACACTAAAATTGTATTTACTCGAGACATTGCGGAGCTTTTCACAGGTTCTGTTCTTCAAAACCAAGGTTGACACAGGTTTACTTAATTTAAACATACAAAAATAGTTGCTGATGCTGATGGCATCTGGTTGTTTTCAATCATTAAAGTAGTTCATAGTTTACATAAATAAATAATGTAATAAATATATATATATGCACTCTACTGTAAAGTAATAGTGTTTAGGAACCAAATTCATTTGGGTGTAATGCATTTAAGTACTGATTTCATTCTCTCCAGCAGTCCTTACTAGGTGTGCACACAACTTCCTTGAAAGTAATTTCATTACATGGCTAAACTTTACTGAATGGCAGAGTTAATACGGCTGCACAACGCCTACATACGCCTTTAATGGCAACTGAAATAAACCTGTATAAAGGTTCATAAATGTTGCAACAAGATAAGAAGAAATGGCATCAGAATTGATAAAAACAGCCCTCATGACATTGATGCTTGTTGGAGTCCTAGTTTATGTAAGTTTATTTCAGTTGTCATTAGAGGCTTATGTAAGTGCCTTGTTGCTTTCCGATTGCTGTCATTCAGAGACATTTGATGCGAAGTGATGCATTGTAGAAAAATCTAAAGATTCTTTTACAGTGGTGGTGATAAGAACGAGGGGTTTTGATGTCTACATATAATCATTTTAATTGCTATCCAAAAAAGTGAACCTATATGTGTCTTTTGTGTTTTTCTGTGTAATACTAATGATGGTAAAATAAAAAAAAAAAAACATAATTCTTTGGGGACTGTTTTCTTACAGCATCATGCATCTCTTGAATAGATTTTAAAAATGAGCCCAACTCTTTGGATGTCTGGTTGCAATCACCAATAATGCTGACTTTCACTACAATTGATAAAACCACTCTGAGCACTCTGAATGACTACATCATTAAGACTTAATTATTATTCAGAACGTTTAGGGAAAAATGAATTTTCTTTTCCTATTTTTCCTAATTCCTATTTTTATTCCGTTTCAAATTATTAGAAATATCATTATTTGTATTAAAAAAGTCAGCTTTTTATTTTTTTTTTTTGACACGGCACTGTGACCTTTGTCCAGCTCGGTAAGATAAGATGGAACCTGAAGCGATGGCCGCTCTGCTTGACTTCCCTCTCCCACTCGGAACGGCGAAGAGCAAAAAAAAAAACACACACACACCAAATTGAGTCCACAAGAGAGAATGAATGAAGGAAAGGAAGAGTGCGGCGAAGAAGGCCATTAAAAAGAATAAGAGGAGGTGAAAAAACGAGGAGGCTAGGGAAGAGAAAAAATGAGAGAGGGACAAAGTGGGAGAGAGAGACACAGAAAGAGAGAGAAAGTCCCCCCGTGGTACACAATGCTCATAGCTGGGGTTAAGTGCTAGTATTTCATCCAGTGGGATTTAGGGTCCACATTTAAGCCCTCCCCAGTGCAGGGGCCACCTCAGTCATCTGCCATAATAACAATGATGATATACAGGGCCATTAAAACAGGGAAGCCGCTGACATGCCGAACAATAGGTCCTCACAGCGGGCCTGGCCTCCCTGGCCATCCAGGTGCACTCACGGCCCTGGCAAAGACCGCCTTTTCCCCCTTTCTGCTCCTCATTGTGTGGCCAGAGATGCTCTTTCACGAGCAAGAAGAAAAGGAAGGATGGAGAGAAAGAGAGCGGGAGTGCTAAAGAAGGATTTGGACGATGATGAGATCAGGTGGAGGGAGGGTTATAACACAGAGTGAGAAGCAGGTATGCTCAAAGTGATGTTTTGGACAAAAATCACATTTACACATATTCCACCTTGCCTTATATAGTTAGTCAAGGTAGTCAAAGCACATGGTAGACTGGGTTGGCTGTCTGAGATTTACTTCTCTAGTTTTGCACTGGAGGTAGCTAGCAAATAATGGAAGTTTATGGGTACCAATTTAGCATCAATTGAAATGAATACCTGAATCATTATCATACACTTGTCTCAGCCCATGATGAGTTTTTAAGTAAATTCATGCAGGTTTGATTATGTGGATTCTGACAGAGTGGCATACTGTTAAAATAAAAACTGGGAAAAGTGCAACAGCTAAAACTATAGTAGCAGCCATCTTGAAACTTGTATTTTGTCCAATTGTTTGTCCATTTTTGTAGACAAAATTTAGATACTGCGCTAAAGTCAGAAACCACCCTTCACTTATTTAATTTCCCGTTAACCTCTGATAAGGCCAGGGCCCGTCGGCAGGCCCAAAGTTAGATTATGTAATTCTGTAACCTAAACTCAACCAGTTTGCACTGAAGTCCCTGAAGTATCTGAATTGTAAGCTTTAGATATGTAATAAAACTGGAAGGGGTTCAAACAGGCATTAAGTACAAGTTATTTAATTCTCAGCACCGGATAAACACATATTTAACAGAAAATTACATAGAAGCCTCAACAACAGTCTCAGAAATTAGTTGTATTTTCTGCTTTTCATGATTAAAATAATCCCAAACACAATCAGTGATGTTAGAGTCTGGGGTCATCAGTCAGTTGTTCTGAGACCATCAACAGCTTCTTGACAGCTACATATTCTTTTAGACTTCAGATGGCTTTGGGTTATTTTCTTACTGTAGAAGGATGGACAAAAAATTGATTTTTTTCAGCTCTGAAGAAATTCTTGTTTTTTTATTCAATTATTTTCCTTTGACTTTCCTCTCCTTATGCAGTAAATTATCTTACATCTCATCTCCTCAGAAATCTGTCCTGAAAAATGAATAGCTTGCACTTAATGGCTGTTTTATATATATAAATAAAAATATAAATAAAAATTGGTTTCAGACTTTTGCACAGGACTGTATGTCATACAGGTTGAGGTCATAGTGGCTATTAACGTTCGTTACTTGTTAGCTAAGTTAGCTTCTTAGCGCTTGTTAAAAACTAAAGAAGCTTCAGACATAATTTTTGGCTTATTGTCTATTTTCAGGGCAGATGGAAATGATTTAAAACTGATTTTTGGCCACACTATCACTTTAAAATGGGGTTGGACAGGTTTAGGAGCCACTCGCCTGCAATAATACTCATAAGAGTGTCCCTTTACTCTGGATTGTTGATGGAGGAACCTACCGCAGCGCTCACACGGCTGAAAAAAAGAGGAAGAAGGGATAGGATCCTCGACATCGGGTCAGTCGATCTGTCGGTAGTGAGGGAAAGGGAGATAGAAGCCGCGCCGAGGAGGAAAGCTGAAGATCCATCTGTCAGCAGGTGCTCAGAGCTTTCAGAGAGAGAGAGAGAGAGAAAGCGAGTGAGTAGTCACTCGTCCGGACACACAGACCCAGCCCTGTGTCTGCTCACTCAAACGTGTGTCCGGCAAGGCTGACCCGGCCCATGAGCTGCCCCCATTACCCACAATCCCGCGCTCCCGGCAGCCTGGGCCAGGCACAGATTTGAAGGCTTCGCTGAGCAAATCCTCAGCGTTGTACACATTACTCTCCGTGTGTGGTCCCAGACTGCACAGGTACAGTTTATGGTCAAGAAGTAGCCAAGGCGAAATCCGCCTATTAATGGGTTAAGTAGTCACCTTGTCACCAGACACCTAAAATCCCATATCAAATTCGAGTGCTTCTTATGCATAATAGGAAAAAAAATGAAACAGAAAGGAGGAGGGAACAGTTTCCCAAAGTTGAAATGCGGCCCTGTTCTTCGAGGTGTTGTTTATTCAGGCACTGCTGGCTGCTCTTCTGCACAAATCCAGTGCCGTGGAGGAAAGTGTAAATACACTGGAAAAATGCAGAAGAGGAACTGGTGGCAAGAGCCTTGATTAATGATGGTATACTGGTGTCATTCATAAGACATTGGTCTAAATAAAGGACTTGACAAGTTGGCGTTGACCAGACAGGGAACATGCCTGCACTTTTAGGCTCAACACGCTTTAATTAAAGCTAAGCACAACTCAGTCCAGGAAAAGCAGCGAATAAATACACGTGTGCATTTGCAGAAAGGTTTATTCTTTGTTCACACTTAATTTTCTCCCTCTCACTTCTCCTCTGCCTTTTCCCCTCTGGTATTCTCTCTCTCCCCCTTTCTTTCTATCTCTGTTTCTTTTATACAAGTCGTTTAAGCTTGGCTTCACTGTCAGAACACCGTATTGTCAGTCAGTACAGGATATAATTAGAATACCAATCCAAAAAGAATTATCAACCGAATTGCAGTCATCATGTAGTAGAATACTACTGCTACTACTGCTACTAGTACTACTACTACTGCTATTAACAACAAGAGTAATAACAATAATATCTTTTTTCAAGTTGCTGCTGTAGCTTTCTCATTTTTTTAGTATTTGGTTTCCTTGTTCATGGTCTTTCATATTTGTAATTTGTTTCATGTAAGTTAACAAAGTTGCCTTATTTTATATTTAAGTCCAAAACCAATACATTACTGCTAAAAGTAATCCCAACTTACAAAACTCCAGCTTATACTTTCACTACCACTGCTACTGCTGTATTATCTGTATTATGCAAAAGTCAGAGACCATGCCTAAATTTTTTAATGTTGAGTCAAAATGCCCAGTAAGCAAAAGTTATTAATTTTGCAGGAGCTATTTCTGAAATTAGATATGATATAATCCACCAACAAAAACATAGAGCTGAGAAAAAGAAAACAGACAAAAAAAAATGAATACAAATCAAACAAAGAAACTGCTGATGTTCATAGAACAATGGACTGCCCACCCCAGAGTCCAGGCCTCAACTTCACTGTTCGGGATTGCATGGATCATGAGAAGCAGAAAATGCAGCCAGTTTCTAAGACTGAACTTTTGTCCTTTAAATTTCATTTAAAACAAAATTGAAAGCAAGACTCCTAAAAGAAAGAAGCTATAATAAAGTCAAAGAGTGGACCCATTAAATACTGAAAATAATTGATATTATATTTAGCTGTTGAGGCTTCTGTGTAGTTTTGTAATAAATATATTTTACTTTTTTTCTGACACAAAAAAAATGAATAACTTCATTCATTAAATGAAAGGTGGTCTCTGACTTTTACAGAATATTGTACTACTAATAATACTACTACTAGTACGTCTTCTACTAATAATAATCTTCACTTTTTGCTGTCTTCATGTTGCTTTTACCCAACCTCCCATACCCCCCCCCCCATTGCATGTGGTGTACAAAATAAAAACTCAGTAAATAATCACCGCTGAGCCTAAGCTTGCCATGTTGTCCTGCTGCATTTGTCACACAGAATAACCCAATAGCTGGGGGAGTGGGGAGGGGGTGCTGGAGTCAGAATTATGAGTAAAGCTGTGGAGGGTTCTCGTGCTGTGTGGTGTGGATGAGGAGAGTGGACGGAAGCCATGCAGGACCATCGCAGGCTTTCAGCACTAATCACACATTCCTCAGCAGCCGGCACATCTCTCTTGCCAGAGAGTCTGGATAAACTCATACAATGATTGAACACGAATGCACTAATTCACTGGCTTTTTGCGTCCTTTTTTCCCTCTCCATTTTTGAGAGGCTCGAAGTTGATGGAAGAAAGACTCTCTTTTTTTTTTTTTTACACTTTTAGTCTGCTTGTTGCTACACGAAAGGTCATTGGCTCCTGAGGCACAGACAGACATTGTGAAACACTCCAAGACAACTGTAAAGGAAACCCTTCAAGTATTTTCTGATTGGTTCCAGTAAAAACTATAACTGAAACCATAACCACATGATATGAAGTATGACATCAGAGAGTCAAATTGGAAAAGTGGCAGGAATTCCTAATACATTTAGTGTACAAGGATATCATAGTATTGGCATACAATCTTAAAAATAAAGGTGCCAGAAAGGGTTCTTAGGACCGATGTGTAATAGGAATTTTTGGTTCCCCAAATAATTGTTTTTGCAAATGGGATGTGAGAGTGTGAAGAACTTTTTAAACTCTAAAGAACCTCCTCATAATGCAACATTTCTATTCCAAGAGTTTTACTAGAACCAGGAACAAAAGGCTGATGTCAGTCTATCTTACTTGGGAATTGTTAGGAATTCTTTGTCCAATGGCAAACAGTATTGTACACAAGTCAGAGATCAAGTTTTATTTATTCATTCATATCCAGCCAAAATTACCATTAAGTATAAGTTATTCATTTTTCAATTTCTGAGATTAAATTTGAAACAATTCACTTCTATAAGGAAGGAGAAATTCTAAGGAAAATAAGTGGAAATAAGTTTCCAAATTAGAATTCAAAAAATGCTTAGAAGATGCAGAGAAAATGGAACTCCTAGCAACCATGCGGGACCTGGCAGACAACTAAAACTCTTACTTCAGATCTGGTGTTTCTTGTAAGAAGACAGCTCAACGTTGTGTGTCGATGTCAAGAAGCGCTTACTGAAAAAAGGGAATGGATAAAATAGATGAACATTTGCAAATCAATCAACTTTTGATGTTTACAGAACAAGGGATTTGTAACCCCAGAGGCCATATCTCAATATCATTGAATGTGTTTGGGATTACTTGGAATATGAGAAGCAAAAAATGCAACCAACTTCTAAGACTGAAGAATATCCCTGCAGATTCCTTTGAGAAACTGAAAGCAAGTGTATGAAAAGTGTGGAAACTATATTAAAGGCAAAGGGTGAACACACTAAATACTGCAAATTTTATTTTAATGTATATTTTTGATAGATTTAGTTCTTGATGGTTAAGTGTAGTTTCCTTTGTTTTTACTTCATGGCTGCAAAATGCAAAATTTACACTTAATGACTGGAAACTAAAGAGGTGAAGAATGGCAGGGCTTTGCTATATTTGTATATTATTAGTATAGTATAGTATCAGTAAAATAAGTAAAAAAATATCTGATAACACTTGTCTCCCTGTGATGCTTTTTAGATGTTCTTAAGAATGGATTTGCTGTTCATCCTGAGGCGGAAATTGGTTTCATTTCATGTCTTGTCATGCTTATTCATGGCAGACATGTGCTGAAACTCTTAATATTGTGTCTGTTCAGTGATGTAGACCTGACAACTTATAGTGACACTATAAAAGCTATGAAGGCAGGAAACACACACACACACACACACACACAGAATGATACCCTGAGGCACACATCTGCTAGAGGAAAGCCTCATTATTCTCTTGTAGACTTGAAAAAGAAGAGCAAAGAGTGCTACAAGTCTGAAGCTTGTGTCCTCAACTTCCCAACACGGCGGCTTCAAAGCACACTGTGGGTGTTCCAAAAGCCAGCTGAAATGTTGAATATGCTCAGGGATCTGGTGTCCACTCACTGCTAAGCAAAAAAATGACAACCTGTTAATTTCCAGAGTTGCCCCCGCACCTGGCATACTGCCAAGCCAACCGTCCATCGCACAACTCATTGTTTGTTTGCGCATGAGGTTCAGCTGTTATAAACAGTCAGGGCTGGGTTGTAACACAATACAAGTAACAGCAGTGCATGTTCAAATACAGTAACAAGGTTTCTGTATTCAGTCCAGATGCATTTTGAACAGGCAGTATTTAGACTGCAGTTAAGTGCAGATAAAAAAAGGTTGAATTCCAGTTCATCCTGTAATAAAACTACACTGTGTGATGTCATGTTTTAGTTGTGTTTTTCTTCCTGTGTGGGTGTAGAGTAACTGCGTTGTGTGTTAGTCCACTTTAAAATTCTCATCTCAGATGTGAAAAAACGCTAAAAGCCCTTTTTCACACCTACTAAAGCAAAGGTTTTGTAGTTTTGAAGGAAAGTGTCAGAACGGTATTGGCTGATGTTCAATGTTTCACTATCGAAATTGACAAAGAAAAAAGTAGTAATGTGCCATCTTAAAATTTTAAAATCTGAATTTACCCCTATGTTAAGGTACACAGTCACTATCATGTTATCACTTTAGAAGCTTGTTTACATGATTTGAATTCTCAAAAGAAAAAAAAAACTCATATTTTACTATGACGTTGCCTTAAAATGACTTCAGTGATATGAGGTTTTGTATATCATGTATAGCTGTCAGAATATGTATCTCCATTTCTGTTGATTTAGGAGTTTTTGGAGTTTCTGTCATCTGTGTTAATTTGCCATACAGTACTATGCGAAAGTCTTAGGCACCCAAGACACATTTTCAAAATCTATTTATTTGTGTAGTTTGTGTTTATTAGCTGACAAAAGTGTTAATATTTGAATAAACAAAATGTATAGAATATTAATTAATAACATATATATATATATATATATATATAGATGTTCTGGATGTTAGTGTGTTTGTTTAACCATTTTCTAGCCTCTCCTCGAGGAAGTCCAGTATTATATGTAGTTAAAAAGCAGCTCTTGGTTTGACCAATCAGTGCTTCAGTAAATTGAGCTCATGATGTCATTGATGATATTAACAAGTCTCTGTGGCGGCTGTGAAGGTGTCAAGCAAAAATACGGACCCAAGAAATTCTTGTTACTCTTTATTGTTTTTATGTTTATTTAAATTATGAATACGACTTTATTCTAATGTATATTGTGATAAACTCACTGCTGAGGTCAATTGTTTAAAAATTGCTTAGATGCCTAAAACTTACACAGTACTGTATGTTTGATACAATATCTGTCATGCGTTAATTTAAAGTGATAATGGTAAAGTCCATTCATGTTTGTCTCTGTCCTTTATAGGCAAAGAGTTATAAATTCATCATTTAGAGGTTTTACGTGAAGACAGCTGGTAGCACTGCAATGTAATAATAATAATAATAATAATAATAATAGATATTGATAAATGACAATAACAGCTTTTGCTTATGTGCCTTTTCAATATGCATTCTAAGTGTATTCTGATTAAGTTACTATATTTAACAAAATGTTACTGAATGTATTTAGGACAGTGTATCATGAAATTCACCCAACAGTTCTTTTTATTCAATAAGTAACCCCCACCCCCCATTTCTGGATCAGTTGCGACATTGTGGCTGAGAGTAATTCAGGTTGGTTGAAATGGTGGGCTATCCAGTCTCCCATTGGTGCTTCAAGATATGTTACATGTTCAGGGCTTGGCATGAGAATGATGGTGCAGTTAAAGGAAAGGATGCTGAAGTCATATCTTTTGTGGACAGTGTGTGTATTTAGGACACAGGAGGGCACTCTTTAAACACTGAAAGTATCTGCCTCTCATACGGAATGGGGAACTACTTCAGCACCTGCTTATTACATCCTCTATCCAGCTAAGATGCTTCAGATACTATGAGAACAATTGGCAGAGGTGAAAACAGTACAGATAAATTAGTAAAAAAGTGGCCAAAAAATGAGATGAAGTGAAAATACCTCTGTATAGTATTCTTCCCTAAATTAATGTCAATGTTCATGGCAGCTTATATTGTGTGCATCACAATTTTAGTGAAAAGCCCAATCTTTGAAATATTTACATGAGTTTCAGACATTTGTCGTATTTGGTATGCCCCCCTTTTGCTGGCATGGACTTCTGATGAGTAGATCCACTCATCACCTGAACACAAGCTTCAATGGAAGGGATAAATCAGTCAGTAAGCCTTGGTCTTTTAGTACAAAGGCTTTGATGTGAACAATGTCACAAATTTGCTTAAATTTAAACCCAGAAAAGGTGAAGAATTTTAAACATTTCTTCTTTCTTTCTTTCTTTGCTTGTTTTCCAAGTTCCAAAACTGTTATTTTCAGGTATTCATGAAAATAAATCCCAAATTTTCACTATAGGTCAAGTTAAAAGTGGAAGTCAAAAAGTATCAAAATCTAATACTTCTGTATATATATATATATATATATATATATATATATATATATGTGTGTATGTTTTAACAGATAAACATTCTCCTTGTTTGGTGGTGCGGTGACTAACTCATCAGTGGTACTACTCCTCACACAAAGATTAGTTGGCACAGTTATGGGTAGTTTCATTCTACCCTGAGATGAATTTGGTTGGATGTTTAAGTAAAAACAAATTCAAATTCATATGAACTCAGCTGACTGCACAGAGAATGATTTGATTGAGATTTGAAGCACTAAGGTCTAACTGAAAATGTGGGGAGTAAAGCTAAAGTTTTTTTGGAAATGTATATAAGTAGAAGTACAAATGTTCAGTTTCACTACACCTTGGATAGAGTCCAAATTTCCAAGAATAGTGCTTAAGTGTAGTTACTCCACCTGCTGATAATTGGTATACTCTCAAACCAAAATGTGGCTGTGGTTTCTTACCAAGAAAGCCTGCACAAACTGAGTGCAAGGAAATGTTTTATTTTGGCAGGAGCAGTCTGAAAAAGATGCATGAATTTAAGAGATGTCCTAAAGTGAGAATGCAGTGTACCATAAAAAGCCAGTGGAGATTCGTACATGTAAACATGGATGCAAATTCAGGCTTCAATTAAACATTTCAGCTGTTCTTTACGCTCCTTTCTTAAAGATGAATCAAGAAAAGGTTGTTTTTTGACAAACATTGAGGCTTTGGCGGGTCTTGGTGTCATTTTATTTGCATTTACTTTGACAGAATATGGTTCACGAATTTGAGAGACATCCTGGCATGAAAATGCTTTGTACTGTAAAATGAAGATGGAGAATAATTTGTGTAAATTTGTGTGCTTTGTGCTTGTTTTCAAAATGAAATTGTAATGTCAAGAATCTGTTTTAAATTTCAAAACTGCATCTGCGTCCAATACAGTGACCTAACCATACATGTTTGACAATCTCTGAATTGTTTTTTTATCAAATCTTGGAGCTTTGGCTGCATTTGAATCATGGTGTCATTTCTGTAGCCAACCATGTCAGTTTTATTGACCGGTTTTCGGATGTGGAGATGAAGGAGTTTAGTCATCCAAGACAACAGGGGTACCGAAAATCAATACCCCGCTAACTATGAATCAGATTCCCCAGTAGTCCTGTTTCTCTTTATAAGACTTTAAAACAAAGAGAACCTTCTATTTCAGTGACTCCTTCATAGAAGAATTTTTATAGAACTTGTGCATCCAGCAAAGAAAAGAGGACGTAATTATTCTTGTGAGGACAATAAGCGTATATATCTATATAGAAACTGTGTGTGTGTGTGTGTGTGTGTGTGTGTGTGTGTGTGTGTGTGTGTGTGTGTGTGTGTGTGTGTGTGGAGCAGGAGGCTGATTAATCTTGCTGTCACAGACGGACTGCCTCTGATGGACTGCCTAATGAAACTCATAAACAGGTAAATAAGCAGCCCTGCTTGGGACTTAATCCCAGCAGTGAATAAGCAACGAGAGGCAATCCTCGGCCTAAACAAGCCACAGTTTGAATGATTTATTGCTGCTGGTGTGTGTGGCGGTGTGTGAGTGAAGGTGTGAGCGAATGAACCAAACACTCCGGCATGGATTAGGCTGTTTCGTATTTGTTTACTTTCATTACACGTACGAAAGCTCGTCACCATACTAAAGCAGGCGCTTTCCACATGGAAACTCTTTCCAACAGCTAAGGCTACCTCTTCTTAACCCATTAAACTCTGCCCTCCTAAACATTAAGGTGAAAATAGGGTTATTTTGAGAAAACATTTTCGGCTACCTAAGGAACCTTTCAATAGCCACACTTTTGAAAAAAACATTTTTGTTAAAAAGATGTTTGAATGTGATGAACCTCCTCAAAAGGGCTTGAGGCTATTTCAAAGAAATGTATGTTCAAACCAAGAATCTATGAGGAACCTTTGTTTTTTAATAGTGCCAGTTGTACCCCATGGATTTTTCTTAATGTCTACATAATTCAGTGGTTGAAATGTATGAGTTATTCAGAATGGTTTAAAGGTACATTGCAGAGAAACTTGCTGACTCCAGTGTGTTTATATGATAGGAACCAGGGCTATCAATGTCTTCAGCAGAAATATAGCTATTTTATTCACTGTGGAAAAATAATCAAGTGTCTTCTGAGGGTTTATATGTAATGATGATCATGGTAAACCAGTGATAAAACCAAAAAAAATCTTTGGGGACTATTATGCCTTAGATTTCTGCCATGAATAGAGAAATAAGTACACGTCTTATCTCAAAGCTGTTGTAAAACAGTGTTTCAGGTATCAGTCAGTGTATTTAATGTAGTAGCTTTCTGTGAGGGAACTTTCTGAGAAATGAAACACTTCTGACGTCTGGTTCCTATCACCAGCACTGTGAACAATTCTGACTCGGTAAGTTTCTCTAGAACAGAGCATTCCGTATCAAACCACTCTGAATGACTTTGCTTACATATTAACTGTTTAATTATGCAGAAATTACTTAGAACTGCTCAGTAACTGTGCTGAAAATAATACGTTGTAGTTATACGAGTTAAAGTATAAGAGTGTAGTTATAAGAGACTTTCTCAGAGTTTATGGAGTTAATATTAATTTTCCTTGCTTACATTGATTTATGCTGCAACTTTGTTGCCGTGCCACGGATAAAACCCTTTTCACAAGTTCACACTCGCTCCCCGAAAAGGAACGCCTGTTGGAAACCTCTCCTGCGAGCTCCTGTTGCACAAAAGCCACTTGTGCCATGCATGAAACAAATGTTGCCGTACATGTTTGGACCCCACAACGTTCCAGATCCTGTCACGGCTCGGAGGCCTCCCAACCTGAATGTGTTTGAGAACACAAATGTGTTGGTTTTGCTGAGGAGTCTGGTTAAGGAGATGGCCCTAATCGAAAGGAAACTATGCGTAGTCACTCTGGGAAGGGCCTGCCAGGTTGGCCGGAGGAAGGCGGGGTGTGTGAGAGGCCTTTCAGAGAGACCTACTCCCCATGTTTATGAGCCACCAAGGCAGTCCCATATCCAAGTCAAAGCCAGAACTGCTGAACCCTAGGAATGAATGAATTAAGATGCCTTTGATTTTTTTTTTCTTGAGAGCTCAAATTAGTTAATACTGCCATTCACCTTAGCTTTACAGGATGCATTCCCCAGGCCCCAGACATCTTCTGAGGGCCAGAGCTTGGTTGTTGTGTTATTATTATTGATTTGGTATTAATCTGTTTTGGAGGTATCTACATACAGTCATATGCAAAAGTTTGGGTGCCCTTGGACAAATGACACTGTTGATTTTGTAAGTAAAAATAGTACACATACTCAAAAGAGAATACTCTTTAATGTTTATTTGGTGATCTAAACAGATTGGGAAAATAAATAAAACCAAAAATGTGATCTGTGCAAAGGTTATGGCACATTTTATATTTCATTTTTTGGTTTTCCCCTAATATATTCAACACAGCAAATACATTTGTGCTGTAAAATTGACAGAAAATGTCAGAAAAGAACTATTAACCTACCTTAGTGTTAACTTTTCTCTTACACCTTTAACAAAACCTGTAAAAACCAGGAGTGTTCAAACTGTATCTGCCTATACTGACTAATGACTGATGTGATCTTAACATGTGCGCTGAGGTGAGGAATATTTAGGAATATTAATGTAATAAAATAACGACTCTCAACCTCTTACTCTACCTTTTCATTAAAGGAGACATCCCACAAGTGTGGCTGTACATGACTGAGAACGTGACATTTGGTTTGTATTACCTGAAACAACATTGCAACATGGTGAAGACATAATCTGGCTCGTGAGCTCCCGCACTGATCCAGTACTTGATCACTTTTCTTGAGGGTCCCCAAACAGTTGTAGCTTTTGAGCCCATCTATTAGAGAACGTGTTCAATTGATACTCTCCTTACTGTGCTGTGATCTTGCTATTGTGCTTCAAGGCTGTTAAAAGCTTGGCAGTGTCAGTCTTTAACATCTCTGAGTTCTATTTATGTGCAGTTACAGGACATTTGATAGAGCTTTTGAAAGTGTCTGTATGCTTAAAAGAGCTTGTTTTCCCGGTTCCACAGTCCTGTCTATGGCGGAGGAGCATCCAAGAGTTTTGCTCATGGCCTAAAGGCACCAATGCTGAACTTGTCAGGCTTCACTAGTAATACATGCTTGCATGTAATACAGAATTAGGCGTTTTTAAATCGAATATATGGGAAGTAACGAAGAAACGTCTAAAATAAGGCACATGTGTGCCTTTGAAAGGAGTGGTGCTGAGTGCTGTTACACTTCTGCAAATTTCAACCTGCACCATGCACATAATTTGTGTCTTCGGTTCTCTTTACCCACATTTTAGTCAAAAGCGATGAAATCGAAACCCCTTTCTTAAAACCAGAGATGTCGTTCTGCATTATGGAGTTGCTGAGATGAAGGCAGCGCCGGGGCAGGCGAGATGGAAGTGGACGTGAATTTACTGAGTCATTTATTGAGAAGAATTTATATGGACAATATCGGATGTTGGTAGATTTCGGATTTACAAACATTTTAATGGCAGAAATATTTGGGTTTATTGGCGAGCATGCAAATTTATTATATAACTACTTTGTTAATAACCTTTTTATGTACAATTACGTTGCTGTCGTCATCATTATCTCTATTATTAATGTTTTTCAGGGGTTCTTTGTGAAAGCAGTGGTTCTGCAGAACAGAACATTTGAGTAAACGGTTCTTTGACGGACAACCTGTTGTATGGGGTTCTTTAAAGAACCTTTTAAAATGGTTCTATATAGAACCATTTTTGTTATTATTATTGTCCGCTTATTATTATTATTTTTATTATTATTATTATTATTATTATTATTGATTAGAATAATAAAAAGAAAAATCATTTTCGAATTACATTCGTTCTTTATTAGTTCTTATTAAAATAATAATCATATTGTCGCTTCGCTTTTAATCTTTCAGAGCTCTTCACGGGGCTGATCAGGTATGACGTGAGCACGTCATCAGATCAGGTCCCTGTTTTTGGTCATTAATTTATCTCTGGATGTTCAGGGTCTGAAAGTCTGTTTCTGCCGCTGGTGCCCACTGTGTGATTGATCACATCATATGAAGGTGGTCTCTGCATGTGGGCCGGTTTCTTGCCTTGGGCGAGCAGCAGCCGGAGCTCAGCGCTGGACAAACAGCAGCAACACACACACACACGCACACACACACACACAACCACACACAACGAAAATTCAGCAACAAACCTCAGACAAACACACACAGCAGCGGGATCCATCAGTGCGGCTGCACAATATTCAGCAGTATTTAGAGCTCAAAGCTCCTGCGCGCTTCATCTTCACGATTCGCTGCTTCAGCGCGGCTTTTATTCATTTTATTCTGCGCGATTTTGAGGCTGATTTCGGGTTTAGTGTCATTCCTCCGATTCAGCTCCGTTCTGAAAGGAATTGAACTAAAACACGAAACGAATGAATTCTGGAATAAACACCATACAGAAAGCAGACTAACGAAAAAAACACGACGGAGGAGAGGAGAGTCGATCTGCTGACCGTCCTTAATTCAGCCTGGTCAGTTGTGAAGATCCTTTGTTTTACACAGTAATCATTTAGTGAACTTTACAGCAATATTAAGTGAATTTAATGAACACAAAGTAAAGTCTACACACCAGGACAGCGGTGTGAAAATGAATATTAAGAGCTAAAGGGATAGATAGATAGATAGATAGATAGATAGATAGATAGATAGATAGATAGATAGATAGATCTAAAATTGAAATATAAATAATTTATACACATATAAAAACATTCTTTAAAAATATGGTTCTTTATTAAAGTCAGTGGAACACAGTTCTACATAGAACCTATTTGAAAACGGTTCTGTAGCACCAAAAATGGTTCGTCTATTGTTACGAGCTTGACATCATCACAATAGCAGAACCTTTTCCGGCGCTTTAATAGAAGCATTTTCCAAAAGGTTCTATAGAGAACTATATGCAACACGTTCTCCGTCATTCTGAAGAACAGTTTCACCATGCAAAGAACCTGTTAAGCATCCAAATGGTTATTTGAGTGTTCATGGTTCTAGATAGAGCCAGTCTCTTTACGGAAAACGAGGCATCTTTTTTTTCATTTGAAGCATGCACATAATACAGTACCGCTCCATTCAGGCAGTATCGGGCTCTCATATCTTACAGAGCTCGTTCTGGTAGTCGTTCCTGACTTTTAGGTTATGTGTGCTTAAGGCACGGCTCCCGTCTCCCTTTTCACACTTTGAACGAGGGACGCGGGGGGGGGGGGCTGTCTGGCATTAGTGGTCACATTTCCCATTTCCCATAGACTCCCAAGGTCTTGAACCCAATTAATGGCTAATAATTACCCAGGTAGCTTAACACGCGGGCCGGCAGAAGGAGGCAGTGCTTCTTCCACGCTTCTGCAGTAGCTGGATGTTAGGAGGACACGCTTCAGCGGCGCCCCAGCACTTCAATATGATCATGATAAATGCTCGTGTGGCTCCTATAGACTGGCACTGTCTGCTGTCACAGCTGGTGGGGGCCGCTTTAACAATCTGTTGAACACAGACATGCAGTTTTCATAGCTGCCCTTTCTCTTCATCTGCGTGGATTTGTTGTCTGTTACGGCTGCGGTTGCTCTGCTGTCCTCCGAGCTTCTGCGGCCACTTCCTCTTCTGCTTTTCGCTGTCATTGTTTTCTACGGGTGCTAATGGCACGCGCTGAACCCCTGTCTGTCTGAGTGAGTCGGGCGCGTGGAGCTGAAGCCCCCCACCTTGACGGTGCTGTTCCCTGTCATTAACCTATGGAAACTGCATTAGCATGTGGAGAGCAGCTCCGCGCTCTGACGCACTTTAACTCTTCAAGCCGGAGTCACGACTGGCTGCGTCATGTGCCACATAGAGCGGGATGAGGTCTTATCAACTGCTCGCTGTGGCCGTGGATAAAGCTTGGGCTTCATCCCGTTTGAAAGCTACCTGTTTGAGCTTAGGGGTCTCACCGGCCCACCTTCTGTCAGTTATTACCAATATCGCTCCTACAGCTATTGAGATCATTTCACTGTTTTACCGGCGTACAAACTCAGTGGTGCTCTGTGGCAGCGCACAGTAAGAATAAAAAATATCATCATTTTACGTGGAATAGCAAGTACCACCTCGGAGTGTCTATCTGTCCGGTTGTCCGGCTGTCCGGCTGTTTATTTACGTCATTATTTATTCGTTTGTAGTCCAAATTTCGTATTTTCGTTATTTGCACGTGCGTGTGGGTGTGTATGCTGATCAAATAGTATTACTTATTGTGAAAAGTCCTTATAGAAAAGATGTCCTATTAATGCATGAGGATAACATAAATGGGGCCCCTGTGTTTGTTTATTTATTTATTTATTTATTTATTTATGAAAAGCGTTTGAAATATATCATCTAAAAATGTAACAGCTCCTGGGATGTTTAGGAGCCTTTATTTCAATTATAATCACACTTTGCGGGAAAGAGACTGAATAAAATATTTAATAAATAAAAAATTACACACACACATGTATGTATGTATGTATGTGTATGTGTGTGTGTATATATATATATATATATATATATATATATATATATATACATACACACTCACACACGCACACAAACACTTAAACCGATTCGCAGATGTTCACAGTCACACCTCCTCATCCCGTAGAGATCCCATCTCTACACACTACAGATAAGTGGGGTGGGGAGGGAGGGGGGGTGTAATTGTGCCCCTGGACATTAAGGCCCAGAGCGGATGTTACCCAGAGAACCCTCTGTGTTCTGGGCTACCATTCCTCCCTGAAGCTGCAGAGAAAGAAAAGCCTCAAAATGCGTACTTGCATGGCCATCCCGTTTCCAGGAGCTCGTAAAAAAAAAGCCAGACGTTTAAATGGCGCAGAAAACGATTCCCCGATGAAGGAGCGCTGAAGAGCAGCGCGTTTTCTTTACACGTCTAATTAGAGTTAATTGCTCTTTAAAAGAGGTGTTGCTCACTATGAAATCCTCTGTCCCGCCCAAGAACTTGCTTTCTTTAAATGGGTTTGGGGCAAACAGGCTGTCCGGAGAAACAACAGAGCTGTGCTTTTTTTGTGTCGCTGCGTTGGTTCCCATTATTTCAGCCTGTGTTTAGACTGTTGGGTAGTGCTTGTCTTTCATTAGCGCGTAATAAATGGGTCATCCAGTCACAGGTGATTTTCACGTCCATGTCAAGTGATATCATGGCGAAAGTAATCAGATTTAACCTATAAATGGAAAACGTCCTGCTGCGTTATTGGGACAGACCTGGTTAGTCTTCATTTAATAAACCAGCACTTTTATTACGTTTTTTTAATAAAGCGTTCTTCAGGAATTCTTGTTAGGTTCTCCAGCGGTGAAGGAGGTGAGGTACACATGACCCTCAGTTGTAATATAGCTTTATCAGTTTATTAGGGAGTCTGTTATGATTGGAGTCTCTGATTATTAAATGGGATTTGTAAATGCTTGGCATGGTGACAAGCTCATGGCTTACTTTATGGTCCTAATACTGGTCAGGAGTTCACAGCCTCAATCACATGCTTCTTCGCCAGTCAGTCAAGAGCTGGGCAGACCATCTTTAGGCTAGAAGAGAAACAAATGAACAGTTTCTAAACTGAGAATCATTTATTCAATAGAGTGAAATAGACCAGCACGTGTTTTCGCAGCGTTAGAAACGCTGTCCATCTGTGAAAAAAATCATAATACAAATGTCCAGCTCTCTTCACTGACCACCGCTTACACAGTACTGACCACTTCAAGAGAGAGTTTTGATATGGTTACCAAAATAGCGCCAAATCACAAAATAAGAGTTGTAGAAGAAAATGATGTAATTCATGCAGTTTCGGTTTGAAGGTTTTGCATTTCACAGTTATTTTCCACGCTTTTAGTTCTTACTGCTGCCGTCATAACAGCAACAATAATAATAATAATCATAATAATCATAAAAATAATAGTAATAATAATGAAGTGTGGCTTTAATTGCATCACACGTAATGAATTAGAATATTCTAAAAACAAACATATGTGTATATAATATATATATAATATTGGAAATATAAAAATAAATATAAAATATAAATTGATTTCCGTATATTAACAATAATATTTTGTCTTATTCACAGCTCACAATTGCTTATTCACTCTTATTTTGTATTTTAACTTCACCTCATCACATCACATGGATTGTCATTATTGGAGCGCAAATAAATAAATAAGTAAATAAATAAATATCAATTGCTGTAGATGTGCGTGCAACTCAAAGCACTAATGTTCTATACAAAAAAATAGTCCATTAAAAAAAAAAAAAAGGGCGTCAGTTTTTCTTCTTTCTTCTGCCGGTTCGTCATTACAGCTCCATCCCGCGCATTTAGACGCACGCATTCAGGGTGGCGAGATGATGGAGCCCCTCAGAGCGCGGCGCTCCCAAATCAAACCGAGACGCGCTCCGTCCGCAGGACCTGCGTTCACTTTTCCCGCGTGTCTATTCGTGAACAGAGCGGTGGAATGTGAGCGGCGGCTCGCGCGCATCCAGCATGCAGAGAAATGGTACTTACATTCGGGCTCGACTGTCCTGGGTCTGTCCTGCTGACTGCGACCCTGAGACCGGACACGAAGCCGGACAGTGGTCTCTGCACCTTTCACACGCAGCCGCAGCGCTCCGTTTCACGTGCTTACCTTGTGCTCACCACGGTCCTACACACACACACACACACACACACACACACACACACACACACACACACACACACACACAGACACACACTTTGTCTCTCTCTCCTCACTCTCTCTCCCTTACACACACACGCAGAAGCGCGCGCTGCTGCTCGAGCTCAGCTCAGCCGCAGCTGAATAAGAGTGAAAGCTTCACGGAAAGAACGAGTTTCAGTATCTTATCGATTTCTTTCTTTCTTTCTTTCTATCTTTCTTTCTTTTTGCAAAACGCGTTAACGCGGTGGTGACGTCACCGGGCAGCACAGATTATACAGGTAAAAACAAGAGTTAAAAGTTTGGTAAAGAAGCAGACCGAGCGCGGTGCACATGGGGAAAAACAGCAAGAGCTTCTCTTTATTTCAAACGTTCTCACATAACAACGTAAACAGCCAATAATAAGAAGAGTATTAAAAATAAATGCGAATACAATTAACAACAACAATAATAATAATATTAATAATAGTAATAGTAATAATAAGCACTTGCTTGTAAGTGCTGTTGGACACATTACCTCGTGCTTTTCCGCTGACCGCTCTTCTCTTCATCCCTCGCTGCGGCACACGCAGGTTTGAATGGAGAAGCGCGCTCGGTCACATTACTGAGGGATGCGACCTTGACCCCGCCGAGCTTTCTCAGTTCAGCTTCGCTCCGCGAGAAAATACGCCTTATTCCTCTTAAAGAAGCAGAGAGGAGGAGGAGGAGGGGAGGAGGAGGTTTGTGTGTGTGTGTGTGTGTGTGTGCGTGTGCGCGCGCGCGCGTGTGTGTGTGTGTGTGTGTAAGGGGGGGGTCCGAGATGGTGCGGAGCGAAGGAGGGAGGGAGGGAGGGAGGGAGGAGGGAAAGAGATAAGTGATCTAAAGGAGAGACGATAGGACAAAAAAAAGTGATGATGATGAATACATTGGAAAGTTTTTTGGGCCCTGACGAGGGTGTCAGATTGAATGGCCTGTGCGCATGTGCGAAGGTGTCCGAACTGACAATGCTCGTGAGATGAAGACAGTGCTGGTGCTGCTTCTGAGCTCGAGGAGGACGAGAGGAATCTACGAGCCGACGAGATGAGATCCAAGGCGAGGGCGAGAAAACTGGCCAAAAGTAGGTCCCCGTTCTCTATCCCCTTCTTTCGCTTTCGTGCCCGCTCGCTCTCAGTACCCCCTCGCGCGGATCGCCAATGGGTCATTTTCATTGATCAGTTCCTGGTCGGGACCCATCTTTGTTTTGCCTAGATTTCTCTTCGCTTCTTTTTTTACCTCTTTGTCCCATTCACTCTTTTCTCGCTCTTCGGTCGCATTTTCCCCAAAAAAGTCGCACTTTCGCGCGTTCTCGCCGCCGCAACTTTTTTTGCGCTTATTCACAACGTCAGAAGTTTCATGCGTGATGGAAGAACACGGCGGACTGCTTTGGGTGTCATGATAAGGAGAGCGAAGAGAGAGAGAGAGAGAGAGCGAGAGAGAGAGAGCGTGAGAGAGAGAGAGAGAGCGAGCGAGAGAGAGAGAGAAAGCGCTGCTGCTCCATGCCTGCGCCTCGCTCTGTAGCAACTTCCACTCTTTTTGTTGCGGAGAATCGCCGCAGCAAAGTTAGGCAAAAGTTGTGGAAAGGCACAGTGACTTCTTTTTCACTGAGTCCTTCCAGGTCTTGAGAAATTGTATTCCAGGCTGCTGAAATAGTGGGCGCTCTAGCACTGCGCATGGCCACGCGATGAAGGAGCCCATGCAGAGGGAGAGCAGCTCTCCGCGAGCCGAAGAGATCCGACACAACATGCCTGGCTTTCGCGTGTTTTTACGGACGTTTTCTTTTGCCTGCTTTCTGTTCGAAGCAGTCGCTTTTTTAGGAACGACTGAGTGAGTTTCGCGTTGCTCCGGTTGGCTCCTTCCTCTCTGAGCTGTAGCGATCAATAATGCATGCGAGAAAAATAATCGGCTCTTTTTCCTCTGGACTGTTTGGGAGAGGGGCGAAGGGCTGTAGTTCGTCTCTGGATCTGTTTTGTACACTTGAGTATGTTGTCTGTTTTACTGCCGGTAGATTTGTGCTGAATGCTCTGTAGCCTTTGTTTTTGCTTCGTGTGCTTTTATTTTATTTTTTTTTTGTGATCCTAACTGGCTCGCATGCTGCTTTTCATTTTCATTGCAAGTGTGCAAGTGTTTAATCCGCTTATGAGCTCGTGAGGTCCCAATAATGTCTTTTTTTAAATGACAAAGATATACAAGCCTGTACAGAAGTGCATGGCTGACTTGGTAGCATATTTTACTAGCAGCACTCCTTCAGTCCAACGCGCTGAGGATATTGGAATTATAAATGCCCAGTAATGTGGTGCAATTAGGGAAAATAGGGCTGTTGTAGGATAACTGTGTGGAATATTGCTAAGCCAGTTTTTTGCACATGTAAAAACGTTCATTACAGTAATAATAATTAAACGAGTAAATATTGGTGTACATTGGGCAGGTTTTAGTGCAGTGCCTAAGCTCACTGGTAAATATGCAAAATAACCATTCTTTTAATTTGAATAATTATAATTAAGCACAACAACATCAACAGTAATAGTACTACTACTACTACTACTACTAATAATAATAATGATAATAATGATAATAATGATAATGCCCTTAAGTCCATGGTTTTAAACATCAACAAAACTCTTAAAAACTTTTCTTGCCGTGCTTTTAAAAGCTCATTTTACTTCATGTTATTTGAAGCTCACCCCTGTGTCATTAATGGAAGCAGACCCGACAGAACAGCGGTGATTACCTCCTGATCCGTGGTCAGCTCTGATACAGCAGCGGGCCAAGGCCCCAGTCCAGCAGCGCCCATTAACCCAGGCTCAGCAGCTTGTAGGAGACAGCTCGAGTTAAGTGTTTCTGCTCCAGATGTGCGATGGGCCCTTTTGTTGCGTTGCTCTCCCTGTTTAGCTGGTGAGAGTGAAGAGGGTGAAGCGCGGACTGGCCGGTTCTCTGTGGGGCAGCTGCGTTTGTCCCCACAGGACGCGCACCTACACACCTGTAAGGGGTTCCTGTCCGCGCTGCTGTGGAGCTGCGCTGAAGGCTCAGGCCTGCTGGACAGCGCGTTTCTCCCGCTCCTTCTTTACCTGCGCGTCCAGCAGAGGTGAAACTCAGCGCACATGCGAAAGGAGCCAGTTCCGCTGCTTTATCCGTAAAAACAGACACGTTTAAAACGAGCTCGGACGGACAAAGAAATTAAGAGATTCATTTGAAAATAAATGTATAAATTAGATATTTTGCGTTCATCACGGAGATTCAAATGTAGTTTAAACCATAGGGAAAAATCAGTGTATGAGGGTTTTATTATTATTATTATTATTATTATTATTATTGTTGTTGTTACATAATAATTATTATAATTATAGCTATTATTCTTTGCATTAGTAAATATAAAATAAACGCTATTATTGCAACATTGCAAAACAAATATAACATCCTAACAACAACACTTATAATAATATCCATATTTACTCTGAATAAGGTTTAAATGTGCGCATAATGCATGACATCAACAGCAGGCAAATATATATATACGTGTATATATATATATATATATATATATATATATATATATATATATATATATATATATATATATATGAGCTCATTATTATTGTTGTTGTTGTTGTTGTTGTTGTTGTTGTTGGCCGGGCTCGCTACATTCCCGAGCTCCGAGCGGTCTGGCTTCTAGACTACAGCCTCCCTGCCTTTATTCCTTTACTGATCAGTGTGCTTTGCTGAATGTTTTATTTGAGCTGAAATGAATGAATCAGACAAATGACCGCTGCAGTGGTCAGTCCACACCGTCCTAATACCCTAAACTAAACTCGGCCTGTTAGATCAGAGCATATCGATTAATAATCTCTATTGATTAATACTCTTTATCGATTAGTGCTTCACATGCCTGGGCGGTGCGCACGCCCCCGGGCGAATTTCATTTTTTTACATTATTTACACGCCCTGTTTGGAAAATACTGATAATTAAATGTAGTTTCTAATCTGATAAATTAGAGGCCATTAATTATAACAGCACTGACTAGTCCGTAAATAGCGTTTGTAATTTGGACCTCGCACTGATGTAAACGGTCTACAGTCTGTACACGAGTCAGATAAGCAGTATTATAATAGCACAGATGCCTAGATTTTAAGATGTTTATGCGTCATACCTGTTAAAGATTTCGTTCACAATGTTTTCACTAAACATGACGCTTGGCTAAGAGCTTTCAGTGTGATGAAATGACAGAAGGCAGTCCTGAAATAATTCCAAATATAGGCAACGCAGTTAAAGGGCTAGAGCCCAGCCGTCTGCATGACAATGTTCATTTCATGAAGTCATCGATAAGGATTGACAGTTGGATTGTGCAGACTCCAACTTCTTGGAGATATACAGCAAAAAGCACCCAGTGCTGAATTAACTCTTACACTCTTCATCTGGGTCCAGCTCGACTTTGACAGCTTTGGGGATTTTGCTGTGTGTGCAGCCTGCATAGATGGTTGGAGTGGAGCTCAGGAGGAAGGAAAAAGGGCATTCATTTTCCTAGCAAGGGAACACTAGTTTAACTGGTGCTACAACATACTGTTTTAGTCAGGTTATACACCTTTACATAAAATGTGGCTCACGTTATTAAGGCTAATGTTAGAAAAGAGCTGCTAAAATCATGCATTGTATAAAGGCAGGTCCATGGGATTTATTTTGCTATCAGTCCGCTGTTGGGTATTCTCTCGATCTTGACATCAGTACAGTATTTTGATTTCAATACACTCGTGTATTGCCTCAGTGTGTTGATTTCCAGGAATAGAGCCACGTTAAGATATCCACACTGTGCCGCAATGTAAGCCTATCATAATTCCACAAGAGCTCGAGTGCATTGTCAAGTCATTCTCTTTTTTTAATCAGACATTTCTGGATTACTGCTCTGACAGAGCTGTTTTCATTTTGATGCCCTCTTTTGAAGAGAAAAATATGGATCACAAATCACAAGGTTCTTGTGCAGCCTATGATGTTTTGACAGATGTAATAAAATCAAGCCATAACACTGTAAAACAGTGATGGGAACCGTGTGCAGGGGCCTGCTAGAAGGCTTAGGGCCGTCACCACCGACAACTGGATTTACACAATCAAAATGGCTGACGTTTAGGCTTCCAGTGCTCATGGCGGCCGAGTTCATGCGTTCTCCATGTATTTTGTTTTTCACACTCGAAGGCCCCGGGACGGGCTAATGGCGCGGAGGTCATTAGGGAGCATATAACCACCTCCCCCTCCCCTTAATCTTCGAGGTGTAGGTTTGTCTTTGATAAGAAGATGTTGTCAAAAGCCAACCTAAGTGCCACTTTCGTATGACTGGCTAGGAAGGTGATAAACCGATCTAATGACCGTCTGCATGTGTGTTTGGGGGTGGGGATGCTGGTGAGCATGTGTGTGTGTGACTACAAGGCCATGAAAATGACTTCCACCATATACAGGTGTGTGCTTTTGTGTGCCAACAAAAACCGAGGAGCTGATTCACATTAGGCGCAATATGAAATTGCTGGAGGAATTTTTATTTGGTTTTGATACTGTAACAATCAGCTGAGCATGTAGGAAACGCTGAACACACAGCTAGGAGTGTGCAGTGCTTAGTTAACCCCTTGAACCCCAGGCTTATTATTTAGTTATTAATATTAAATCTTTGTAGGTAGATGAACTGTAAACTATTCATTAAGTGCAATAATGCTAATTTGTAAGCTATGTACTTATGAGATTAAGGAGCTGAAGCATGGATTCAAGCACAGGCCCGTAGGGTTAACCCTTTAAACTTTAAGCTTAGTTATTAATGTTAAGACTATCCAGTAAATGCTGTGTTTAGCATGAAGCTAACTAGTATGAAGCTTATACATAATCTAATGTAATTACAGGAGTGAGGGAGTGAAGTATGAGCCCAAATACGGACTCTTAGGGCTTAAGGGTTAATGCCGATGTGAATCAAGAGCAAAGGAGAGTCAGTGTGGTGCTATAGAGGCAGGCCTGCCCACCTGAGCTTGGCCCACCTCTCCAGGCGTTCCGTGGTTTCTGGAGAGCAAAACACTGCAAACGCGCCCGCGCCCGCACTCCTCACCCTCCACTCCTTTACCACTTCACTTGCCGCCTCCGCTGCCCTCACTGTGCTTGGCTCGCTGCACCTTTTTATAACGTCACAAAGATTCTTGCTCAGGTGGAAACAACTTTGGCTTCTCTTTTTCTGCGTGTGCACCCTGTACCAGAAGGTCAAAAAGAGCAGAACTGCACTGCATCATTCTCCAGCTTAACCCCTTAAACACTTAAGACCTGTCCCTCTCCCTTCTCCAGTCTTATTGGTTATATTTACCTTGTTCCATATTAGTTTCATAATAATTACCAAATAATTTACAAGACGAACATTAAGGTTAATAAGTGAATAACAAGACTAGAATTGAAGCCAAATGTTGCAAATGCTAACCTTTTAACCCATTAAACTAAGGGCTAGTCATTAGTCTTGAGACTAATTATTCAGTAGTTAATATGAATTATTCATTAACTCCTATATAATCAACATCACTGCTGTCAAACGAAAGCTCCATTTTTTTTCTTAACTGTGAAAATGAAAATGTCAGCTGTGAACAATTTTATAATGCACTGACCAACAGATATGATGAAAAATTACCTTGAATAAAATACTGTTACATTAACATTCACTAAAGTATGTTCATTTGCTTATTCTATAGAGTCACAATTTCAGACATCGAAGATTTAGTTACGACTCGGGCATTATGTAAGTTATGTGCATGTGAGAGTGAGGAATTGAAGTGAGGGCCCACGCTTGCGGATTAGGGAACGAGTTTAAGCTGTGTTTTGGCAGTTATATGTTCATGCCTTAAAGATGAGCTGAATGCCTTGCTGTGTTTTTTCTTCCTCCCTTGAATCTTTTATTTTTATTTTTTTAAAGAAAGAGATGAGTATATATATGGACAGGCCCCCGTGCTGCGGAGCGGAGCAGGGTGCCGAAGGCAGCCGAGGGAAGACAGCCATTACAAAACAGTTAAAGCCATGTCTGAGAGCAAGAGGAGCTTATCATGTTACAGCCTACGCTGTCTGCAGCTCCTTGGCCATGGAAGGGGGTCGGACTCCATGGTTTTTTTTTTCTTTTCTTTCCAAAGGTGCTTTAGCAAACATTTATCTGCACCTCAGCTACAGCCACAGTACTATTTGTCCGATTGTTCTGGATCTTAAAATCGAATGCAACACTTCAGTACTCCTGTTTGAAGTTTGTGCTGAAATGACAGCAAGTTAGAGATCTTTAAAAAAACAAATGATAATACAGTGTTGATGAATGTCCCAATATGGTTATTGACCTCATGTAATATGAGCTGCTTTAGTGCCTAGCTGCAGTTGACAAGGCTTTGGTTTGTTTGTTTTTCGGCCCTGCTCGGCCTACATTTTCTAGGACTCTTGAGATGTATCATTTCCTTTTTATGTGCTCTATGCTCCTACAGAAAAGGCCTTGCCAAAAAGTAAGCTTACATATAATAAGCATGGAGCTTAGTTTGCAAATGCTTGCTATGTGCATGAACATTACATGTGCCATATACCCCATTTAGAAACAATCCCCGCCACACACACACACACACACACACACAAACACACACACACACACACACGCACGCACACAAACAAAGCTTGCCCTAAATGCTGCTCAGTAACACTCCTAATTTATTATCTTTGGATGTTTATGAGAAAAATCAGTTCTCAGATCAGCAGTGAGGGCCTAGTTTCACCAGCCTCCATTCACTCCTCCTGAAGCAAAGCCCATTGGCTGCAGTTGGTGACGCTGACGCCTCATGCAGAAAAAAAAAAATCTGGCAGCGTGTGCCCACAGGGTAGAACTTGACTAACTGTAGTTGGGGCACACCGAGAAATAATTAACCCAGAATCATGTGTTCAGTGCTGCTAATTTTAGGCCGTAAAACGTCTCGGTGTCGTAACTCCAGCCCCAGAAAGTGCAAGTAAAGTTTCCATTCAGCATTTGTAGGCACCCCAGCTTGGCAGCTTTCATGTTTTTGAGCCTAATTAACATTGTTGAAGACAAGCAAGAGTAGTCGTGCCCTTGAGATCGATATAGTGTAGTATATAATATAGTCAAACAAGAAGTTGTATTTTTGGGGCGGGTATTCTAAACCTAAGATAAACATGAAGGAAATGTGAGCACATATTATTATGTGTACAAATGCAGAAGCTTATAGTTATTTAAGACATTTTTGGATCTGAAATCACTTTTTGCCTTTATGTAAGTGAATGTTTAATCTAGGAAATGATCTTAATACTATTGTTACATATACTATATATACTCTAGTTTCCCTTATTAGCATATATAGATAAATATGTTATTTGTACTTCCTTTCACTGTCTTGTCACTGTCTACATCTTTGCATGCACCACTACAGAAGTCCTGTGGTCTAATGTGAAGTAGATAAGCGTGTCAAATTTCTTCAAGTTGGAATTTTGCTTGGACTTAGTACTTTTAGCACATCCATCCATACTTTTATTCTGGGGAAAAAGCCCCCCTGTACTTTCTTGGACTTTACTACACCATTATAACTGCATTTTTTTCCAATGTTATTGTTTCAGATAAACATGGCAACCTCTAAACAATTTATTTCTCGTTATAATGAATACGCTAATGATAAATGGTCATTGACTGTAATTACACATTATCAAGTTAGCGTCTCTTCCTTTCTGTCTTTCATGGCTTCTAAGCTGAACAATCACAGTTGGACACCATAAACAAAGGTTGACTGCACATACAACAATCACCAGTCAGTTTCTGAGCTAACTAGCAAACAAAACAGCTTCTAAGTAGCTTGTAGTTGTCCATACCATCTGGCTGGTAGCAAACTGAAGTCAAGAGTTCATGCAAAAACGCTGATACAGTCGATTTGTTTACATGCATGTGAAGAGCCTGTACTCATTCATTTTATGCCAGTGAAACCTTACATTGACTAACATATGGTCTGCACCACTCCCTCAACCTCTCCCCACATACCCATCTGTAATGTAGTATGTAGCTATCTGTACATGTGGATAGGGTATTCCATAGCAGTGCCACTCTTGTGGGCAAGAAAACACATTTCCCACTAGGCAACAGAATAGGCTGGTGGTTTTGGCATCTCTTGGGATGTTTACAGCTGCCATTCTCCCTGGGCAAGGCACACAAACAGACACATGTACTTGTTTTTGTACAAGGTCAGGACATAAGTTCATCTATATGGCTCACATTCAAAAAAGGTTCCACTTCTTTAAGCAATGCCAAAGAAAACTGGGTCATCTCCTCTCACTCTCTCTCTCTCTGTCTCTCTCTCTCTCTCTCTCTCTATATGTATGTATGTATGCATGTGAAACTCCTAATGCAATGTAAATTGTCTGAAATTTTCAGGATGCATAAACAATATAATTGTAAATTTAAAATGTAGAATTTATACAAAACTGATTAAAAACATCTTCTTGCATCAACATATATTAAATGTTAATAAATTATTTTTTATATTTCAACACGCAAGGTTTTTGTTCTAACAGCAACAACATAAAGCACCTATAGTCATTTGGAAAGGTTTTAATGCCCTTGGCCACATTACGTTTTGCAGATTGTCTACCTGAAAATGTCCTAACCTCAGTAACCTCAGTAATCAAAAAGACATGTAAAAATCCTTTGAACAAAAAGAAAGAAAAAAAAAGTGCAACGTCAGGAACATTTTGTTGGTCCTGATATTGTAGATGCCCCCCTTTTGCCTACAAAATCAGGGACATGTCCTGAAAATGAATTAAAACAAACACACAAATGCACACCCACACATTATACACACATGTATGCTATACAGTAATTCCCCAGTGAGTGAGTCAGTATCCTCCCTCGCCCGTGGGCTGTTTGGACAGACATGACTTCTTCAGGCTTTGATGTTGCATCCTTTGGTGATAAGAAAGTGAATTTCGCTCCAAACAGAGCAGCATCTCCGGAGAAATCGCTTTAAAGTCCCTAACAGATCAAAGGCCCTCAAACGTTTATCTCCTCCACTCATCTTCTCTCCTCCTTCTTTTGTCATTAAGTAAAAGATGGGCACGTACCGTCCTGAGATGGGACGAAATATTGTAATGGCTCAAGCTGAGGGAGTGTATGTGGCCTTCTACTTTTTCTGCTGTACAGATAGAGCCTTGATTGCGTCTTTGATGAAGGTGTCTTTCATGTTGACTGTCAGCCCAGTCGTCATTATTTCACAAGCGGACAGTGTGGTCAGGATATGTTGAGAGCCGCAGTAATTGACCCATCATTATCCACTGACTTTGGCAGGCCCGGCCAGCCTCTGTTTGCTCAATGCTGCACTTTCCTCTTTCTGAAAATATAACTAAAGGAGTGAAGGGAGGGGGAAGAGGGGAACCATTCCCCCATGAATGCTCCCACTTATTTCACTGCCTCTTCGACTAGTCCTGTCTATGAAAATTGGCTTAATTATGGGAATGGTTGTTTCTTTTTTGCCACGTTGCAGCACAATTAGCCCATCTCCCTGGCTGCAATTTATTTTCATAAAAAATGAAGGCAGTGGCACGTTGATTATGAAGCATTCAGTCTCTTGAGAGGCGCTAGCGCTATTGGTGTGTTAAATTTCATTAACTACAGTGTGGCTTGCTGGAAAAATATATAAAACCTCAAGATGCCGCCATTTTCTTCAACCACTTAAAGGACTGATGTTTTTAACAGTTCACTACAACTTTAGATCTCTGCCCAGGTCAAAAATGTGTAGATATAGTTGATGCTGTATATGAATAATATACATGCGTTATGGTTCAAAAGTTTGGAATCACCATTTAAAAGTTTGGAATCAACGTTTACAATACTATAAAACCAGTTTTGTTGCAAATACATGTATTAGAGGTTTCAGATTCCTTTATTGATCCCAGGGGGAAATTGCAGTAATTTCTAAAGTGCTAGTGCAACTGGAACTTTCATACTGTCATGTGTAAAGGTTTGGACAGCCTTGGTGAAGTTACATGTTTTGTTGGATCTCTAAGGGGAAGTAAATTAACACACCCTCTATATAAAGAAGACAGTTCTGCACAATATAATGTGCACTTACTGTTTATTTGCTGAAAATGTGTTTACACACACACACACACACACACACACACACACACACACACACACACACACACATATATATATATATATATATATATATATATATATATATATATATATATATATATACCTAGGCATACAGACTGCTCCTACAAACATTTGTCAAAGAATAGGTCGCTCTCACAAGCTCAGTGAATTCCAGCGTGGTACTGTGATAGGATGCCACCTGTGCAACAAGTCCAGTCATGAAATTTCCTCACTACTAAATATTCCACAGTCAACTGTCAGTGGTATTATAATAAAGTGGAAGTGATTGGGAACGACAGCAACTCAGCCACGAAGTGGTAGGTCATGTAAAATGACAGCGTGGGGTCAGTGGATGCTGAAGTGCATAGTGCACAGAGGTCACCAACTTTCTGCAGAGTCAATCGCTACAGACCTCCAAACTTCATGTGGCCTTCAGATTAGCTCAAGAACAGCATAGAGAGCTTCATGGAATGGGTTTCCATGGCCGAACAGCAGCATCCAAGCCTTACATCACCAAGTGCAATGCAAAGCGTTGAATGCCGCCACTGTAAAGTGCCGCCACTGGACTCTAGAGCAGTGGAGACTTGTTCTCTGTAGTGACGAATCACGCTTCTCCATCTGGCCATGTGATGGACGAGTCTGGGTTTGGCGGTTGCCAGGAGAATGGTACTTGTCTGACTGCGTTGTGCCAAGTGTAAAGTTTGGTGGAGGGGGGATTATGGTGTGGGGCTGTTTTCCAGGAGCTGGGCTCGGCCCCTTAGTTCCACTGAAAGAAACTCTTAATGCTTCATTAAACCAAGAGATTTTGGACAATTTCATGCTCCCAACTTTGTGGGAACAGTTTGAGGACGGCCCCTTCCTGTTCCAACATGACTGCGCACCAGTGCACAAAGCAAGGTTCATAAAGACATGGATGAGCCAGTTTGGTGTGGAAGAACTTGACTGGCCTGCACAGAATCCTAACCTCAACACTTTTGGGATGATTTAGAGCGGAGACTGCGAGCCAGACCTTTTTGACCAACATCAGTGTCTGACCTCACAAATATGCTTCTGGAAGAACGGTCAAAAATTACCATAAACACACTAAACCTTGTGGAAAGCCTTCCCAGAAGAGTTGAAGCTGTTATAGCTGCAAAGGGTGGGCCGACATCATATAAAACCCTATGGATTAAGAATAGGATGTCACTCAAGTTAATATGCAGATGACCAAATACTTTTGGAAATATAGTATATATATATATATATATATATATATATATATATATATATATATATATACTTCAATTGCAAAGTGGCCCAAAAATGGCAGAAAAATACCATTTTAAGTTTGTTCCTTGTAAAGAATGTGTTAACTAATTTTCACATGTAATTTGACCGGTGGTGTTCAAACTTTTGCATATGACTGTAGAAGTATTATCAAGCTGGACTAAAAAAATTTTAGATCATAGTGTATATTTATGATTTTAAAATGACTAAGGAAGCTGTAAACCACCAAGAATGATATAATATTTAAGAAAAGAAATATCCAACAGGCCATGTAAAGCAAGTGGTAATATTGATGTGTTAAAGCCCAATTCATTTTGAACTTTATAACTTTCTCATGGTGCAGGACATGCAAGTGGTTTGTCTTTGCTCTTTGGAAAAAAAAACCCTTAAAAGCTCTAGTCAGATTGTTAGTGAAATGTTGAGAAGAGTTTTTTTTTTTTTCACGGCGTCAGCAAAACATTTCAAGATGGGGCTATTAGCTTCAGTCTCACTGTGCTATTTGCCTGTCCATGAAAGGAGCGAGGGTCCGGTTCCACAGTAATGACGAGGCTGCGCGTGAAAATATTGAATTGCAAAAACATCCAGGGTGCGATCCCGTGTGAATGTGCCTTTCAGCGCAGCGCCAGCGCTCAGGCCCGAGCTTCTGAGTGATGGACAACAAATGGCATTCTGTGCTGGGGGCGGACTCTTTGGCCATCAGGCTGCTCAGGCCGAGGAGCTCTTATCTGTGATACATCTGACCTCTGGATGTTTCACCATCTCAGCTGGCCATCCGACCCGTGGGTGCACACTGACCAGTGCTTCGCCCAGTGTAATGATTTTAACTCTTTTAGTCCAAGTCCTACCATCTCAGTTATTAATTTTAAGACTCATCATTCAGAAGCTACTATGAATTATTCAGTAATATTCAGTAACTGAATCTAATATGTAAGTTCTGCTGTTATGAGGGTGAAGCATTGAAGTGTAAACCAACAGGCTTGAGAGGTTAAAGAAGAGCAAGAACGAAATTATGAAGTTCTGACAGCAGAGCAAAGATGACTTCAGCTGATGTTTCACTTCATAAATAAACACTGCTGGTACAGTGCTGTGCAAAAGTTAGAGACCACGCTTACTTTATTTAATTTCCAGTTAAAATGACCATTAGGTACAAGTTGTTCAGTTTTTTAGTTTCAGCAAAAAGGAGAAAACATATGTAAGAGAAAATTACTCATAAGACCAAACAACTAAATGTAATATCATAATAATAACATTTAATGCGTCCAACCGTTGCATTTTTTAGATATTTATTATAGTTAGAAGACTTGCTTTCAAGTTTCAGAGAAATCTACAAGGACATTTTCCCACACCTCCAAAGTTCAGGCTTACAAGTTGTTTGCATCCTCTGCTTCTCACAATACAAGAAATCCCAATTACAAATTTAGACTATCAGTTCATAAAACTTTTCTCCACATCTCAGATGTCCAGTTTTGATGTTCTGGTGCAAAACTTTTTGTCTTTTTCCTTTTCTCAGTAACGGCTTCTTCACAGTTACACATCCTTTTAGACCCATAGTTTTGATTTGTCTTGTCACAGTGGAAGGATGGACAGAAACACTTGAAAGAACTATTTAGTTGCTCTCAGTTGTCAGATTAATGACAGAATAATAAATCTAGAATCTACTGGATTAATATTATCAATGGACAAGCAAAGTTTGAATATAACATAATACAACATAATTAGTCTTGAAATAAAACAACATATTTTTTACCACCTTTCTAAATCATTTTAAGGTATCGTGATGTTGCGTCTAGTATGTGAACAGAGAAAGAGATTGTGTTTAGCATGAGTGATGGTTGTGCCACCTCTGCTGCCATTTTGCACGCTTCAAAGAAGGGGCTTTCGTGATTGTCACTGGTGGCATTAGCGAGAGGGGCCTGTTGAATTCTAGTGGTGTCTGTAGGTTGGCTGTATGTCAGAACCCTTCTACACAATCCACACACACACACTCACACTCCACTGTTGCTTCCCCCTCCTTGCTTTTGCTCTGTGAACTGCATGTTGGCATCCGTGCCCCTTTTCCGACTGCTGTCCACTTCTTCAATTCCTTTTCTTTCTTGCTTTCTTTCTTTTCTCCCCCCCCCCACAAAACCCCCTTATTTCACTTGCTCTTCCTCCGCTCTGGAAGCCTCAGCAGAGGCCTTTGAAAGGATGCGGCAGCTTTGTCCTCGCCGATAAAAGATGCCATAGTTTCCCTTTTCCTCTCCTTTCTCTCGTCCCTCCAGCGGCTCCTGTAGAAGTGCAAATTGTTACCCTCCGAGGGGCTATCCTCCAGGGCCCCAATCCAGCCTGCTAATTACAGCCGAAGATTCCGTCCCTGCCGAAAAAGGCTGCGATTTCCCACAACCACCTGGCCTTCTTTTCTCGTCGGCTTTGATGGCAGACACCCCCGCCAGCCCTCCGTCCCACCTCCCACCCCGACTCACCCTTTTTTTCCCCCTCCCATACCTCACTTTTCTCTCCCTTGCTCATTAATAGGGGTTTTGAATTGCTTTCTGACCCTGACAAACTGCTCTTGTTGAAAAGGAGATGAGAGGAGGACTAGAGAAGGAGAAGGAAGGGGGGTTGAAGGAATGGAAAGCAGGAGGGGGGACAAGGGCGGAGGGCAGGAATGGAGGGGGCGGGGGTTATGGTCACACGGTGAGTTTGTGGAAGTATGTAGTAGAGGTCCATTATTGTTATTAAGTCTTTTCGGCCTCCAATAAACTCTGCTTTCTTTCCCCTAACTGCTTGTCCCTTAATTCAGTGTCGTCCCCAAAGATGGACAGAATGAAGTAGTGTAACATAACAACACAGTAGAAGAGTCTTGACCACTTCCCACGTACTTACATGAAGGTTAAAGATTCTTGTCATGCTGCAATGTACCCTCTACACATCACCATCCACTATGTCAGAAATGCCTCCTATGTACTTCCACTCACTGGCCACTTTTTGAGGTTTAACTATAGGTCCCCTGAATAGGTATGCAATTACATACTGTAGTCATGCACGTTTTGGCCAGTCTTTGATCAGATTCTGGGCCTAGGCCTGGGTGTCATAATTGAATAATTTTATGGTACTGTCGTTCAGTACCCAATTTTAGTACCTAGCAGTTGAGCATGCTTTTTCCAGATTCTAGATGCTTGATTGATTGACTCATTTACATTCTGTTTGCATGTTATTAAGGCCAGCATGTCTTGATTAGTCTACTATCCAGTGCAGCCGGTAAATACACCCACTAACAGCACCTTACGCTAATTTTTTAAGCCACACCCATGGCTTTTTTTGCAATTTAAAAGAATGTATTCAAAAAAAGTGGTATCGGTATTGAAAAACTTTCACAATATCCAGTCCTGCACAGGACCACTGTTGACCAGATCTAATTTGGGTGGTGGACCATGCTCATCACAGTAACCTCAGTGAAACTGGTAGGAGAGTCATCCACCTACCAAAAATATTCAGCTGATAGTGGTTCTGTGAACAGAAACTGGTCCAAGGTAGGGCATGGCTAACAACAAATACTTCATTACAGAAGGAATACATTCTTTACCATTAACTATACCTGCAATGTGAACCTAGAGGAGAGTTTTTTTTACCTGATTTCACTCTTCAGAAGTTTCCCTCAGACAAAAAAAGATTAAGCAAATGAAAAGGATCAAAACTTCAGATGTATTTAGCCATACAAAGTATAACAAAACAGTGATGCCCTGGCAAAATCCTTTCACTGTTCAGTTGTCACTGCACAGGCCACTTAAGGATGCTAATCAATACATTCTCATTCCTCTTCAGCAGTCCAGAGTGAGCGCAAAAGAGGGAACAAGTCGGCCAGAGCTTTGGGAGCAAAACAAATTGCTCTGTTATACACTCGGACTCTATGACATTATCAGCTGGGAGGTCCCTAGAGGGGAGCCTTGTGCGAGATTAGCGTCCTACACAAAGGGGAAAGGGATGTCTTAGCACTGTGCTGGCTACATGCCGCAGCTCTGGAGATAATCATTAACTCCCCTACACAAAGATGCTCCCTAAAGTGCTACTGCTTGTCCTGCTTGAGTGGACCACAGAGGGCACAGCTAGTCAGCCTTGTTAGAGTCCTCGGCCAGTCAGACACGTGGCTCATTGACAAGTGCACCTGTGTTTTCAAACACTTCCTGGTCACGTTTAGTAAGCTGGGGTAGCAGGAAATGCATCTAATCACACTAGAGCTCAGTCACAAAGGATGCCCTGAGCCCCTCCTTAAAGTACACTAGTGACATCAACAACTCTTAGACCTATAGGACAAGAGATCTTGAGGGCACCTGGTTTAAACATGTGCATTTGGGACAGACTTGTGTGATGTGCAGGTTCTGTAGGTGCCGTATGTGGAGTATTGGCCATACTCACATTTTTCATTAGTCAATTTGCTTCCCTACAGTATCTGAATTCAGATTATCATCAAAATGAGAAATCTACAGCCTTGTGATCCTCACGTATGTACGCAATTGAAGGTTTGCTGGAGTGACACTGTCTGGTTACCTCAAAAAATTATTGGTGAGGATAACTGCCACTTAATATTGTCTCCCTGGTTGATCAGATGTGCTGCTCCCGAGTTAGTCCCAAATGAATGGGTTCCTAGAGAGGCTTTGGGCAAAATCATTATTTGTAAATGGTTAGTCATTTTATGCAGAAACATGCACTTGTTATCTCAGTTCCCAGGTTTCAGGATGTTTAACTGCTAACAATAATTTAAAAAAGAGAAGTGCAAAACAGGAGTCTGTGTTTGTATTTCATGTTAAATATAAAGGTACTATATATATATATATATATATATATATATATATATATATATATATATATATATATATATAATATCTACTAAACTAGTTCGCCACTCAGCTTATTTGCATGTTTATCTAGGATGAGAGTGTGGTGCAGCAGTTTGATGCATTGCATGTCGTTGCTGTCGGAACAAAACCTTGTATCTCCAAAATGGTAACTTTACAGGAGAAGGAAAAAACCTACTTTAATGTAAGTCAATGGAACCAGAATTTTTTGCAAGTCGTTTTTAGCCATTGCTGTCTGTCCATTCATCATAAAATTTACAGACAATATAAAGGACAACAGGTACTTTCAAATTATATCAAAAACTGAAAAACGTCAAAAGTGGAGATACAAGGTTTTGTTCCGACAGCAGCGATATGTTTGTATATTGTCCTTTCCTCATCATATTACATCACAATACGACACGCTAAGTTTCATGAAAATTATCCCAAAAAAAATTAACCTTGAAAAATGAAAAGATACTGTTATGTTTTTTACTTATTTTTTAATAATTCCTTCTGCTTTCCAAAATGAAAACAAGCTTCTGCATGAATGGCTAGAAAATGTTTTAGTTTTAGTTTTACTTTAGCTCCATTCATCTACATTCATTGAGGACTCACTCACAGGCACCCTCTTTAACATTTCCTTGGAAGTCTCATTAGGTTAGCTGGGAAATTTAAGAACATTGTTTGTTGGTGACATTTAAAGTGCGAAGTAGGGTTAGGTGTAAATTTTAAGTAGTGACTGAATATGATGTACACAGTCATCTATTAAGATGAAGAAGTCTGACTCTCCTCACCCGCATTTCCTGCTGGTTTTCTGTTTCTCATCAGCAAAACCTCATGCATCAGTCTCTTAGCGCAATGGCTTAATGCCTGGCAGACTGTTGAAATTGAGTGTGAGTGAGAGCTGCCATTCACACAGATGCACACTCAAGTACTTTGTGAGTTTTGTACTTTTTCTCCGTTCCTCCATGAAGTCAAGCCACAACCTCCAGCTAAACATAAAATGAAGATCCGGTTTCAGAGTTGTGTTTTATGAGCGGTTAGAATGCCAGCCTGTGTGGGTTTTTGCCTGCTCCTGACTTGACCATTCACAAATGTCTCTGAGGTTTTTTGAAGACATCAATTAAAGCTTTAATTGGGAATAAGTTATTCGAAACAAATGCTTTCCTCCCAAAGATGTCTCTGTCAGCCAAAGTCTCGGACTCTGCATTTAGTGTTATAGAACGTTAGAGTCAAGAACTGTATTAAACAGATTCTGGTCGCAGCTGTGCATCAAAATCCTTATAGCAAGTGTAATATGCTTTAGAATGTAGTAGTTCCGAAAAATCCAGGTGCTGGATATACAGTCATAACATATTGTAAGAAATAAGTAAATCTAAAAACCTAAAACCTAAAATCTAAATCTAAAACCTAAAGCAGTAATTCTAAAATGTGTCTGTTGCACAGACATTTTGTTTATTTATTTATTTGGTCTAATATGTTAAGTTCAGCAAATAAACCAATGGTGCATTAAAATGTGCAGAAGAATGTGCTCTCTGTAAAGAATGTGTTAACATATTTTCACTTAGAATAAATGTTTTGACCAGGGGTGCCCAAACTTATGCATATGACTGTATATTGTACTGCACAATGCCTTTCTTCAAATGTGAAAAACTGTTATTCTACTGAGCAAAAGTCAGAGACCACCCTTCACATATTTAATTTCCAGTCAAAGTACAAGTTATTCAACACAACCAACTTCTAAGACTGAACTTGGGAGGTGTGGGAAAAAAAATCCCTGCAGATTTCTTTGAAAAACTTAAGTCTCCCAAAAAAAATAGAAGCTGTAATAAAGACAAAGCATGGACACAATACAAACTGAAAATTACTGGAAACTACTAAGAATACTGAAAACTATATTATATTCAGTTGTTGTTGCTTCTGTACAAAGTTCTTATAAATATATCTTTTTGACTTTCCTGACATGCTTTTTTGTTTTTCAATATACTGAATTACAATTAAAATTAAAATGAAATGAATGAAAGTGCACATGTCAGTACATGTATTTGGATTCTTTTAACTGAATATGCAAATTAATGTAGCAAACTCATTACTAAAAAAAATTCTTGTGTCATCTTTTCCACACTCTTATTCAGTTTTCCTTATGCCATCATATAAAACAATATTCTTGCCTTTTGTCATACACAAAATACATGCAAGCAAGGCCAAAAAGAGAGAATACTTAAGCTGTTATTGACATCTTAGCTTAATTATCTTAGCTTAACGTATCAAACATCACTTATAGCCCTTACAGTAATTGATTTTAGTGAAGTGTGCGTCATGGTCACATGGTCTTTTATGGTCCTCATGCCACCTGAGGTCATTTAACGACCTTCTGTTTGTTATTCTTTGCTATTTGACTGACATATTTGGAAAGTCAGGGGGTCAGAGGGCTTGGCTTAGGATTGTTTTAGGGCCCACAGGTTGGCCTCCTCGTTCTTCGGCATCGATAGTGGGGATCAAGCCGTAGGTATGTGTTTCATGGATGAATTGATTGATTTTCCTGATGCAGTGACAGTTAGGTATGAGTGAAGCTAAATGTCCATCTGCGTGCCCATCTGAGTTCCCCAAAGATTAGCAACATAGCAGAATCTGTTTTACATCATCTTTGTTTGCCATTATTCTATGTTCTCATTAATTCCCTTAAAGACAAACCATCAAAGTCAGGGGCTTTACAAAGGTGATGAGTAAGGATGTTCTTAAGATGTTATTCAGGTGTTTCCTCCTTTTTTGACTTCTATTTGTTGGGAAACAAAGTGGTTGACATTCTTCCAGACCTTTAAAAGAAGGAGTGCTGATCTAAAATCGGTTTTGCCATTCATCTGCTTAATATTTACAGTGAAAAGAAAGTAATGCATTGATTTTACTTTATTCATCTACAATGTAGCAGAATGTAGGATGTTTGTTAGCCACAATAATTGATGTTGCAGTTAAATAAGTGCCAACATTATTCAAATCGCAGCTCTTACACACCACTTCTAATATATGGTTAGTTTAAAAATGTATACAGTATAATTATAGCACTTGATAATAAACTATACAAATACATCACCATCACAATTAAAGGGCCAAATTTTTCCTAATTTTTTAAGACCAGACCCTTCTAAATTCATTGGTTTCGTTAAAACCAACATATTTGCATATAGCCACCTATTCTTGCTGCAGCAGTTTAGCCCCACCCATTCACAATGAAGTTATAAATAGTGTTTATATCTTTGCTGCTTTCTAAGGCTGAATTACAATCTGAATTCATGTGTTTTTGGTTTTTATTTGGGCAATGAAACACAAAATTACACAAGTGAACCCCATGGGGGGAAATTAAATAGGAATAAATATTTATGTATGTATATATACACACACACACACACACACACACACACACATATATATATGTATAGGGCCCTTTAACCACTTACATTATGCAATAATAAATCCTGTAACCATATCGCTTCAACACAATTTTGTCTTTCATTTTCGTTTTCATTCGTTCCCTTTGATGATCTGGTTTTTTCCGCTGTTTCAGAATGTCAATTGAGGCAGCTTGTCCTAGATCAGCACATAGTGCTGTGGAGAACTGTTGTTTGTTGTTGAGTGTTTTTTTAAAGCTTGATGAGTTTTCAGACCATGTTCTGTTTGACCCCAATGTCCAAGGTCATCTGAGATCATCATTATATATGCAGATATAACAACTCTCATTTGTGAATGACTGTCACTCGGCGCCTAATAGTGAAAGGGCTGAAAAGGTATCATTCTCCGTCGCTTCCCAGCATGCATGTTAGCACTGGGCTCTTTAATTAAAAGTAGGTGGCGGATTCCCTGTGCGTTCTTTTGACACCTCGCTATTTATCTACCGGACCGGGCTGAGGGCGAGACCTGTGCAGAAGGGAAGAGTTTTGTTTTGAGAGACTTTTCCTTTGATGCCCCGTTCCTCTAAGAAAAGAAAAAAGTTACGAAAAAAGCCTGCTGCCACATCTGACTCGAGTTTGCTGAAATAACAGCAAATGTTTGTCTTGTATTGTATGGCGCGCTGTTTGAGAAGCAATAAAGCCCTTCTTCCAGTGCCTAAAGCGCCTCTTAATAAAATACTCAAGAATAACTCCTTTACCTTAATCTCGACCATAGATTACATAGCTTGAGGCGGGAAATTAGGAGCAGACCCCCGTGGCCTTCCTATGCGTCCACTACGGTTGCCTGCCGAACTTTTACTTGTCCATTTTATGATTACGAGGCCTGTTATTTTTAAACGTTTTTGCTTTTTTTTTTTTAAAGCTAATATGATTTGATGAATGCTTTTTTCCCCAAAGGACTAGTCTTGATTCTTCACAAATAAAAGTCCTGCTGGTAAAGGTCAAGTGTGTGTTCTTGTCTCTGTGAGAGTGTGTTTAAGAGAGTGTGTGGGGTAGTGTGTCAGTACGTGTGTGACAGAGGCAGGGGTTGGGGTGGTTACATGTAGTAATAACAAGAAGAGGTGAAAAATAACTCAGTTCAGAATTTGTTGGACTTGCCCTTCCATGTAAAAGCAAAAGAGCATCCCAGGAAAGTGTAGCCTAGCACCTGATTCCTAGAAAACAACAGTTTAACGCTTCCTGTTTCTGGTACTCATGCCTTTAGGGGGCATAATACCTGTGAAGACCTTAAAAGATGTTTTTATAACAGATCAACATTTTCTTTGTCAGTTTGCAATAATTTAGCATATTAAATTAACCATACTTATTGAAGAACACAACAGCTCAATGTTTGTGACAGTAAAACATTATTGGAAATAATGCCAATTGCAATAATTGATTGCAATTATTTAAGCTGACCACAACCACACATGTTAGCTTTTGCAATAATTTCACATCATAACAAACAATCTGATATGAGATTGGTTGGGTTAAAGGAAGTAAAGGGAAATGCATGTATTGAGAAACATTATGGGTCCTACAAAAACAATATAAGTTCTAACCTCTGACTTTTAGAGAGTGTGTAATGTTTGTTTATTTGAGCTGTCAGGAGCTAGTGTTGAAAAGTTCTGAAGCAAGATAGCTAATCAGCTACATTAGGCTTGTATTTTAATAATTGCATTATGAAATTACAAATTAATCATCAGTGAAAATGTAATTATCATGACATATATATATATATATATATATATATATATATATATATATATATATATATATATCATTTAAGTCAATGGATCAGACTTTTTTTACAACGAAAAGAGCAACAGGCATTTCAAATTATGTGAAAACTGAAATCTTCATGCGTCTGTATTCACATATGTAGCAGAATGAGGGGTCTAGTACTCAGACATTATGAAGTGGGCTGTGCAGAGAGAAAGTGTAGGGGGGTTAAGTGAGTGTGTAGAATGTGTAAGAGAGAGAGAGAGAGAGAGTGAGATATTGAGAGTGAGAAATGGCCGTAGAGGTGTAGAGGTGTGAGCGATTACATTTTCACCTGTCATGGCGACTCTCTCTCAAACACGTATAAACATTTCATTGGACGTTTGATCCTTCTAGCCAGTACAATGACGAGGTGTTCTGAGATCAAAGAGATATTCGGTGTAGGAGTGTGTGTGTGTGTGTGTGTGTGTGTGTGTGTGTGTGTGTGTGTGTGTGTGTGTGTGTGTGTGGATTGAGGTCAAATTACTGGAGACTCTTTTTGACCAGTAATACTTAGCTGTATGATCTTCCAAAAAAATCTCCATTCTCTGTTAGAAATGTTATGAAGAAAAAAGTAAACAGTCATGGTGGCACGTAGTCAGTGTGTATGGAAAAATAATAGAACCAAAAGTGATGTGGCACAGTAGCATGTAACTACTGTCACAGATAACCATGTGGCGGTATTTGGTCATGCTTGGTGTGCAGCAATATTAAACAGTAGCCACAGCATGGCAGAAGGAGCAGCAGACAAAAGGTGAAAACTTACGCCTCAGCATATATGACAAAGGACGCTAACAAATATATATGTTTGCATGTGTATGAAGTAAAAGGCACACAAATGCTGCGAACTTAAGCTTACTTAAGAACCTGGGGTCAGATTCATGAGTGTCTTAAGTAAGAAAATCTTCTTAACTATACATTTTTTCTTTTTTTCATTTCATTCTTAAGAAAAACGTTGTTAGAAATGTTTATTCTTTAAACAACTTCTTAAGAACCATCTTTTTTTATTAACTATTCTCTTAAAAAATAATTCAAGTGGTATTCTTGAAAATATGTCTATGTCTTAGTGTGTATTCAATAAAAACATGAATAGTAGTACACAGTGATTAATGATTATTTCATTTTAAATATAATCCCAAAACACATCTTCCATGATTAAAAAAAACAGAATTGTAATAGTAGTTTAGTCTAGTCTAGTCACACAGAACTCAAAGGGAAAATCCCACAAAGACAGGAATACCGACATGTCTGTTTGCGTAACTTGTGTGGTGGTGAAACGGGGTGTTCACACTATGAAAGCACATAAATAGGATTGTTTTTCCTAGCCGTGAGTGTCAGGCCTCAAGTCAAGTGTTTCAGTGGAGGGAGAAAAAGTCCAAATACGACCTGTTTATTTTCAGGCCTGCAGGTGTCTGCTAATGGCTTATTGCTTTAGAATGGCTACTTCACTTCCAGCCAAGCAGCTGCCAGCGTATGTCAAAGGGGCACATCTGTGTATGTTCTTGTGTATATGTCCATATTTATTTTGGGTGTGTTTTGTGGCAGAAAGCATAAAAACACAAAACAACAAATAAAGAAATTTGGTGTTTAATTAATGAGAAATTAGAAACGTTTGAGCAATCAGTCAGCGATCTTTGTCTTGACAGTTTAGCATCAAATGTGCTGAACCTCAAGATGTTTTCTTGACTTGGTACAGGTTCAGATATTTTTCTTTGATGTGCGTCTCCAACCAAATAATCTGTTTTCAATCAGAAAGTGATAGACAGAACTTATGAAATCTTAATGAAAGACCACTGGAGGGAGTTTCTACAGCCACAATATATGGTTCCTAAATTTTTAGCAAGCATCTGTGATTTATTAGACACTTCATGTCACTTCATGAGTTTTGTAGATGGATAAGGGAATTCGCTCCCCCATCCTCAAGGCTTGATAGAGTCCAACTACTGGGATGAGCTCACTGTGCTATTGGTGGGCCACAACTGTGAATTGTTACCTGTCATCGGGATAATTCAAGTGTGTGTAAGTTGTTTCCTTTACAAAGGAAAATCCCTTGTTGCTTCATGGCCTCCAACTTCAGCTACAGAGCACTCGAGCCTTGCAGCGGTGAGCTGCTAACAGCTAGCAGCACTACATTAATGGAAGTGACCTTGCCAACTTCCTTAGTCAAGAATCAATAATAAGATTTGGACTGTTTTTTCTCAAGGAACTTTTCCGATGCGCCCGCAAAGCTTGATTCAATTATAGCGGCAGGTCCTATCCTCAGATCTCAGGTCCGTTTCCAATCGGAGAAGGTCATGCTTTGTATTTCGCCATGTCATGACAGGCTCTCTGAACTAATCAGTTCTTGGGGGTGGGGGGGGTGGGGGGGCCACAACTGGTTTTGTTTCAGCCTTTCGATTATGTGCGTGCACCCTCCTAAACTGGATCCCCAATCAAGTTAGTGTCCGATAGCGTCCAGCATCTTTGGAAAAGGCTTTGAAGTGGAGGAACTCCGTCTGGCCACCCCCCGGCTGGAGTTCCTTATCTGTCGCACTAGGGGGCTATTGTTTCAATCAGCCAGACATCGTTAATTACCCTTTTCATTGGGGTAAGAGGCAGGTAGAGGCAAATCCAATTTGGCTGCACTTGCATTTGACCTCAGATATGGCCCCAAGGCCTTTGGCTTGGGTCGGTCTTGGGTTATTTGAGTTAGCTTCTGGAAAGTTCCCTTACATTCAAGGATTGTCCCGTGGAGCTTGCGCTGCGCTGAGCTAAAAAGTAAGCCAATGTAGTGTGAATTCGTACTGCGAGACATCATAATAAACATTCGACTTTTGTCCGATTGGGCTTGCCCCGTGCTCGGCCAAGAAAAACTCTAAACTCTGAGGAACAAGACATAAGGGACGGGCTGCAATGTGTTTACAATTGAGGGGACGGGACTGGGAGGGGGGTTGAAGGGGTAGCCCGGGGGACAGCGAGCCTGTCTGAAAGGGGCTATTCTTCCCCTTGTGAGCAACATCAGCTTGTACAGCTGTTGAAGCAGTGAGGGCAATTATCACCCGTTTACCACTGTTGATTTGGGAGGGCTTCTTCTGGCTGTCTTTGGAGCCAATTTTTTTCCTTCAGGGTTTGTTTTGGGGAGATTCAGGGTTGGACATCTTTCAAGAGCAGGATTAGACATTTGTTTATCTTGTTGATAGCATCAGTCTAAGGTTGCTTAAGCCTGAGACACTGGCTCAAGTCGTTCCAGTTGTGACCTATGCTGTCGTATGCAGCATTTGTGTGCAGGTCCATTGTGGTCCAATATTATGAAATATTATGAAAACGGATTACATAATTCATAATTCTTTCAGTACTGAAGGTAACAAGCCGCTTTGTGGAAGTATGTGTAGACATTGTGTAAGAAAGAAGCAGTAAATTTGAAGTTTGGACAAAGTTCATTCCATCTCTGCCTCAGTGTTCAGATGTGTAATAGTCTTGCGTTTGGCCAGCAACAATAATCAATTCACAAGTGGCCTAATCCCATGAGATTCAGAGCTGTAGTTTCTGTCAACTAAGGATTGGCAGACTTTGTATGAAAAGTTGCTAATGTCAGTTTTTATGTAATGCAGTTTAAAGATGATTATGTCATTGGAAGGTAATTCAAGATAGCTGAATCAGCTGTTTAATTAACTTCTGCAAGCTTTAGCGGTGCTTTTTGGCACAGAATGCTCAAGATGAAAATTTTCAGTGAAAGTGGAATAAAGTGTGGAGAAAGACTCATGTATTCACCTAATCTCAAATAGCTGGTTTTTATCCGCATTTTTGCAGATTTGGATGTGGCTGATGAAGAAGACTTGATGGAAAATATGTAATAAATCAAACTTTGCACAAATTTATATGCTTACTTGAATTAGAGGTGATAAAAGAAATGTGATCAAGTGTGATGGATGCAAAATTTCTGAATAAATACTGTGAATAAATAAAATCATATTACTGATTAAGTGTTTTCATTTTAATGTGCAGTTATAGCTATGAAATATGACAGAATGCAGCAGGTTTGAGTTTGCAGAAATTTCAGAAATTAAAACCTACCATTATCTTACCATTATCAAAGGAAAAAAAAACATAATGGTGGTATTAGATGGGAAACAGATACAAGGTGCCTGCTGCAGATCTCGAGGCATTGTGTTTGCTATGTTTCGTCTCTGCACTTTTGCGATGCAAAATACTGGCACGAATTTAAACAAAAAGTAAGGAGTTCCTGAACACCAAGGATTTGTCTAAAAACCTGCTCAGAACGTGACCAAGATAGAATTTTTACAGAGGAAATTGAACTACTCTGATTGATTACTTTGGGAGTCTTAGTTGTAACACTGCATTAAAACTAACTCCACTGTGTGGAGGCTGTACTACAACGTTTCTAGCTCTCACTGTTAGTTGTTTATGTGTTCCAAAAAAGGGACTAAAATAAAATGGATGTGAATTTACACACATCTCAGGAAACAAAAAACCCTAGGGGAAAAAAGGGTATTTTCAAGGGGGAATTACTGTGAAAATTCTCTGATGACGCTGCTATTGGAATGTAAAAAGAAGAAAAACAGAAGGATGCTGAACATGTTTAACATTTTAAAAGTTTAACCCCAATCTTTTTATTCAGTAACTACAGGGACTTCAGTGCAGACTGGTTGAGCTATTCTTAAATTATAGAAATATGTAATTAAACTCCGGCTATGTAATAGGTTAACTACATTAAATATGCATATTACATTATACCCCATTTGTACCCGTTTGTGCACCGCTCTACACTATTCACTAGGACTAGGATTAGGAACTTGTGCTTGAAGAATGCAGATGATTTCACCCTCTTCATTTTGTAATGTTTTCATGACTCTGAATGAGTGGACTGTCTGTTATTTGAGTGCTGGTTGTGCTCGTCTTGTGTATGTTAGTGAGTGTATGTTCAGGGGTATTTTTTGACTTGAGTTGATAAGGTTTCTGTTGCATCAGGGACAACGGGTGAGTGGAAGTAATGGTCCTTACCAAAGGTGGCAGAAGGGCAAAGAGACATTTCCCCAGTGTGTGTGTGTATGTGTGCACATGCGAACATATAGACTTGCCTCTGGCTTCCCGCTCAACTCTCACCCAAATTAAACCTCAGCGGGTCACTGGCCAGCTTTTCCACCCTCTCTCTCTCTCTCTCTCTCTCTCTCTCTCTATAACTGTCTCTCTCTCACTTACTCTTTCCTCAAGTGCTTTGTTTCACCCCCTGCCTGACTTTTCAGGGAAAATGCTCATATTTGTCACCACTGCTCTAGTAGTCTACTAAAATATAAACCACTGACTTTAAATCCGTGCTTTCGTTTTACCCTCTTATTTTTGCCTGTATTAAAAGTTTTGGTAATGCTTTCCTGAAGGACAGCATTTGTAAGGCTGCATGACACCTACATAAACCTTTCACGATAGCTGACATAAACCTATATAGACCTTTGTAAAGGCTTATTTCAGCAAGTGTTGTCATAACACTCTCTGAGGAAAAGTACATTAGAACTGATTAAAGAAGCCTATGACAACTACCACTTGTTGGAACAGGCCTTTATAAATGTTTACGCAGTTTTTGACACTGGTCATTAAAAGTTTATGCAGATGTGAATGCAGCCCTTCAATAAAGTGTTACCAACTTTTTTTTTTAAGTGTCTAAAATGAATGATATACAGCTTAAAAAACAATTCCTCAGTACTTACGTAATAAATGATTTTGCTGTAAGAACTTTCCTGTTTTCAAAGTGTTCTCAGTATTGTGGACAATCAGTTCACCTTTGACATCCGTGTGAGGGTCTACGGCTCATTTGAGCTCGGCGGATGCAAACGAAGAGTAAACAAAGCGTTACCATCCAAGCCTTCACAGACGTTTTTTGGCCCTCATGCTAAACCCATTTCCCAGCGTGCCCAAATAGCCCCACTTTTCTTCTGTCCAAAAGACGAATGCAATAGAGATGCCTATCTGATCGGAGCCCCAAAATGAAACATGTCATAGCAAATTATGACCATGTTTTTTGAATTACTTGCCCAGGCTGAGGATTGGGCTCAGTCTTAGTGAAAGAGAAAGAGAGAGAGACAAAGAGAGAGAGTGAGAGAGAGAGACAGTGAAAGAGAGAGACAGAGAGTTGGTGTTTTCTCTGGAACAAATAATATCACCAGGGCTGACTCATGGGCCTGTGCAAATGAGGAATGATGAGCAGAAGCCCAAGTCATTCCTTTCGGGCTATGTTTGGAGCATCATTTACTGAAAGTGGCTCAGGCCACGGCGCAATAATAACCACATCCTCCAAGCATCTTCAACGCAGGCCCGTGTTTTTATAGCTGGGAAAACGGGATGGCCGAGTGCTCGTTAAGGCACAGGGCTTTTTTCGGACGAGAGAAGAAGGGGCGCGGGGAGAGGGAGCGGTGCCACGAAAATAGTCATCCTGATAAAAACGGCCATGCAGGCGCTGCTCCAAACCGGTTGCGCCGCAGCAAGACGATGAAACACACTGTGCTCATAGGCAGCCAGTAATGAGAGGAGAAAAAAATTCATGGAAAATGGTGTCAGGAGGAAGAAAAGGCAGAAAAGCAAACGCTGTAGAGGTGAAACATCTAAAGCAAACTTGTTTCTGAGAAGAAAAAAAATCTCTTTCTTTTTTTGATCAGCGATAACAAAAACATGGTATTATTTGATAATAATAGTTTCTCATTCATGGCTCATTGAAACAAGCAGAGAAATTCCGTCATTCTGGAGATATCATGGTTTGAATTTGGTGAAAAAATAATGGTTGTGCATCTACTTTTGCTACATTTTTGTCGTCTCTTGACATCAAAACAAAGGTCAGAGGTGAAGGTGCAGAATATAAATGCAAATTTATTACTATTTTCTGCAACTAACTGCATAATGAGTTATATAATTACATAATTACATTTAGAAAAGTGACCAAAAACTAAGGTTTAAAGAATTTATTTTTGCTCTCATGGAAGTATGATGTAAACGTTGGCTTGCAAGGGCCAGAGTGTGCACTGTTTCCTGTGCTTAGCAGCCCTGTTTTCGGTGTCGCATTACTCAACCGAACTGTTTTGTATTCATAACATAGATGAACATTGGGCCTGCTGCACTAAGCTAAACAGGATTTGAATATGACGGAGGGCAGAGAGAAGGAAAAAAGATGGATGGATTGACTCTGAGGAGGTAAAAGAGAGAGGAGGAGGGAGGTTTAAAAGTGAAGTTGGGGGGTGGAGAGCAAGGCTGGGGGTCATTGTTATCAAAGCTGGTATTTAATAGGTTCTTGACCCTTTCTCTTAGAAGGCGTTTTTGGAGCACCGGGGGTGAATAGATTTGAAGGGGGTGTGATTTGCGGCGAGCCACCAGCAGGTATGAATGCAGGCAGGGATTTCCTGAAGGAACAATGCCGCAGCATTTCCTGTTCACCATCGCATCTAGTCCTCAGTCAGACTCCATTCACCTGGGCTATAACACTGAATGCTGGGTTTGAGAAGGCTAATCCCAAAAGACTGTCTAATAAGATATGATAAGCTAACCTTTAGAAGTCTAGAGCCATTATTGTCTTTTTGCATTAGTATTAAATGTAATTACACAAAGAGATAAGTAATCACATAGTAGCTAGATATAAATGCATTACCTTTACATTATGTATCCACAGGTTTGAGTCAAGAAATGACCAAAACATGGCAAGAACGTATTTTATTTTTGCAAAACAAGATTCGATAACATTTTGTCAATAAGGAATTCCATGTCATTTTTTTTGTATTTAATAAACTCAAGTAGATGTTGATACCAATGAACATACAACCATCAGAAGAATGCCAAAAACAATCATTTTTAAGTGATAATCATAATTTAGCCATTAAATCCACTGAAGAGCATTCATTAGCACATCTAATTTGTATGGAAAAACAATTTGACATTCCTTGCCATTTGAGTGCCAGTGTACATGCATAGCAGCCAAAGGTCAATGGAAATGCCACTGCCAAGCTTCGAGACAAATATTTATTCTACCAAATCACAGGGATGCTGTTCTTTTTTGCAACGAAGGCATCCGAGTGTCCACAGTGCGCCCCCGTAGCTCCAGCGCTGTGGGTCTTTGTCCGGCCTCGTGGTCAGGATGCATCCGCGGCCCAGCCTGAGATATCCATCTGGGGTTTGTCATCCTCGACATCTGCCCATGTCTTCCCCCCTTCTGTAATTAGAGGAATATTTATTTTTCTTTGCTTCCAAGCTGGGACTACACTGCATCATGTGGGTTGGTGTTTTTGGACTGTTGGAGGCCTAGAAAATACTCCGTGGTAGGAGTTAGGATTTGTTAGTTTGATTTTATTTTGGATTGACAAACAGAGGAATTAGCCAAAGTAGGAGAGATTTCACATGATTTGAGTGCAGCAAAATCGAATTTGAGTGCAGATGCATATGAATACGATTGCATTTTGTGGTTTTGGGGCTTACAAATTTTTTGGGATGTAAACAAATAGCACCAAGTCTTTATTTGCTGTTTTAATCTCCAGACGAAGTAAGGCCTTCAGTCTGCATAGGAATCCAAACCACGATCCCTTGGAATAAAGCCAAATGGCATAATCTATACACCTCATACTCACTTACTCACCAAGTCTTCAATCAATATCTCTCAATAACTGAGATCAAGCTTATTTTTTTTCAATATTCATTAAGCATATTTTCCATCACCCGATTGGCGAGGCACTCAGTCCAGAGTTACCATCTGACGAGCTGTGATATATAGGCTTTGGCCAGGCCAGCTGGAATAAATCAAAATGTAAATGGAATAGGTTTTGATTTGCTTTGGCAATGGCAGCTCTGAACTGTCCTGACGGGGCCTCTGAGATGCTGGCCTCAGCAATGGCTCTGATTGGCGCTCAGCGGGCGATAAGAAAGAGACGTTCGCAGTAAAAGAAAAAAAAATTGCCGGAAGCGCCAGGCCGTCGATGTTGAACATCTTCATGCCTCTGCTCTTTCGTATTACTCTCCTTTTTTTACCAGAGGATTTGTGCAACGTTTTCCTGGATTTGTGGCTCTTTCAGAACAGTGCAGGCCAGACTTCTGTCAAAGAGGCCCTGCTCATTCCTCACTCCCCATTCTCTCTCTCTCTCTCTCTCTCTCTCTCTCCCCCTTTCAATCTCTCTCTAGCATCTCATCTCATGCTCCTCTTTCATTTTTTTATTTCTATATTCTTTTTCCTTCATTCTGCTCTGTTTTTCCATCTTCTCTCCCTGCTCTCCTGTAGCTTACTCAACATTTAGCCTCCCTCTCTTGCTCTCCTTCACTTTTGCCTCTTTTTCTCATCTCTTGCTCCTTCTTTTCTCTTCTGCCTCTCTCCACATTTTTGGACCCCCTCTCTGTTTTTCTCTCTCCTTATGTTTTACTTTTCATTCTTTTTTTCCTTTCCTTGTCTCCTCTCTTTCTCACTCTTCTTCTCCTCCACCTCTCATTCGTTCTCTCTTTCTCATTCTTCTCATTTTCATTTCTATGTTCCGTTTCTCTTTTTTGGTTCATTCTCTCTCCCTCTCTCTCATTCCCTTCTTATCTGCCTCTCCCTTCTTCTCTCTCTCTCAACTTCTTGTTTCTGTCTCCCCTTCTCTTTTCCCTCCCCCTCTTTTGCTGTAAATTCTCTCTCTCACTCTCTGTCTCTCTATCTCTCTCTCTCACTCTCTTTCTCCTTGTCTTTTGTTCTTTCTCTCATTCCTTCTCTGTCCCCTTCCTTTTTGCCCTCTCCATCTCTCCTTCTCTGTTCCTGTCCCTCTTCTTCTCTACATATTCTCCCTCACCAAACTCCCCTCCCCCGTCTCTATGATAGTGTCTCCTGACCTCACTCGGCATCCACACGTCCCGGGCTCTGAATGAACTTGGCACACAAAACTTCTTCTTTTTTCCCCACTCTCATCCTCTCTTTCTTTCTTCTCCCTCTGCCCTCTCCCTCTCTCTCTCCCGTTCCATCCTGGTCCGCCTTTGCCATTCTCGGCACAAACATGGACGATTCACTGAAAATGAGAGATAATGGCCAGAGTCCAATCGGCGGGCGCTAATCAGCGTGCATCGTGGGAAAAGCCCAGGACGAGGGGCGAAAAACACGCCATTGTCTGGAGGAGATTAAAGTCCCCGAAAAGCCTGCATTGTCCGCGCAGGGGATAAATCTTCCTGCTGTCACTCAAAGCTGAATTAAATTCTCCTTCGTTTCTAAAAGGGGCTTATCTCTGCTCAATAGCTTGTTGCGCTACAAGCAGAAAGGAATGTATTGGGTGAACTTGTGTTGCTGACACCTTATGAAGAGCAAAAAAGGGGGAAAAAGAAGGGACATAAGGAGCAAAAAAGAAGAGGAGAAAAGCAAAGTGCTGTCGAGATCAGGGGCTGAAAGAGGATGTGCTTTTGGGCAGATTGGGATCATGATAGCTCAGGGGAGAAAAAGAAGGAGGTAAAAAAAAGCTCAGGGCAAGATGATTGACTGTCGTCAGACTAGAGCAGTGCTCCCCATGATACTTTTCTAACAAGCACAATCTTAACCTCATCCTTGTCTGAGCACAAAGACTTGACAAACTGATATTTATTACTTTTATCTAACAACACATTTTAAGATGTTTGAGATGTTTGGCATAAGCGTTAAACATAGCACCTCTTTGGGTCTAGCCTGCATTGTCAACATATATAAGCTTACATTGTTACTGATTTTTGCAGTGCAAAATAAAGCTAATCTATTGTGGCTGTTCTAATGGTATGTTGCTTTTGTTTAGCACTGCCAACTATTGGTTAGGGCTATGATAATTAATTTAGTGACTCTTTGCTTTGAGGCTCTGATAGACCATATGCAGTACTGTGCAAAAACCAGAGACCAGTTTCAAGTTATGTCATTTCCATTTACATATGTAGATTCATCAGTCCATAACACATCACGCGACATCTCAGTTTTGGTATTCTAGTGCAAAATTGTTCTTTATTCTCTCTTTATTTTTCTCAGCAAAGGTTTCTTGACAGCTACATCTTGACATCCTTAGTATTGAGCTGTCTTCCCACAGTGAGAGGATGGACAGAAAAACCTGTGGAAGTACTGTTTATTTTGTGCTGGCAGTTCCTTATTTTTCTTTGGCTTTCCCTTTTCATACGCAAGTGGATCCATTTCCTCAGGAGAAAATGAATATCTTGAGCTTAATGGCTGTTTTGACTAGCAATCAATTAAAAGAAGGCTGGTCTCTGTCTTTTGCACAGTACTGAATATTGACATTATCAAAGTTTTTCCATTATATACTGAAAAAAATATATCATCGATAACATAACATCATATTGCCCACCCCTACTTTATCCCTCTTTCTTTCTGCCCTTATTCGTTTCCCCCATGGCCTTCTCCTGCCAGTGCCAAAGGGCTTTTGGAAGTGTGTGGCTGCCGGAAAAGAGATCCGTCCCTGGCACAGCCATCCCTGGATGCGGTGGCAGCGTTTGAAAAGCCCCTTCGGCCGCCTCACTTTATCTGTCCTCCAGCGGACGGCCTCCGCCAAATCCTGCTCCTTCACACCGCTCCTTTATCCTCTCTCCAGCGGGCCCGCCCTGCCAAATACTGATCCCCCACACCGGGGCCATGGACGGATCCTCATGCACTTGTGCGCATTTAAAACAGAGCACAGTAAAAAGACGGCAAGAAGAAAAGCAGGGAAATAAAGAATGGAGGAAATAAAGAAAAGTTAGAGAGAAAAGAGAGGAGGAGGAGGAGGAGGGGGGGCTTCTGCAGACACTGCTCCTCTTTGAAACCGAAAAAAGTAAAAAACGGGTGTCCCATTTTTCTTCACCCCCTTTTCTACATCCTGAACGAGAAGTGGAAGGGAGAGATATTGATGAGTCATGCAAAAGAGGAAAGAAAGTGAGTTAGTTAGCGAGAGAGGGAGGAAAAGAAAAAAAAAACAAGCCTATTCTTCACCCCCTGCTGTCTGGTCCCTAAACAGGATTTTTCCGCTTGCCGTTTGGTCAATTCACTGTTGTTGTTTATGCCCACTTTTAATTCTCCCCTTTCACAATTGGCAGGCTGTGTTCGCGCGAACTTTGCTCTGGGCAGCCTGGACTTGGCTCCTTAACAAGCAGGCTTACACCTGCTTACAGGATTAAATTAATTAGCACGAAACAGAGATTGGAAAGAGAGAGTTGGGGGGAATTAGCACAATGAACCAACAAGGCCATTGTTGCACAGTCATGGTATCCTCCGGAACGGATGCATGGTGCGTGCATGTTTTTTAAGCGCAGGCGGAAGCTGGAAGATGTAGTGGACAAAAGGAGTGGACCGGTTTGTTTGGGTGTGTAGGCCAGAGGTGATGGTCAGTATGATGTCATTATGTAAGGAGTGGCCTGTATTCTTCTAAAAATGAGACATTTTTGGGTCCTGTTGTAGAAAAAACACTTTTAGTTCCTTGCAACTGTGTGGTTTCACTTAAAAAAACTGTCAGATTGAAATTAGTTTGGAAGTTTCTTAAGGACATAAAAGTGGCTCCTCTATGGCATCACTCCAAAGCACACTTTTTGGCACCTTTATTTTTAAGACTGTACAGCAATGAAAACACAACTTTTCTTGTAGAACTTTCTAGATCAGTTGCCTTGAATTTGGACTTGAGTCTGGCCATGTCACTGTGCCATGTTGTGATATATAACACAAATGCGTTTTGTTTTGGTATTGAAAGAGGTTGAAAATACATGCTAGCATTCAGAATTCTTTGTTCACTGTTCAATTAGTCATTATTCACATTAAAAGGGAATGTGTTTTTTAAAATGTCTGTGCAATTCAATCATTAAAATGTAAACAATGTCATTCAGAGTGGCCTGATGTGAAGTGGTACATTTTAGAGACGTACTTGGAGAAACCAATTTTCATCACAATAGGTGCCATAGGAACCAGGGATTATAATGTCTGCAATACAGATATAGCCATTTTATTCATTATTCAAAACAAACAGTGAATCCATATGTGTTTGATCATTTGATGGTAAAATAGCCATACATCTAAAATAAATATGCTTTTTGTTTGGGTACTATTTTGCTTTACACTGCCCTCCGAGTTTATTTCTGTCACAAATGTATAAAATATATATATTTCAGGCCACTTTATTAAAGCTATCAGAAAAAAAAACATCTCAAACATCAGCATATTCATAGCCATTTCATGTCATTGTTTTCTGTGAGGTAACTTTTGCAGGCATTGAGCGTTTTGAATGTCTGGCTCCTATCAGCACTACTGTGAACAATCTTAACGTTTCTCTAAAATTATACATTTCACATCAAGCTATTCTGAATAACTTTGTTTATATATGAACAATTTAACCAGGCAGAAATTCCCATTTAATCAATCATACATTTACAATATATCATACCTTTCCAGAAAAGTAGCTCTATCCTAACAACTCTGATTAAGCATGCAGTGCATGCACTGACACTTTGACTCTGTGACATGGATAATGTGATAACAGTGAGATTATTTCACTGTGGGAGGTCTTCATTCCAGATCTCTAAGGGATTATTGATTGGTTTTGGAACGGTCAGGTTTATTTAACAGGATTTTTTTTTAAGTTGAAGCAGGTAACTTTAGTTTAGTCTAAGGATGTTGTTCCTCTATGAAGCAGTCTCACTATCGAGTGCCTGCTCACATCTGTGTCCACCTCCATATGCTGAGGAGTCATTTATGTACTCTTTCACAATGATGTCAGAGGGATGTTAGAATAACAGTGGGCAGAATAGTCAGTCCCACCTCCATAAATGCTTGCAGATGTATGGACCATGCCCTTGCCATGTCTTTAGTCACAACCTCCACATTCTTTAGGTTCTCCACTGACCACATTGCTGGGAATGATGTTGGGTCCTGTGTATAAACTCAGAAAGCCCAGTCCTCATCAGGCAATTGCTGTGACCTGTGTCAATTATATGCACGTGAGGTTCTAACCAAAGAAAGCATGTAGTGTTGCTTAATATAACTGCATGTGTGAATTGGCATATAAATGGGAGGATGTGGTGAATCATTAGGATCTTCTTGGATCTGGTCAGAATTGAGTGAAAATGCTCTGGGGAATGAGGTCTGAGCATTGTGAGGATTACACCTCTCTTGCCCCCTCCCCATCAATACTAGTTAAGGCTGAAGCTAATTAGGACTTACTACATGCAATACAGCTAACCTCCAGTTGGACCGAATTAGAATCAGAACCAACCAAAAGTAGGTTTTCATATACAGAAGATTTGTCTTTATGGTGATGGTGGTTGGTATAGTATAATGGCTGCCATCTCTGCCTTCTGTGCTGTAGACAGGAGTTCAGTCCCCTTCCTGGGCAAGCATCCTACACTATACCAGTAAGAGTCCTTGGGCAAGACTCCTAACACGTCGCCCTCTTGTGTAAAATGATCAAATTGTAAGTTGTTCTGCATGAGAGCTTCAGCCAAATGCTGCTAATGTAAAATTATCACAATATATTATTTTCTGAGGTTTGTTAAGTCGGAACGGACAAAAAGAACCTGTGCCACATTTGCAAAATATGACAAATGACAAGATCCGTATTCCACAATTTATAATGGGAATATAAATATCATCATATTGCCCACATCTACATCACAGTAAGCTTTTCTAAATATATTATGAACATCATCAGTACTTAAAGTAGGCTGATCTGCTGCATGTTTCATTTCAAAGAGTGTATAACTTGTTCCGTTTAATTGAATTTAATAGCAGCGCAATGTAAAATATTAAATAAAAAACTGTATTTTTGATAATATTTTTAAAATTTGGCACTTCTGGTTCTGTTTTAGGTTACGACTTATTAAAATCATTAGACAGTCATTAGACTTATTATTAGACAGTGTTTGCACATTCACAACTACAGGGCACAAATTATTTGGCTATTTTGATCTTTTTCAGAGATTAATTTAAGACTGAAGTGACCACTTAACTTCAGTATTTAAGAATCTACAGTGTAAAATATGTTCTAATGTAATAAAAAGTGGCTGCATTTGAGTTATTAATGTTCCAGAGTTTGTTAGTTGACTGAAATGTAAATATGATGTTCTCTCAATTTATATACTTCGAAACTGGCATCGGTATCCTTATTTCTAAGTGGTCACTAAAGGGTGTCATTGGAATTCACATAATTTCTCTTCTTTAAACCTTTTGTGTTTACATAGGAGAGATCTCATCAACCAGACTCAAAGCAGCAATGCTTAATGCGTACTGTGACCACTGCTAACATATGACCCTTCACAACATTTGAGGCTTCTTCTGATATTAGTTTAATCACAATGACTGACCTGTGGTAGCTTTACATGTCTATAATACTTGTCTTTTTGTCACTTTGAACATGGCCCCTCAGCCAGGTCACAGCCATAGTTATTCACATGACTTTGAGGGTCATTTGATTCTCAAGACTGCATATCCATCTACTTAGATGTAGGCTGTGCATGTGTGTGTGTGTGTGTGTGTGTGTGTGTGTGTGTGTGTGTGTGTGAGAGAGAGAGAGAGAGAGCGAGAGAGAGAGAGAGATAGACTCACACAGAGAGACACTGAGACAGATCACTCGAGAAGGACCTGACATGGAGCCACTTGACCCGCTGGCCAGTGTAGATAACCACTGTGTTGTCCGTGTCTGCCTTCAACAGCTGATCTTAGACGAGTTTGCTTTTTCCTCTTGTACTGCTTAAAGATAGAATTTAATGTGGTACTTCAACCAGAGAATGCGTATGTGGCTACTTCTGATGTGACTGAACTTCCTTTTATGTTAGTTAGCTGATGTAAAGTGCACTCAGACAGTGTGGCCTGATAACAAACACCTTGGCATATATTGGAAATACATTAAAATATGCTCTATTTGTATGTTAGAATAGATCGACAACATGTAACAATTTCATTGTCATATTGATCAATTCTTGATCTAATCATTTATCACCTTGGTCATTGTAGGCTCAGAGAGAAACCTAATCCTCAAGTACCACTCTTACTGTCCACTACTAAGCAGCTATCAAGTTGCTTGGCTAAATTTCTAGCCCGATCATACTACCGTGAGGTGTAGCCTATGCATTTTTGATACTGTGATTATATTTATTTGTGATTGTAGAGTTATTTGGTGTTGAACAGTTGTTTCAAATTGTTTCTACTTCTCCCAAGGTATAAAAAAAACCAGTCATCGTTTCTCATGTAAAGTCTTAAATTATTTTCTATCCTTCACTGTTACACAACTTTGCCAATTTGCCAAAAACTAAGATAACACATTTATTGACAAAGTTTCACCAATGAAGCTTCCCAAATATTTCATTACTTTGCAGTGATGTACTCTCACGCTTGTATATTATATGGGAAATGACTTCATGCTCTTTGTTAATAACAGTGTCTTACATTTACAAACACACTGTTTAACATATTTCAATTTATCAAGCATCTAAATGAGAATCAGGTGAATATTATATCTACGGAGGAATCCCCAAGAGCAACAAGTGAGTCAGTTAGTTGTACACTATTGCTGCAGACATTTAGTTCTGTGTTAAAGAAAATGTTATTGTCTGTTATCACTTAAAATAAAACATTTATTTATTTTTGTAAAGTTGATGTTACTTCCAAACTTTTGGCCTGTAGTGTATTTGTGAGATTGGGGACTTTGTGGTCAGCAGATTGCAGGCTGTGGAAAGTGGCGGGGCAATCCCTTGTGTATGACAGTGATTAGTGCGACGTGGACAATGAGCTTTCTGAGGCTGAGATTCCGGCAGTAACCTTGCAGCCTAGCGGAGCGATCTTTCCACAGCTTAGCGCATTCTTAACCTGACTACAGGTTGAGGAGTGTCTAGCCATTGCTATTTTGCTTTTAACCCCTGTAGGCTTATTATTCAGAAGATACTATAGGATATTCAGTAACTACTATGCTAAAGTATTATTTAGTTGTGAGTACACACATAACACACTGGTTTAGTAACCTATTGTGTTATACATATTGCTATCGTGTGCTGAATCTTCAGCATGTAGCTTGACTTTATGTGGGACATTGTTACATTAAAACTTCACCCCAAAACAAGCACATTTAGATCTTTACTACACTAAAATAATTTTTTAAATCATTGTTATCAGATGCATTTAAACAATCCTGAAATTGGAGGGTTAAAATCCCCACGTCCTGCATCTCTGAACTGAAGTGTGAGCTTTTGTAGTGTAAGGAGAAAAACGTATATTTAAGTCAAGCTAATATTCTGTAAAGAATGAAGACAAAACAATTAGCACTAGGGAAATGCTAATTTGTGGTTACAGTCTTCCAGTTGTGGTTCCATTTAGCCATGTTAGCCTGTTCAGGCTATTCCTTTAAGGTCATATCTGTTCAGATCAAGCTTGCTTTTATAGGTAAGTTTGCTTGCTCCTATACAGTTTTCTTTGACCAACCTGTTGCTCTTGTGCTCAGGAATGAAAATGTGGCCTGTAAACTGCTGGACACGTTTGATGTTTGCCAAGGTTATGCTCAGGCTGCGTTTGTGTGTGTGTGTGTGTGTGTGTGTGTGTGTGTGTGTGTGTGTGTGTGTGTGTGTGTGTGTGTGAACATGGGCAGCTGTAAGACACTCTGGCCTTCACTATCATGGCAGCTGTCACCTGTCTGGTGTCACCAACGGGATGGGCTTACAAATACACAGACATGCGCACACACTGCGGACTGATGTGAGGCCAATAGTGTCCATCATCCCTTCAGATGTACCTGAAACATGAGGAAACAAAGCCTGTAAAAGGCCACACAGGCTTGAATATTAACGTCAGTCTCTCTAAAGCACTTTACACGCCTCTCTAAACACATCATCTTGATGTGTGATGGGCACCCGTAGTCACGGCAGAGGAAGTGTTAACTCAACTGGAACGGTTGTATCCTTTAAAATGAAGAAAAAAGTGGAGGGTAAAAAAAGTGAGAGAATGTGGGTAACAGGACTAGTCACAGCAGCCTTGATCCTGTCAGGTATTCACGCCATTGTCAGTGCATATAACGGCTGTTCCCTCCATCCGTCTGTCCGTCTGTCCGTCCTCCCCTACGGTCAGACTCTTAATCTGGCCTTTCAACGGCTCTCTGAAAAGGCCCCGGCGACACGCCGGCACTCTATTCACTCTCCCCTGCCGAACGCAATCACCGGACAGCCCCGCAATAACCCGCTCCCCGCCTGACCTCCCTTTGAAAAACAAAATAAAAAAAAAGGTGGCCGCCTCGTTGCGCTTAGGCCTGGCAAGATAAATCATGCACTCCAAATTAACTTCCATTCAAAGGGACTGGGGGAAGAGAATGGGGCGGTCCAGCGGACGGGCCGGACGAGCGGCTACTCGACTTGATAAATGTCAAGGCGGATAATTTGAGGGCCTCTGATTAAGATCTTATCGAGGCAGGAAGTTAATAGAAAAGAGTTAATAAGAAAAAGCCGCACGGGGTTCTGCCGTGTTAGCTGCGCATGAGGCCCCTGCTTAAATTGGTCCTGCTTGGGTCCCCGCCATTCTTCTCTAGCTCAAAGGAGCGAACATGTCCAAAAGTGAAGCTCCCAAGGAGTAGAGATGCTGAAAAAGACAAAAGTGGCCAGTTAAGACTGACCACATGCGATCAAGGAGCTGTGCAGGTGATCTTAAGTGGTTGGATCTTTTTTTGAAGATCACTTAATTAGATACAAGCCCTCAAGCTTGTGAGAAATGACAGCTCAGCATATTCCAACAATGTGTTGTTTCTGTTGGAACAAAGGTCACATCACTAAAACGGTAATTTTATAGCATAAGGAATAAAAGTTTTAACTTTTAAGTATGCTGACATAACACGATTTAAAGATCTTCATTGATCTGTTCTACACTGAAATGTAACACAATATAAAGGGCTGACTTTGAAATGGTGTAAAAAATGGAAATCAAATAAATAAAACTAAACTGTTTTGATAAAATAGCAACATTACATTTACGTTAACTGTTTACTTTTTTCTGCAAAAATTAACAGATGTCCTGAACCTGAATGAGACGTTTGCATACTTCATCATTAAAAATGTATAAATAAGCTGACTTTATCATTAGTATGTCACCAAGGCCAAAAACAATAGATTGAAATAGCTGATGGTTTAGACTTATAATGTTTGTCTATGGTTTATATATTTATATTCCTTTATTTCAATAAGTCTGAGTAATGTATTTTTGTGTATGCGTGTCTCTTTATTATTGAGAGAGAAAATAAAGAAGGAACACTTACAGCTGGCCTGTGACTATATCGGTGAAAAGTCATGTCTGACTAGGTGGGAAAGACCAGCAGATAAGCAAAAGGTGGATCACCTCACATTCAAGGACATTCATTATCTCATCCAAAATGAGTTTTCCAAGAGAAATGTCCAACATCTTCCATTCAGTCTCAAATTATCGTCAATATCCTAATATTAACATAGTGATACATCTATGAACTGTGGGCACAGAAGTGGGAAAGGTTTTTTTGACAAGCTGCCACCTGCCCTGCTGATACCGGGGGATGTTGTGGATGAGTGGCCGTTGTTGGGTGCTACTGTGATGGAGTGGAGGAACGTGCAGGTAGAACAAACAGAGTCGTCTGCTGTACAAACAGAGGAGGACAGGAGCATGTGATGAATGATGGGAGTGGTGCAGCCGGCAAACAGGAGCGACTCGGGGGAAATCAGAGGAATTCAGCTTCTCTGAGAGAGAGAGAGAGAGAGAGACAGAGAGAGAAAGAGAGAGAAAGTTCCATCTCCCACTGGCCAATAAAAAAGCCTCATTTTACATTTATTAATTTATTAGTTATTTCCCGTGTTTGTGCTTGTCCAAGTAGTAGTAGTAGTGTGTTTGTCCAAATTTCAGTTTGTGCTTGAAAACATGGAAAAATCTTATCTTATCTCCAGACAGAAATTTGCATAAAAAAGTGGCTGATGCTAGGATTGACCATATGAGGTTAAAATAGAGGGCCAACATCTACCAAATAATAATTTTATATCACCTTTGCTTAAAACACAAGAGTAGCTTCCAAAGCCAAAGACTAGGGTGAGCACAGAGCAAACCACTAATAGATTTTAAATGAGGGATATGTTGAGAGAGAGAGAGAGAGAGAGAGAGAGAGAGAGAGAGAGAGAGAGAGAGAGAATGAGTGCGGTAGACTATTGATGGGCTGAAAATGGTCCGCTCAATGATCTATTTCACACCAGTCATAGACCTTTTTGTGTGATTTTCTATGGAGCAAAGCAATTTAGTCCAAGGAGCAATGCAGATGGTCATTATGCAATCATATTCCATTCTTACATATGTATTTACATAAATAAAGGTAGATGTATAAATGCTTGTATAACTAATCAGCTTTGAGTAGACTCAAATCTATGTTTCTATTGTTGCTGAGTGCTACGATAAAAAGCATCAACGCTAATGGAGTGTGAATCAGTTAGAGCCTTAACTCACTCTGTGAGACATTTACTGCTGAATTTCAACTGTTTGGAATGTACTATAGCAATGTTATGCACTATATTATGACTTTTCCATAACCATCTTGCAGAAGTTACAAATATGCCATATACTCATGATATACAACAATTGTAACTGCTGTTTATTATTTTATAAATGGTGAAATCATATAAATCATGGACACTGAGGGACATTTGTTGTATGTCTTGCCATAACGGTTAAGTGTGTGCAGACTGCATATTTATGCGACAGGGATTGTTTGTGTGTGTGCATGCGCCCAGGCACCCATACTGTGTGAGCACAGTGACACTATTCCGTTGTGGAGTCTTTGACAGAAGTGAATTAATTGGGCCCCCTTGCATCATTTGTCTTTATTGCGGAGGCTAATTGGAAAAGAAGCAGGTGTTAATGGAGAAAGCCGGGCGGCTGTAGACTGAATCTCAAACACTGCGCTTGTAATGGAGCTTTCTGAGTGAACTTAACCATGTTTTAATTAGATTTCACTCCGAAATGAAACCACACGTTTCTCCTCTCCACCCTCTTAGGTGAAGTGAATAGCCTGAAGAAAGAGAGAGAGTGGAGAGCGAGGAAGAGAGAGAGGAAGGAAAAGGGCAAGTGAATTTACAAAACCATATTGTATTGGTAATAGGGTTCGTTTAAGCAGTTGGGACTCCCCTCGTACACATATGCACACACACACACACACACACACACACACACACACACACACACACACACACACACACACACAAACATGTATACACACGCAAACTACAGGCGAAACTTGAGAAGCTCTCCCATGCTGTTTACAGTACATGGGCATAGCATGAGTTGACACCACGCTTTTACGTCCCTCTCACATGTGTAAGTGATTTGAGTCATGAGTGCCTTCAACACACTTCATTGTTAATGTCCAATCTGACATTTGTATTTTGTTTCTTTGTGTTCAAAATGGTCCCCTAATCACTAATTCCTACACAGAAAAGTCAGCTGCGCAATTATAAAACAGAATTTATGATTCAAATAAATGGTTTTGTACTCTAATATTACATGTTTGCTCATCACACTGTAACAGTGGTTACATTCCATTACATAAAACACATTACAGCATGGCTATTCATGTCCACTACATTGTCAGAAAAAAGGCAACTGTGTAGGTCATTTTTTGTCTTAACATCCACCCGTGTACCTTAAATGTGTTAAAGGTACAGTACATTCACTTTCCAAGAGGAAAAGTGCATAATTCTACCATTATAGAAAAAAAAATAATGAAAAGCCTGGAATGAATGCAGGTTCAAAAAATTTAACTGCAATAGAATATGGTACAATTACGTTTTCTTTCTAAAGGGTACCACCTCAGTGACTGTTTAGTACCCTTTTCCAGAGACTGTAGGGAGGATCTTTAATACGCTAATGCCATGCCAATGCCAGGGACAACAGTGACTGGTCATGTCACCTGTGAATGTCAGCGAAAATCGAGGGTGAATAAAATGAATGTTTGAATTAATTTATTGATGCTCAAATACATCACGTGACAATATCATGCTCTGTGTGACAGTGCCTTATGTGTACTCTGTGTCTTCTTGCTTGCACACTATTGTGATGCAATGTAGAATTGTATGAGTGCACTGGATGTTCTCCACTATGTTTTTAGGACCACTACCAATTGGCAGATGCCCAAAACAGTACTCTATATTGTTAAGAAACCTAATTTCGGACACAGCCATTGCCTACCGACGTCGAGCCGCTAAGACAGCTAGTTGCTCTGAGACAGATTCATGAGGAGCAGCATTCATGTGGCGTCTGTATGTGGGAAATCCAGACGGGTCCGGTCGAGCTAGCTGGCCTTGTTAGCGCTTGATGGCTTAGTTCATCGCTAAGTGATGTCAGCAAGTTTTAATGGGGGCCACATTTTACCAATTACACTGCAGACGATGTGAGCCGAAATGAGCGCTGCCTTTTTTGATGTGGTGTTTACTTGTTGGAGAGTTGTGTGTGTTTGCGTGTGGTCCATGCACAGTTCGACCCTGTGCTCACCTTAATCGCTCAGGTGCGTACATGTGCGAGTGTGTTACATGCTGTAAACTGAAAGAAAGTGTTGTGTGGCTTAGCCTTAGTGTAAGTACTGCCAAATCCTTTAGCTTACTGTGTATGTTACAGAACTTGCATCAATTTATATCCGTTGCTTCGACAGACATAAGCTTGAAGGTTAGCTTACTCTGAGTAAAATAATACATCTGATCCAGAACTCGTTCACCGAGATCTTCACTGTGCCTGTCAAACATTTGGGTTTCAGAACGCTTTTCAAAATAAACAGAGCGCACCGAACAATCTGATTCGTCTGATCTAACATTTCGTTCACCCACATTCGCCCGACATTTACATTCTTTTCCTCCCCCTTGCCGTTTGAGCACCTACAGTGCATGGGAGGGCTCTTTCCTGTGGCAGCCCCCCTCCAGAGGCCCTGCTCGGCCGCTGCAGCGTCCCTGGCTCTCTCCACCAGTGGGTGTGGAGCAGATCTATAAAGCAGCAGGACTGAGCTCTCTCATTACTGTCACTGCCGGCTTTATGGGGCCTCAAACTGCAGCTGCTGCCAAAAGCACATAAATGCAGAGCTAGCGGCTCCAACATCAGCCCTTTAGCGCTAGCGATGCAAATAAAAGCACAAACAAGCAAACAATTCCAATGTTACATGACCCCTGGTCCAGAAACTGTGTTATAGGCCGGTCCGATTCTAATCATGTTTTCCATTAGAGCATGCCCTTTTAGGTACTATCATAGTTTATAAGAGAAGAAGAAACACTGCATGTAGATGGCTGCCAAGGATGGGGTTATTCTTTGCTGATAGACCACCTGAAATTAACATTTTCTTCCTTGGACCCCAGTACAAATCAATGGGGCTCCTTAAGCCTCCGGCAATATCACACGTGTGTCTTTAATGAAAAACGTCAAAACAAATCACTTTGCGCTGTGCACCGCAGTGTTCAGGGTGTCATCCCTGGGGCTTGAGGAGTGTGTGTGAACAGGGTGCCCCCGTGGACCTCTGACACAGGGTCCCACACCATTCTCACACATGCACACATACACTGTCCTGGTGTCTCTGTGGGCTGCAGTGAGAGGTTGGGAGGCAGCAGGCGAGCCTCAGGCAGCTTTAGAAGCATTACAGAGGGCCTTGCGCTAATGGTTGCCATGTGCTGCCTTCTCAACGTTTAAGAGGCCGCTAGGCGCTACCTCCCTGCTATCGTACACTTCCAAAAACATTAGCACGTAATACTTTAATGCCTTTTGTGTCTGCGCAGGGGTTTGGCGAAGGAAAGGTATAAAGGGAGGTAAATAGGCGAGCGGGATCCGTGTTTGTTCAGGCTGTGCAGGAAAAAGGCCTTATTGTTTCAGAGCCTGCCTCCGTCCCCATCTTTCTCATCCCCTTATCCATCCTCTTTCACCCTTCATCCTTCCCTCTTTCTATTTTTTTAATGCCTGCTTTCTCCTTCACTCTTTGCAGGCTGTTAAAAGCAAAGAAGCATGTTGGCAAGCCTGCCTCATAGACTTGGAACGCTATCAGGCCGTACCGAGGAAAGAACTGCAAATTAGACTTTAACACGAAAAGGATCCACAGAGTTCATATTTAGTTTGGATAACACTTAAGCCCTGATACCTTCTGTCCAAGAGGCTAGCCTAGGGCCAACGCTGATAAATGAGAGAGTGATGCATGCTCTTTTAAAAAGAGTTACTGCATGCTATTGACGCGCCAGCCAGAAACAGGTTATGACCTCATACAGCATTTCAAAACCCAGCAAGAGGCATTTTTTGCCAGTTCATGAATGTGTATGAGCATAGCTATTTAAATTCTGCTACAGGATTTGTAATAGAGAGTGCACAGGGACCATGATAGCTGTGCATGATTTATAATCCTCAATTGATAGCGAGGGATTGTGGTGTTCCTCACAGACACAGTTCAAGTCAGTCTTAGTTTATGTATATTCATTGAACTGCCAAGGTGACCAGGCTCTGAACTTATGCTGTTACAACAAGGAACGTCAGTGCAATCTCCCATTGCCCTCGCTGCCCGTACATACTGGCTAGGATAGGTTCTCTTCTCTGTTAGCTAAGGGCTTAGCAAGAATCAACAAAACTCAGAGTTCACAAAAACAACGAGCCATTACGAGGGCTTAAAAATGCAAACAGCGGACATCTGTGATGAAAAAAAAAACAGTACAATGCAGGTATTTACTCAGGCTGAGCGACATCATATGAGGGAGTTATTAAAGGAAGTACAGCGCCAAACTGTTCACCTTCAGATATTCCCTTTAGATGTAATCGGTAGAAAGGAAGCGGCCTCTCACGAAACGCTGGCGAGTTCTTTCTCTGCCCTTTCTGAGCATGCCTTGTTCTAGCTCAGTGCCTGCACTTGTGAAAAAACCTACAGAAGATGACCGCTTACTAACCGCCTCCATACGTAACTTAACAGTCCACCAGGGTATACAAGATAAATATAAAAAGAATCTATATCTTGATGGGCTTTCTGATCATTAAGCGCTGTTGAAGGGGGGATATAGTGCAGACATGGTTGGTTGGTCTGAGTTCTTGATGGAGCCACAGCAGTGGTTTGACTTCTGAAAAAATGTTGGCAACTAATATTAGCCCTTTTGCATTGCAAATTTTTATGTTATAGGGATTTTTTTTATTTTAACACAACTGTTAGTAGCTTTCATTTAGATTAGCTTTACCTTGTACCAATGCTATTTGGGTCTTCATTAATATAAGCCTCCCTAATGTTTTGTATAGGTGAGGTGTTCCTCACAAGTGATCTTTCCTCCAATTTAACTTGGGGTGGCTCTGGTGTTACCACGTTAACTGAAACGATTTATCGCATGTCTGATCCGTGAAGAAACATCTATGCACAGGCTAACCTTGTAGGCCCGATAGTGCCTCAGCTTAGTCTTGAGCGTATACAAGAACAAGAAAACTTTTTCCTGTGCCACTGAAGGCACAGTATTTATGCTGCTGTTCAAACAGCTCCTTGAGCACACCACAATGAGACCTGTAATTGTACTGGCCTGTTTGAGTTGATTAGCAATTCGCAAAGTGACAATAGAACGCCGATTACTTAGCGCTTAAGCGCAATTAGCCAATGCCGATAGGAGTCAATATGAATGTGCCACAGGCCTAAAGTGTTAGTCAATATCTGACCTCTGTGCCTTACAATGATGTACAGGTTCGTACTGTTCTCTGGTCAGGAACTGTAAGTATCTCAGGTTTCACATGATGTACACTTATACTGTTTAAACTACGTGCATATGAGAGACACAAGTTGACATTGGAGAGAAACAGAGCAAGACGTTGGTGTTTTACAGCAATGTTTATTTACCAACCAATGCAAGGAGGGCCCTTGCTGACCACAATAGCAGATTCACAATTGCTCCCTCCTTCAGTACAATTGAAAAAAAGAGCAGAAAAATTAATTACAATGAGGTCTGTTTACCAGCCTGTCTAGTTGGGTAAATTGATATCATTTACCACAGAGTCGGCCATTGTCTTGTTTTCTCCACAGAGTGTGGCGCATGAGCAGATATACCTTTATATAGTGTCCTACAGGTTGCACTGAGGGAAGAATACTACCGTGCAGACCAGTAGACTCAGAGATAAAGATTTCTTTCAAGCCGCAGCCTGGCCTCACAGCCGTAGTCAGCGTGAAAATCAAATCAAATCAATACTGTACAAAGACATAGATGGACTTGTTTTGCACTCAAAGTGAGGTGCGTATTCATAGGTGCTGTGGGGGCTGTCTGGAGCTAAGCTATCAAAGCCTGTCAAAGACTCCATTTCAGGGCGAAGGAGAGTAATGCGCGGATCTCTTGCAAATGGCCTTTTGTGACAATTAACAGGCCTTAATTACAGCTGAATGGGGAGCTGAGTGGCTGATCTTGGCTTTAAGGCCTTCAAAAGGCTTCTTGGCTATCTGATTATACATTGATCTATGCACTCTGGCTATGTCGCTAATTTAGCACACACCAAGTGCAGATCTCAATTTGTTTGTTGTGTTCCTGGCTTCCAAGAGCTGCCAATTAACCCCTAATCATCAAGGTCGTTTAGCAGCTATGGTAATTAAGACCTTAATTAGAATCCTACAATCACAGTTGTCTTCATTTTCTGCACGGTGAAGGAATGATAGATGAGAGATGGGAAGAGAAGCAGTTTTGATTTCATTCCTTCAGCTTTTCTGCCAGAGCTCTCGATCCTGGAACAACACCAGCATAGCATAACTATGCCTAAAATAGCACAAGATACTTTTATTTAGCATCACCAAGGCAGCACAGTATCCAGCTTTTTTTTTCTTGCCCTGGTCCAAAACATGAGGCAGAAGCAACAGAATGTCTGAGGGATCTATGCCAAATTCCCAAGTTAAGAAATTTGGCTTGTCTTAACAGCATAACAGGCGATTATTTTTGGAACCATATGGAGTGATGTCATTGCTCATTTCTGATTATTATAATACAGCAAGATCTACGTAGACTTGTGTCCCACATTGAATAAAATTAAATAAAGACTGGTTTGAAGAATTAAATGTATTATATTTACACTGAAGGAGGAATGAGTAGCATTTTTTGTCTTTTCCTTGTCAGTCTTATAGTAGTGGCAAAATGCTGGTCAAACGCTAGCCACATGAGGAATCATAGCATTGGAATTAGAAAATAGCCTTGTCAACAACTGCATAAGTGAAGAATATTTAACAAGCAAAGCAATGTGAGGCTTCATTTCATGTAAACGTTTCACACCTAATTGCTGATACTGTAATAATCATTATTTAAGTCATTTTCTTTTATATTTCATCAAGCTTCTATGACTTGAAACTTTAAGTAACAGAAGATGGAAATTGGTGAAACTTTTTTTTAGATTATCCTAAGATGAAGATAAGTGGAGTAGAAACCCGACTGTAGTTATACAGTATCTTAATTAGGATTCGGATTAAGCCTAGCATTAAGCTAAATGTTCACACCTGAAAAAATCACAGAATTGATCACTGGCTAACAAAGGCCTGTTTCAATGCAGTCACCCCCATTCCCTTCTCAGTTCTCCACCTTGGAAGAAAATAAGCCTCTGCTCAGCGTGCGGCCCGTACGGACAGAGAGGGTCGGGATCAATACCAAAGGTCACTCCGCTAAAAGGCCGGTGGCTCCACAAGTATGAAATGTCACTGGTGAAATATGTGTTGCGACTCTGGGTTGGACAGATTAACTGCCTGGCTGTACAACTCATTCTTTGGCAGCGTGCTCCGAATTAAGGTGGAAAGAGTTTTAATTGCAAAGCCTCAAAGAACACATGAGCCTTTTCTGTAATCTAGCAAGAGAGGAAGTGAAATAATAGGTGATTTTTTTTTTGGTTAACTAGAGCTTGTTCTGCTGGAGCTTGAGGTGACTCTGATGATAAGGTTCCACTCATGCTAAGCTGTAGGTCATGTGTAAATATATCGGCAATGGGAGGTATCAGAAAATGGTCTTCGGGGGCGAGGTGTGTTTTCTTGTAGAGAGAACTAGATGAGAAAAAGAGAGAGAGAGAAAGAAAGAAAGACCAGGCCCAGTATACACATGAAGTCCTTTTGGTGTGTATGTGTAAAGTGTGTAGGTCCTGGGCCCCTGCATCGCTTATGTGTGTTAAGAGCAGGTCTCGGATGTGTGTGAGTGTGAATGCGTATCAGCCAAAAGGTAAGGGCAGGCAGAGCGAGGCCGCCTGTCGCGGGTGGCTTTTGATAGAGCGAGGTAGTTGGGTGTGTGTGTGAAGGAGCAGGGGAAAGCAGAGGCGGCCCAGGCCCACTGCTGGCCCTCTATTCACCCGGTCTCGTTAAAGGTCCTCACCCGCTGCTTCCAATCAGACGCTCTTTGTAGCTCTCGCTCTGTGCCAACGCGTCAAACCCACGGCTTCCCAGCACTGGCACATCTGTCTTTGCAGGGCGAGAGACACGGGGAGAGAGGGAGAGAGAGCGAGAGAGAGAGAGAGAGAGAGAGAGAGAGCATGGATGGAGATGGCTGGAAACAAAGACAAAGATAAATGAACTGATGGATGGAAGGAGGAGAGGGGAGGTAAGGAGGGAGGGTGGATGTGGAGAGAAATGTGGGAAATGAGATGGAGTGAAATGCTTCTTGGCCCTTTTTCTCACAGTCTATAATTTGAAGTGAGGTGACCCCAAAAGTCAAAGGTTGAGGTTATGGGTCAGGGAGCCCCTTGGGTCTGGGTGATAAAGACAAATAGGACATTGGTTTGGTGGCTTTCAGATACACCTGAGACAAGGGTTGGGAGATATTGTAAAAACAGAATATCACAATATGTGAAGATATTTTCACAATAAGTAATTTTCTGAAGTTTGTTAGGTTGGAATAAAAAGTGCCAGTAGTGCCACACAACAATACTGTCAAAAACAATGATTATTGTTCAGTGTTCTGAGAAATTAGGTGATGGAGATGGAGAACAGCACAATAAATGGCAGAAATAGTGACATTTTTGTGGCAGCCATAAAGAACACAGACCAACTGAATGTTTCATTACAAAGAGAGCATTAGTACACTTTAACTGGAGCCTGAGACTGTCAATTTGCAAAAGTAAATAAATAAATGATCTTGCTGTGTTTAAAATAGTCCCCAAAGCACTTTTGACATCATCATTTCTTCCACTGGAAAACGTTTAGAGTAAAGCGACTATTTTTGTGGCTTAACAATTGGTGCTCAGCAGAACGGTACAGGTGCAGCAGAAAAAAACATTCTGCTCTCAGATATAACAATACAGGTAGACTGTAGATCCTACAGAACCACTGCAAAAAAAACACTATTAAAGGAAACATCACTGGAGATTTCATACACTGATGTTAAACATGCTTGCTTTGGGAAAGTAGTCACCGAAATACAGACATCGTACTATTCTGTTAGACAGCTTACTATCCTACCTTGAGATGTTGCATGTGGAACCAGAGCATATGGTGTATTATGGGTATTCTGTGTTCACTAGGGTACACTGCGCACATTCAACACTATCCAGTTTTCAGACACCAGTACAAAATGTTACAATAGGGCAATATATATTGAAAAGTGAGTAGTTTTTACATGTGCACACAGTAGGATTTGTGTTTTGTTTCCTTCTTTTCAACATTCTGGGTCTAGACTTCTGCTAGACTGCCTGGACTGTGGCTATTCTAGGTAGGGTTCTATTCTAAATTCATAGATGGTCCATAGATGAAAAAATGTCTGAAAGGCTAAAGAGAAAGCATGTAAATGTCATCAGGAAACTTGCCACTGCCAACTTCTGAGACGTCTCAACCAGAGAATTGATTTAATCTCTTTGTATGTTTTAACAGACAGACCTGTCAAAATGAACACTGCATATATCAAATAGTGCTATCTCTAAACGACCCTAAAGAACCAACACAAACACTCTGGCCCAGCTGGCTACGCAAATTAGCGTGTTTTTAGCAGCCGTTTGGTATCACATTGACCTTGTCTTTCAATAGCATGTCCAGGTGCGTCGATTGGTGCCCTTGTCTACTTTAAAGATTCACGTCTGAAGGAGCTGGATGCAAAGCTCGGGTTTAGCTTCCTGTAACCCAAGCCTCTCCTCGTCCAGCAAGAAGGGGGAAAGAGAATTAGTATGTACTTGCGGTGGACGCGAAGGCTATTGTCGAAAACCGGTGTCCTGTGTCTCTATCCCATTACAAAGGTAAATAAGGAGAGGACAAATCTGTAATCCAAGCATTCCTACTTCAGCTCACACTGATGTCATGTCCTTCCCCTCTCCATTCAGTCCTTTATTGCATGTAATTATGTGATTAGTTGGGCTTTTATAACTTGTGCTGAGGCTGATGCGGTAGCAGGGGAGGATCGTTTGTGTCACTAAAGAAGTTTCACCTGTATACTAGCTCATAAGGCATGCTCATACATATATCAGTGTTGCTTGTAAAGTTTGAATGTACTAACAGATCTGAACCAGAACATATAACAAATGTAGCTGAATAGCAGGGCTAAATTAAGAAATTATAGAATAGAGTAGTTGCAGCAGTAGACTAAGAATACTAATCTGCACTCACTAGCCACTTCATTAGAAACCTCTGCCTTGTACGTCCACCTGGACTGAAGCCGAAATGCTCATGCGCAGTTTGTTAGCCATCCTCTAGCCCTTCATCAGTGGTCTGTTTCTGACCACAGAGGTGCTCTGATACACTTGTGCCTCCCACACCAGCATGTCATTGTCACAGCTGTGTTGCAAATGAACAGTTGTCTGATCAACAGTATTCCTGTATGTCAGAAACTTGCCAATGATAAGTGGGGTTGATGGTGGCTGACAAACTACACACTATAACAGGCTACAGTCTGTAATTGTACACCTAGTGACCACATGAAGTGGTCAGTGAGTGGATGCATAAAGCAGATTTTTCTAATAAGAGGAAATTGAATATTGAATTAGATTTTACTATGGTTTATCTAGATATTGGTCATCAAAATGGTCGAGACACAGTACCTGGACTTTCAGATGCAACATGACCAGTGTTTCCTATTAAGTCAAGACTTCTAAACCTTTCCATTTACAGCAATATCAATAGCATGACCAGTGTTTCCTATTAAGTCAAGACTTCTAAACCTTTCCATTTACAGCAATATCAATAGCATGACCAGTGTTTCCTATTAAGTCAAGACTTCTAAACCTTTCCATTTACAGCAATATCTATCCAAAAAGAACAATTCTTCTTGCTTTAGCTATGAAATTGACATGCTTCATTTGGTGCGCATGGAGTCGAAATTTATCCTTTCTCATTTTTTTGCTTGCCAGAATTTCATTTCTGCATTCACAAACAAAAACAACAACAAAAATATCGAGTACCTGCCACATCCATCACCCAATAAAACGTCTGATAGGCCAGGGTTGGCCTTGCATATTTGCATGTCCACTCTCCGACAGGTGACGAGCCCATCCGACCAGCTCACTCTGACCTAATTAAACATTGCTGGATAACAGTCAAGTCATAAGCACGGCTAGCCCAGGCTTTTACAAAAGCTCAACTTAAACTTAAAGAGATTAGACAACTTTTGCAAGATATTAGCTGTTCAAAAATGAGAAAAATGTCCCTAAGCCTCTTGAGTGCAAGGGGCGAGTGAACAGGCACTCTTTTGTTTCCCGCGGAGGGGCCGGGCAGTGCTGGCCGGGGCCCTGGCTCCGCACCACTGTGTGCGGGACGGGAATACATGGCTGATCCCTGCCCCTGTAAACCCAATCAGCTCCGGGAATTAGTGAGGGATTAAAGTCCTACCTACTAGCGCAGCACTTGAAAAAATATAAGAAGGGAAAGAGTTGGGGGGGGAGAGAAAAATGCAAGGCCCACCCAGGAGGTCAAAAGAAGAGAAGAGAAGAGAAGAGAAGAGAAGAGAAGAGAAGAGAAGAGAAGAGAAGAGAAGGAACCAATATATCTATTAATGTTTGAAAGTCAGATACCGTAATAATCTTTTCAATTTTCTAGGCTAACATTAATTTAATCTTAATTCTTATTCTGGTTTTTGTTTTGTTATCATAATTATTATATCTTTTACTCAATTATTTACTCAATTATTTTACTGCACATTTCTTTTGCATTTTGATTTTACCTTTTTTCCGTACTGTTTCATTCTATTCTGTTTTAGTAGTATTAGACAAACAGTGCTATATAAATAAATCTGAGTGTGGAGGACAAATAAAAAAGGAAAGGAGTAGAGAAAAGAAGAAAGGAGAAAAGAGTAGAGAAGAGGGAAGATGACAGACTAAGTTAATTTAGTTGGAACTTATTTTCAGCAAATGCTTTCATATTTTTACATGCATCCCAAACGTCCTTAGTACAGTCAAAGAAGTTTGTCGTTCCAGCCATAGCTCCTCTTTCTCTCTTTCCCTCATCCCTCCGAGGTGGGCGAGCGGAGGGAGATAAAGACACACAGATCCTTTGGTGTGTGACGAGGCCTGGCCCCTGTCATCACAAACCCCTCGTTGTGCCTGTGAAATCCTCACTCCACCCCCACAGAAAGAGAGAGAGAGAGAGAGAGAGAGAGACAGAGACAGAGGGAGAAAGAGAGGTGGTCAGACAGAGCCATGTGAGTAGTGTCATATGGAACAGCTTTAGTCCCCAACCCCGGTATCATCCTATCAAAGGAATGCTGGCTGGAGAGGCCCACCAAGCTGCCTCATTTGTGCCAGCGCGCGGGGGGCAGTGGGGACACACTGACTCTGCCAGCCTCCTACGCACACACACACACACACACACACACACACACACACACACACACACACACACACACACAGATCATCCTTAAATAAGAATGCGCCATTTTCCTAGCTCATAAACCCATTCCCATTCACTTCTCAACCTTTCCTTGACCTTTGACCTCAGTCTCTACCGGACAGCAGTACTACAGTACTATGCAAAAATCTTGTGCTCACCAAAAAGTGGCTTGAATTTTTTTTTTATCTGTGCATTAAGTGTTCATTCCAGCCATTGCCTGGATTTGTTCAATTCCACAATAAGCACAACTGATTTGAGGGAAAGTTCAGTTCTTCAAAGCAGAGACAATGAATGAAAGTGAACAATGACCAGCTATCATTACTCAAATGGTGCCATGCTAATTGGTGGCTATAAGCCTCCATTTATTGTCAGTCACATTACCATGTTTGGTACAGCAGTTCCTTTGATGACAAGTTAGCATTATGCAAAAGATGTCATGCTAATTGGTGGCTACTAACTTAACATTAATATGTACTGATTAGCCCACCCAGATATTGGATGGTAACTATAAATACTTGGCTGCCTCTTGGATAGGTTTGGAAGTGGTTAAGCTACACTGACATCAAATCAAAATGTACTGTACTGTTTTTATTCTGCCTTTTTACATTTTATTCTAATATATTTTAAAGCAATATCATAAAAATGGTTTTATATAATTAAACAGTAATTTTCTCAGGTGGTCTGAAGCTTTTGAACTGTACTATATTATCACCAATGGAGACAGTTCTAAAACACTTTCTCTTATATGCACCTTGGCCATTTCTCACCCAGGTCCGAGGACCTGCTTGACTCGGGGGCCTCTCTGTGCTTGACCTCTGAAGTGTCCTTTCCCTCGGCCATCGTCCTTTTGCACTTGGCCTATCTCTGCTGCACTGTCACTGACATTCTTTCACGTTAGCAGCATTGGCCAGTCAGATAGGCCCTCCTCACCAGCCTGGCCGCTATCTGAGAATGTGTGTCTGTGGGGTGGGGGTGGAGAGGATGGGGAGAGAGAGAGAGAGAGAGAGAGAGAGAGAGAGAGAGAGAGAGGGAGAGACAGGCTATTAGAGACACTACCTCAGTTAACTGGAAAGCAGATTTCATGTGAACTAGAAGCATTTTAGAGTGGGACTGTATAAGACCATGTCTACGTTTGGTAAGTTTGTCATTTTTCCATTGCAAAGCTGTATTGAGTTGTCAAAGGTTACTGGTTTTAAGTGTTGGTACAAAGCCAAGGCACCCTTCTAGAGACAACTTTGTCTCTAACTTTACTGCATTTATGTTGAAATTATGCACAAATTGGAATCAAGTAAATTCAAAGCATCTCTTTATTCAGTGTAGCACTGGTATGTGCAAAGATGTGGGTATGCTAAACTGCGTGTACGTGTGTGTTCCATTTCATAGCATTTCTTTAAACATATACAACACTAAAGCTGTTTGGCGTCATCTTCGGTAGTGCCAAATTGAATCAATTTGCTTGCACACTCAGAGGTCTTTAATTTCGTTCTCAGCAAGTCAAACCAAAAGAGGATTACTGCAGTATAATCAGTTCTGAGTCATCTACTGCTAGTCCTCCCCCTGACAGCAAAATGAATGCAAGACAAGGAGGCCAAGAGAATTTTATTTCTTATTTTCCCTCTTTTCTCTCCCCCTTGTTTTTTTCTTTATATATAGCCTCACGCCTACCTTGCTGGTCCACCTTGTCAATGTAAAATCAGGGACAATAGCTCACTGTCACTCCGCATTTTGTTTATCATCCTCTAGTCCTTCATCAATGGTCACAGGACGCTGCCCACAAGGTGCTGCTGGGTGTTTTTGGTTGGTGGACAAAAACAAGTCAAATAAATGTTTATTTTTGTTTACTATATTTGTTGTTGTATACAAACACTTATTCACTACTGTCCTTTATGCATATTAGTTGCCTAAATGCATACTGGTAGCTGCTTGTCATTGCGTTTTGGAGGGTCATTTGTATTCTATCCATGGGGCTGTCAAAGATGAGTGGAGGTAATCATTCTTCATCCCCTTGTTATGTCTGTCCTCTTCTCCCTCTGTCCCGACAGCCTGGTTGCTCACCTTTAACCCCTTTCCCCTGCTCTCAATTTCTCCTGCTTTCTCCACAGGCCCAATTAGGCTAGACAGAATATTGCTAAGCGAGGGTTCTCCATAAGCTTATATTTCCATTTTTTTTTACCTAAATGTGACATCAGAGTTTTTTGAAAATCTAAATGTTAAATGTCAAATCAATTTTAAGCCACTTTGGTCCAAGACGGATATTGGATACATGTCCAATATTAGGTCATGTGGCCAGACCAAGAAAGTTCAGAATGAGATTTGTGCTTTTTGCAAAGGCATTTATCACAGCCATCATCAATCGAGGTCAAACTGGAACTTTGAAAGTTGAGTAACATGAAACAGTCATTCAAGATCATTCAGGTGACATTACTGATTTTGAAAATGTGCAGGTACTTTTAGGGCAGAGATGTATTCACACTATATACAGATATGGAATACAAGTATGAATCACCAAGAGAAAAGGTAAAATCTCACTTACAATGTGAATATAAGCACAGAAATCTACTTTCACCAGGTTTCTCAACTTGGTGATATAACTGGACATTTAGCAAATGTATCAGGCTAACCCCTATAGCGGTGTGGGGCATTGCAAAACTAGAACAAGATGAAAAAAAGAAGACAGAGAGAAGGGAAGCTGAATGAATAAAGAGGGGCCAGCCGTCATTTCACCTCGTTTCCCTCTCCCTTCTTCCCTGTCCTTGTACCTTGATTCCTGCTTAATATAGAGACTGATGAGCTCAATTTGGTGGCGGTTCTCCTTCTGCAAGATGATTAATAGCTGCATGAGGAAGCATCAGCTAGCTATCCTTGTCTGGCCGAGGCCTTTGCTTGGGAATTGATGACAGAGGCTTTTTTGCCATTTTGCAAATGAAATGGAGGGAGCCTGAACGGAACTCTTGACACCTCCACTCCTTCTTTCCACCATCCCTCGCTCTCGTTCTCTCGCTCTTCCACTTGCTTGTTAATTGTCTTTCCCATTTGTTATGCAAATGGGGCCAGGAGAGGGGGCGACATCATCTCCAAAGCACGATAAATATTTGATCAGCCGTAATGGAAGTTGTCGAGGCTGTCTAATTGCACTGCACGTTATCTGAGGGGAAGTTGGACGAGGCCTTTTGATCTTTTCCACTTCTCTGTTCATTCAGCCTGTCTCATTTTGTCCGCCGTCACTTCACTTCAATTTCTCCTCTTCTCTCTCTCTCTCTCTCCCATGTCTTCCCTCTCTCACTATTCTCAGCCATCCGGCTCATCTGAGGCAGATTGCAGCTGAATGTTCCTCTTAATGTCACACCAGAGACACTATGTTATTGAAATGTGCCTTTCCTGAGCCTGTTCCCATACCACTCTTTGATAGGCCACTACTCCTTCCCGTTTGTGTCGCGCATTGCATCCTTTTTCGCACTGCTGTTTTTTCCTGTTTCAGGAAATGCTAGGCCACCAAAAGGCTACTGTGCCTCTCATCTCACTGTGTATAGGCATACAGACTGGCCCAGCGTTAAGCATGGATTTAATATGCATCCAAGTTGTAGGAAATACAGTACATACAAGAAGAATCTTTAGGTTCTTTAGGTTCCCTAATGAACCTTTTAGTGGATGGTTCTTTAAAAAGTTTAAGGAACCTCTGTATAATATAAATGTAATAAAGCTGTATGCAAAAGTTTGGCTGTTCATGGTCAAATTGCATGTTTTGGGAAAAAACTCAAATGTGACAAAAAAACATTTAGTATTTTATGTTTTTTTTATATGTTAAGCCGAACAAATAAACAGAAATTGTGCAGTAAATTTATATAAAAAATGCCATGTTTACGTTTGTTCTTGTAGAGAATGCAAAGGAACTAATTTTCACTTAGAAAATCAACAAAATGTAATTTGATAGGGGTTGTTCAAACTTTTGCAGTATGCCAGCTAACATATTTTACCAGTACTGTAACAAGAACCTTTATTTTCATTTCATGATTTTTCCTTGTGATTTCACTTTATTATGATTCAATCATAATCTTCAAATAAAGATGCTTGAACTGCAAGATTGTTCCTCAGTAACTACTAATCCTTTGTAAAGCTATGATATACATATTTGACTCAACCCACAGAAACAACCAGCTAACTAAATAGTAATAACAGCAAATTTGATATGAGTACAAAATAACTGAGCATTTTGACCAGTGTGTCAGGATATGATCCGTCTGAACATTTACTGTTGTCATCAGTGCCAGAAAACACAGCATTAAACACTACTAGAAACTTTCATCAAGGCCATTCAAGCATGTGTTTTCTCAGTTTTAGGCCATTACAATAACACCGTTCAGACTTTTTAACGACTGTTTAAAAGACTGAGCTTGAAACATTGATTGCTACCCTCATTATGTTTTCCATACTTCCATTTTTCCATAAAATTAGAGTATGTTCAGTGGGATCGTTATCATGATACACTGCAAAATATACTTCACCCTTATCTGTTATACCCTAAAATGTTTTTCTTTTGCTTTTACAACACATGAAAGCTTAGTGAACAATGTCTTACTGGAGTATAAGTAGCTGTCCTGCAGCAGAGTGTGTTGAAGTAGCTGTGTTTGTTGGCAGTGACTGTAAGCTGTTGTTTGTTGTGCTGTGGAATGTTTTGATAGTCTTTATTTATCCGTCCTGTTCGGCCCTTTCCTCCGTGATTCAAACGGCTCTTCTGCAGCACTGTCTTCCAATCTATTAAGCAGAGACAAAACAACTTAATTAGATGGGAAGCAGATGATCAAATACGAATCTGTGCTTGAATCAGAGTTTGACCCAAACACAAGGAAACAGCGGGAAGCAAAAGGAGGGGGCGTGTAATGAATAGACAGAGTTTACATACACACACACACACACACACACACACACATATACACACACACACACAAACAAACACAGACAGAGATGAGGCAATACTAGCCTGCAGGAAAAGACAGATTTTGCATGAAGGATAAGCAATGATAGATGACCACTATTTTCTTAATTGAGTGCACCAATAGGCCACTACATGTGCATGCCACATGTCCTGCTCAGCGTTTCTGATTTTACACAGACAATCATTCATCACTTATACTATCATTTATTGTTATTTTATTTCATCATAACATATAGTATAAGTATACATACTTATATAAAATACAGTCTGAGATGAAAAATGACAAAATAATGCTTTTTCTTGTCCAAGATTTACATTTTTAATTGCCTTTTGAAAAAAATTGCTACATTTTAAAATGAGCTTTTTTTTTTGTTGAAGCACTTCACCTAAGATTAGCATCTCAAAGTGGACTATCATGCTCAAACTACTCACTCTGCTATCCCATAGCAAGAAATACACAGCTAACAATATCACATCACCAATGACTGTAAGCTTTTCCAAGACAGACTTATGACAAATCTCCTCTGCTATCTGTTCTCGTATTTTATTTTATCAAATTATTGGAATATAATATAAACAGTGCTTGATTCAATGTTTCAAGTATTTTTGGAAAAAGGTTATTAAATAATATACTGTAATAAAGCATTCTGGGTGTATACTGTGTTATAACATTTTTATTTGTATGTTAGTTTACTAAAAACAAAACCTGTTTCCCTTTAAAAGTGTTATGAAAAGTAAATAGTAAAGTAGACACTGGGGGTCACCACCCACCTCCCGCCTCCCACTAATAGCTCACACCGCAGGCCTGAGCTCCTTTCCTCACTCCTGTTCTGCTGTGGTTCTGAGGTGAGTTACCTGCTTACCTCCCTGGCCACTCTCACAGACCTCCCCACTGGACAGGGGGGTGTTCAAACAAATATGTTATATACAGGTTTAGTGTCATTTTGGATGCATTTTCCATATTTTAGGTTTCCTAAACCATGAATGTGTTTAGTGTCAAGGGCTTAGTAGTCACTTTGGTTGTAACAAAACAACCTAATTTTCTGCCGACTCAGCAGTTTTTTTTAAAGGTTGGCATAGGAGTGTGTAACTCTCAGCTCAACACCTCAATTTTGAAAGGGTTCTCTTTGACATTTCAGTTTATAGTCATTACAATTACATCAATGTCATGAAAATTAAGAAACAATGATATAATTACTTCAACTTAGAAGCTCAAGTTTCTACAGGAGAATTGTTTTTCTCACGTTTTGTCAGTTGAAGTGTATATATATTTACTGCAAGAACGGAAAGGATTGAGGGAGAAGGAGAGAGAGGGAGACAAACAGATAATGAAAGAGAGATTTTAAAGAGTGGTATAATGTACCTGCAGAATATACAACATACAGAACGAAACCAGAGAGAGAGAGAGAGAGAGAGAGAGAGAGACAGAGAGTGAGAGAGAGAGAGAAACAGAGAGTGAGAGAGAGAGAGAGAAACAGAGAGTGAGAGATAGAGAGAGATAGAGTGAGAGAGAGAGAAAGAGAGAGAGATAGAGAGAGTGAGAGATAGAGAGAGATAGAGTGAGAGAGAGAAAGAGAGACAGAAAGAGAGATAGTGAGAGAAAGAGAGAAAGAGTGAGAGAAAGAGTAAAAGAGAGAGAGAGAAAGCGAGAGTGAGAGTGAGAGAGAGAGAAAGAGAGTGAGAGAAAGAGAGAGAGATAGAGAGAGTGAGAGAGAGAAAGAGAGAGAGAGAGAGAGAAAGAAAGTGAGAGAGAGAGAGAGAGAGAGAGAGAGAGAGAAAGAGTGAGAGAGAGAAAGAGAGAGAGAGAGAGAGAGAGAGAGAGAGAGAGAGAGAGAGAGAGAAAGAGAAAGAGAGAGAGAGAGAGAGAGAGAGAGAGAGAGAGATGGTGATGTACTCACACAGTCAGAGAGCGCGTGTCCACCCGGCCTGCTCAGACTGTCCCCTCCATGACTAATGTCTCTCTCCTCGCGTCTGTCCCCGGAGAGAGAGCCGTTTATTCGGGATGTCACACAGCGAAGACAGACACAGATAACGGAGACAAAAGAGGGGGGTCGGCTCAGATTACGGAGGAGACCACCTCCGTTAAACAGCGCCATTTGTTCCTAAATCGACCTGACGACCTCCCTAATTACTAGCCAATTATCTGGAATTCGCCTCAATTCGCTGCCGCTTTAAACGGGAAAATTGCCTGTCTGTAGCCCAGCCGCCCCCCTCTTTTCTCTGGGCTGTTCATCTCCCTCAGGTTTGCAGAGACATTATTTATGTGAGGGAGCGAAGAGCCGCCACAACAGTGAGGCAGCCTTGCAGCTAATAAAGTCACATCCTGCAGCCTCGCTATGGTAATTAAGCGCAGCGATATGTTGCTTCATTAAGCTTTAAAGACAGAACAGCGCACGGCTCTCTGTGATTACCCTTTCATATCATTTCATACTACAACGGCTACCTGAGCCATTTTCACCGACAGCGAGTGAAACGACACTGCGTTATCAGAGCCAGGGGATAAAAAGCGCGGGAAACGATGCCATTGTTTGTGCGCGAGAGCATCTCCCTTTAGTGTTTCAAAAAATGCGTCTAACGGAAGGAAAAACAGCGACTTAGTGGTGTAGAAACCACAAAAAGCCCCTCTCTCTTCGAGAAAAAAGATGAAGGTGCTGCGTGAAGGGGAAAAAGTAAGTCTTGTGGCCTCCTGTTCCTCAAAGGTAGACAGTCTAACTAGCTAGCTGGAAGAAGGCTGCCGGAGGCCCCGCCACAAAATGGTGACTTCTCAACGACATTAATCAGCTATTACTTGGTACGTGCAACTGCCCCAGAATGAAAATAGTATCTGGAATACCTCCTGTCTTGAATCCGTTTGACTGAACTCTGGCCGGCCGTGGACAGAAGAAAGCTGGTAGCGATTTATGAGATGTAAAACGCTGTATCTTCCTTTCTTTGGCCACTGGCTGACACTGGTCAACTTGATGAGCATCGCAGGGCTAATTTAATCGTTTAGTCCTCAAGGAGAGAAAGTTGGCCCACCTTCTCAGGAGCCCTCATCACGTCTCTGAGCTGTTCTCTCTGTTAAAGGGGAATTACACCGCTTTAAGTCCGTCGTTGCCATGTAGACAAAATAGTTGAGCGTGGTTTGATGTAAAATGGTCCTTTGTAGAGAAAAGTTAGAGACTCAAATTCCTTTACAGTGGTGGTGATAGGAACCAGGAGTTGCGATGTATGTCTACAACACAGATATAGCCATTTTATTTACTATCTAAAACCACTGAATCTACATGTGTCCTCCGTGTTTTATATGTAATGCCTATAATGGTAAAATAGACTGAAAACATTTTTCTGGATGTGACTATTTTGCCATATAACACCCTGTATGCACCCCTCTATCGTGAATGGATTAAAATGAATGGACTAACAAAATGTTTTAGGCCAAAACTGTACCACACAACTATTGGAAAACGATGTCTCAGGTATCAGGCAGCATATTCATAACCTTTTTGTGTAATAACTTTTTGTAAGGTAGTTTTTAGAGGCAGTAAACTGTTCAGACTTTTGGTTCAGGCTATCAGAACTGTGAGCCGTTTCATCTCAGTAAGTTCCTCTGGAACGAAGCATTTCACACCAGACCACTCTGAATAACTTTATTTACATCTCAACCATTTAAATATGTGGAGATTTAAAAAAAAAAAAAAAAAAAAAAAAAAAAACGTGGAGTTCCCCAGGTCACTTCAGCTGCTTCTGAACGTTTCAGAACCTTGCTTTGTTTATGAGCCACAGTGAAAAAGTGAGCTATCTGCGTGTGAAGATGTATCTGGTAGGCTGAAAACATTATTAGCAGTACATTCACTGTCTTAATAATAACTCCTTCAATGTTCCCTTTAAATGCTAACTGTGTAATGTTTCTTCAAAGCAGATCAGAAAATTGTATTAGTCACACATTTAAATCTGGTTTTCCTATGACTTGATTAGACTTTTTGCTTTTTTTTTTACTTCAGGGAAGGAACTGCCTTTTATTAAGTGTCTTCTAGTGTTGTAGACCTCGGTAGACTTCTGTAAAACAGTTAGAACCTTGTTTTGGTCCTTAGCACTCCTGTGGCACCATGCAGTCTCAGGCGGCTGACAGCGCGGGCAGCCCATCATGCCGGCCTCTCGGAGAAGCAGGCCAGACCCCCTTTCCCAGAATTCTTTGGGCCAGACCCATTGTTTGGCAGGAGTGTATACAGCATTGTGTGGCCACTGATTGTTGCCCGGACTGGTTCTCAGGTCTGTTCTGCTGGAGAACTGGCTGCATTGTTCTTGAATGCACTTGTTACCATTCACCGTGCCGATGCATCTGTTTCCCCGCTTCCTTCCCTCTGTACAACAAGATGGCTTCCTCTGCGGATCACGTCTTAATGCCAAGGGTTTTGCCCTGTTGGTAGACAGCAGTGAAAATCTTAATGAATTGATAGATTTATTGACTATGCAATTGTTATTCGTGCAAAGAAATGCTGAGTAGTGAGAAGAACATGGGTGTTTGATTATGGGTCCAGTAGTGTTTTTGGCATTTATTCATCATCAGTTCCACTGGGATAAATGTTTGGAACGTGAAAATAATACATAGACTAAATGTAAAATAAATGCTGCGGATGTTACAGCTTTGGTTGTAAGCAGTTGTTTAGCAGTTAAAGTTACCCTCATATAACAAGCTGCATCTCAATGCAAGCTTTCTTGACAATATTTGGGTCATATATTTTTTGTTCTACATTTTTATTACAAATAGTATTGTTACTTACAACTGAACAAAAATGAAAGTGCTATCTGTGATGTATCCTGTCTTATATCTGTTCAACTAAATTCTGACTGGCTAGAACCAAAACACTGCACTGAGGAAAGCTGAAAGCTCTTTGTGAGATGTAACATGTATCTTCCTGTCTTTTCGTCATTGGCAAGCACTTCTACCTCAGTGACAATGTAGGCCTTTCAGCTGGAGTAGAGGATCATATTTACCATAGTGAGTTCTGACACTCAGAGAAACTAGACTGGATTAAGATTAACCAGGCTTGACCGTAAGTGGATTAACCATGCTCGAAACAGAACAAAATAAATGCACCTAATAATGGTCTAATAAAAGCTGACATTAGCTTAGTTTAGTCGGCCCTGGAATTTTGGCATTTTCTTTTCCAGACAGATACTGTGAATGAAAGCAAGTCATTTGTTTGTTAAAGTCATTTGATGTAATTGGTTGATTGGCCATTCAGTTTAAATTCAGTCAATGCACAGCACATGGATCTAGTCACATATCTTGACATGCAAGTGAAAAACAATAAGGTAAGTAAATCTACTCCTTTACCCATGTCATCACAAGAAGCTTATGCGGATAGCAGGCTTTTTCTGACATTATGCATGTATCCCATTGTCAGCCAATCCAGCATACTGAGCTATTCATTTATTTTCTTTACGTGTCTTTACTATCTTTATGGATTCCTGAATAGCAGCTTTACAGTATCTAGGTATGTTTTCAGGCTGTGGCTTCTGACTACTGAAGGTTTCTCCCACACCATGGATTCCCTGTTCCATTTATTGTATCATTTATTAGCTTCACTGGCCCACAGTGAGGGACGAGTGTAATGAATAAGGCAGGTTTTCTATCTCTCAGCTATAAGAGTCTCCCTCCGTGTGACATTTCATGTAGCCGCCTTTCCATAGAGTGGTCACTTCTCCATAAATGTCATCCTCAGCTGGATTAGTGATTTATGAATGCCAGGCTAGGCTGCTATAGGAATGAGCAGGAGAGAGAGAAGAGAGAAAGTGGTGTAGAGTATGTATGACTGAGTTCTGGGTCTGGGCTAGGGGACAGCGAAAGATGATGAGATGAAATCTGAGTAGAGAAAGGGCAGGAGAAAATAATTATTTTTCTACGAGTCTGTTCCTTCAGCATGCTCTTCAGCTACTGGTGCCTGTGTTCGGCCCCCAGCCTGCACTCCTTTAGCACTGGTCTGACTGCTCAATGAGCCAGAACAGTGTGATTAGCCAGCAGTGCTGTGGCCAGCTTATTGACTGACCTCACCTAATTCACTTGACCTGCTCGGCCAAGTCCACACACACAAAAAAAGCCTCACTGACACTGACTGAATGAAGACATGAGAAGATTTCATATTGTAAGACTTCAGACTTCCCCCAGATGTTCTCACAGAGTGTGTGCTGCACCATGCCAAAGACAAAAAAGTATTGTTATATAGTATTTGTTAGAGGGACATACAAAAAAATTCATGATCTGAGTATTGCATTTGTACTATGTATGAGAATTAGTATAAATTAGTAAATTCATAAATATTAGCAATCAACTTGATTTTATCTAAGAATATAGATAAAGAATCTGTACATTCTTGTCATTTTGAATCTACATGCTGGGCCTTTAACACCTTGGCTAAATTGTTTTCAATGGAATGTGGAGTAATATACTTCAGAGTTGTACTACTTTAAAGTACATCCATATTTCCTCATATCTACAGTTTGAATTTAAATAAGAAAATGATCCATCCATTTTCTAAGCCGCTTCTCCCTCAGGGTCGCGGTAAGAAAATGATCAAATATTTAAAATGAGAAAAAAATCCATACAGTCCTATGCCCTATTATAGCCCCGTTACTGTACCTTATATTCAGTCAGTATCATAAAACCCAGTAAAAATGTACTCAACAAACAAGATTCTTTGTTAAGCCATCACAGGATTCTGAAAAGCACTCAGGTGATTGTAGCACATAGTCCACTCCTTCATCCATCATTTCATTCTGCTCTTTTTGTTTTTTCCTTAAAATCTTGGATGCTTTTTTTCCTCTGTACTGCTGAAGCCATGCTGTTTATCAGCTCTTCCACACTGTACCTTTGCCCCCCCAGCCGCTACCCCAATTTAGTCCACCCCCTTCTCTCTCCCTCCTACTCCTTCTCTCTTAACAACCCCCCTTTCCTCGCATCCCCGTGTGGCAGCAGGTCAGTGGCATGCTAACACTTTTGTCAGTGTGATTAATAGCATGGTGGATTGTCGTTAATTCACTGGCTAATGACTAAGACCGGGGCCAGTCGAGGAGTAATCGGGTGATGTATAGCTGGGGAGTGCTCCCCGTGCCAGAGGTGAAAATCATTTCCCCCCTCAGATACTGTTGCAGGCCAAACCAATGGCTTTTCCTGCTAATAAAAATGAATGCATTTTTTTTCTCTCTTCTCCTTCTCCCTGGTGCTGTAATTCCCAGTGGGTCGCTAAATGAAGCTGTTTTAATACAGGAGCCACCGCGACATTGCTGGTCGCTCACATGTAAAGAAACCGGATGAGAAGTTGTATTCTTAGACACGCAGCACTTTCATCCAGTTCCTTATAATATTGTGGTATGGCAAAAAAAATCGTACATGAATGCTTTGCCTTTACCCAAAAAGTGGTCAGTTAGCCAAATGCTTGGTGTCTTGAGTTTGCTTCTGGAGCTGCAAAGCTAAGAAGCTAACAAGTAATGGAAACGTGCTGACCAGTTAGCACATAAATCATCACACACGATTCTCAAACTGCATCTAGCTGTTGCCTAATCTCGAGTGGACTTACAGTTATGGTTTCTGACACTGTGTAGTATACTGTTATCCATATAAATGGACAGATACCAAGCCTGCTACTATTGGTTTTAGTTATATATGTTCTTTAATTACTTGTTAGCTTCATTAGTCTTGTAGATCTCTAGCAAAGTTTAGACACCAAACATGTCCTGACTGATTGACAACATATGTGGTAAAGGGAAAAGTTGTGCCAAACTATTCCTTTAAACATAGTTGCGCAATATTTGTGCATGCATAATTTGTTGTGGACGATTACCTACGAAGGCCAGACATCTATGATAAATGCTTGGTGCTGCAGAGTTAGTTTGATGCAGTGTCCTGTCCTGCCTGTAGTTCCTTTAGTACCTTTACCAAAGTGCTTGCTTAGACAAGTGTTCAGTTACAGTTCTGGGCAGTCTTCTTCCACCCCCCGACTCCATTTCCACAGAGAGAGGGCTGTGTAGGGCCTGCAATTAAATCTGAGGGCCAGCGTTTCCTCCGAGTGCATTCGGGAAGTGCAAACAAATTTGAATTCTTATGGAGGGAGGCCGGAGAGAGCGGAGGAAAGGGAGAAAGGGGGGAAAGGTTGAATTTGCTCCCGAATAAGCTGTCACTGCTCCGGCTGCACTGAGGCCATGCTCGCAGCCTGAGGCTAAAATGGTAATGTGCCCAGTGAAACACAGGAACGGCAGAAACATGAAGAGAAGAGAGAGAGGAAGGAAAAGAGGTGAAACCTAGTCATAGCACAGGGAGGAAAAAAGAGGCTTTTTCTCGATGCAGCAGTGATGAAGTGGATCACTCACTTCAGTGAGTTTTCCTTACACAGCTTAACGATGCAGACGGTGAGGTAAAACAAAACGCTCCCTGTGCATTACATGCAATAGGACTTGATGCCTGTGTGTGCATTTTTTCTATTTTGGATGAATATTGTTTATCTGATGAGAAAAGCCCTGGTGATGGCAGACCTTTTTAATAGAAACTTTGAGTAAATAACATAGCTTTGTATAAATGATTGGAGCTTGTTTTGTTTTGCATTACTTGTATTTTATTGGTTTCTCGATGCTCTTTATGCAACCAAAGTTCTCATAAATACAAGTGTTCTTGGCTAATAAAGTGGCTCGGATTCTGATGTAAGCCTGCTTCCTAATGCTCTTAGTGAGTTTTTCCTGCTCTCAGATTGCTTCTTAGTATTCCCAAATTGCTGTAAAGCTGTTTTAGGATAGCGTTTGCTGTAAAAAACACTAAATAAATAGTGTTGAATGGAGTTGTTTAATAGTTCTCATTTTTTGCAGAGGAAAAAAAAACTAAATATTGCATTTCCTCCTATGATTGAAAGAATCTGTGGTACTGTTTTATTAATAGAAAAGACGCACATGCAATGCCAGTTGAAACTGCAGCCCAGAGTGCAGCTACTCTTTCAGTTGTATATGAAGCATATGCTGTTCTGTCATTACCTAGACTGGAGCCTTCTGGCACTTATTAGCAAGCCAACCCATTGCTGCTCTGTCTCTCTCTCTCTTGCTCTTTCTTTTTCTGTCTGTATCTCCCCCACCTGCCTCTTTGCCCCTCACCACAAACCCCTCCTTTCCCTGGGTGATGTTTGCAACTCAATTTGGCAAATGTAAGTTAGTATTGATTATTATTAATATTTATCATGTTTCTGAAAATGTCTTTCCCCCAGAGCTATTAATCTGTCGTGTTAATAAATGTCTGCGGAAGGCCTTGTGCTGCTCCCCAGGGAGAGCGGCAGACTAGAATGGCAATCAGGAACCTGACAGAAGCAGCACATGCTCTCTCTCTCTCTCTCTCTCTCTCTCTCTCTCTCTCTCTCTCTCTCTCTCTCTCTCTCTCGCTCTCTCGCTCTCTCTCTCGCTCTCTCTCTCTCTCACACACACACACACACACACACACACACACTTAGTCTCACTCCTTAAGGCCCTAATATGATTGTGGTAACTGATTAGGCCCTGTAAAGCCAGGTGTGGGGACTCTTTAAGGCTTCTAATTACGTGCACCTATTAAATGCAAAAGGTGTTACAAATCTTGCCATGGATCACGGCACCATGAATAGAGCTATCTTACAGCTCGGTTTAGTGGAGCAATTACGGTACTAGATTATTTCATGGCACTGCACTGTTTAAAACCTTTATTATATTACGCTGCAGCACTGTGCAAGAATCAGAGATCACTTTCATTTTTAAATATCCAGTCAAAATGGTCCCTAAGTTTAAGTTTCATTTTTTCAGTGTCAGGAAAAAGAACATACACAGTGGGGTCCAAAAGTCAGATTATACCTTGAAAATCTGGGATATTTTTCATTTAAACCAGAAAATAAATAACAGAATGATTTACAGTTCTGGAGAATGTATAAGAAATATGTAAGATTCTGCATTTCTAGGTCACAACTCAAATTTAAGCGAATTTGTGCAAAAAGGTAAATATTTTTTAGCTTTTAACTCATATCCATTACATTGAAGCTTTTGTTCAGACCATTCTCTCTGATCTACTCATCTGAGGCTTGTGGTGTCCAATGCCAGTTAGAGCACACACTATTATCAACCCATCAACTTACATGGCCATGGGCCTGCCAGTGTGCCCAAAGTTTCATTACACACTCTATAGTATAAGGAAAGCTCATCCAAAAGCACATCCCACCTATGTAATAAGCCTGGGACTTTAAGGGTACATAATAAGCAAAATGAGTACATACCAAATGCAAAAAAAAGTGAAATTCATGTTTAAATTTCAAACTTTAAACTCCTCTTTTCACATAAATAATATGTCAACATTCTTTTTGAAGCCACTCTATTTAAATTAAATAAAAATAATATATATTTTTCACCATTTATTGTGTTCACCCATTACCTTCATTTCAGCTACCATCCTTTTCAGGAGAGTTGCTTTTGGTTTTATTTTTTCATATCTCCAAAGTTTAGTCTTAAAAGTTGATTAGATTTTCTGCTTCTTGTTCTTTCCATTGTTCTGGGAACGCCAGCAGCTTCTTTGTTTTATTTACAAACTTTCTTTTCTCAGTAATTCCTTCCTGAGAGCTACACATTCTTTCACACCCATAGGGGTGTTAATTATGTTTTTTATCTCCTGTTTTTTGCTTCTTTTCCTTTGACTTTCTGCTTTCTCATGCAAGTACATTGTCTTACATGTAATATCCTCAGATATTTCTTATATGTTTACTTACTGGCTGTAAAATAAAATAAAATTATAATAATGGCCTCTTTTGCACAGTGCTGCATATGAATTGAAACCATTTAAATTTATTTAAGTGCATACCACTAATCAATGGGGAAATGTAACTGTGGTTATCATTAATATCGCCCACTTCCTCTAACCTTGATACTATGTTAAAGAAAAAAACGCTACAATTTACAATAACAAACTAGCTGCTTTGGTTCATTGTTAAGGCTCCGGTTTTCATTTTCAGCTCAAATGAAGCTCACGCGGTACTGGGACGTCGTCCAGCGATGAGGGCTAGCTATACAACTCTGCCTTTTAGTGGTCATTGTGTATTGACTGTTCAAGCAGCCGCAGTGGTCAAGGTCAGTTTCTTTAGCACTTTCTTCAGCCAGTTTGTTTTCCTCTAGCAGATGAGGTGGGGAGAGGCCGCACACACTCCAAGTTTGCACTGGCCTGGGCTGTGTATACACAGACACACTGAAACTATGTGTGTGTATAGGCTGTGTTTATGAGGTCATGCACCTCACACTTTTAACCTAGCGTTAGCTGTTCCAAAAGAAGTGTCGCAAAGAAAACAAAAGACATTTCTGAATGTGAGTTGAGGTACCTCCGACTCAGGTATGAGGGAACTCCCCTGCATTTGGTCTGCCCCATGGCACACATTTTACTGGCGAGGCAATATTGCTACTTTAAGTGTTACTTGGAAATGTTCCCTGCTGCTTTTACAAGGGGAAACGGCACAAGTTTTCTGGAAAGCATATTCGGCAACATAGCGGACCATCTCTCAAGCTTTTCACACACGTTTCTTGCGTCAATGAAATAGCCATGGTGCCATGGAAAAGATCACACATTTTCATCCCCTCCTCTCCTCATATATGCGTGTTTGATTTTTACTGCCAGACATCTTTTCCTTTTCTCCTCGCATTAAATAAGAGTTGGGCTCTGGATCCAGATAAAATCATCAAAGCTTTGATTAAAGCAGAACAGGTAAAGAGTTTCCCTTTGTGGCTCTAATGATGGCAATAATTCTGTAAGTGGGACCATATTTCTGGATTATTGAGTGCATGAGCACCAAGTTGGGCTTCATGGCACCTTTGAATTCCTTTTTGGTCAGTGCTGCTACCAGAACTGTTTTAAAGTTGTTGCTCAAACTTCTAGTCATTTTTCATTTCTGTCATAAGAGCCTTTTATAACAGAAACAGCTGCATTTTCCCATATTTGGGCATTTGGGTTCACTTATTTGGAATTTGTTTTCCTTTTTTTTGTGCTCAGCGCATACTTTTTATCATGAAAGTTGCTGGTGTTGACATACCATCCTAAAAGCGAAGTAGAAGAACCATTTACACATTCTTAACAGGGGAGTTGAGCTTACAATTGGTTGTACTGTTTTCATGCTCCAATCAATGATCAATGGAATTACACTAAGAAAAATAAATATTAATGAAAATATAACAGTTAATGCTGTAGAGAGCAAGTCAGTGTGCTTACGTCAGATCAGATATTTTACTGGAAGTGTGAACCCCACAGAACAGGTTGTTTATTTGAGTGCAGGATACCTTCACTTCACATCCCATTTAGCGCAGGGCATCTGCAAACATGAGAGAACAGAGATGGCTTCATGCACGTTGAGAGGACGCTATACTGGTGCACACCAAGCTGTGAATGTACTAAAAAGTGAATGAAGTGATTGGCTTATGAAATATGTCTCATTTTTATTTTTATTTAACCTTTTGCCTCTTAGGTTTATTATCCAATTATTTATTATACAATTTAACCTCGCTTCCAAAAAGTTGGTACACTGTGCCAAATGTAAATAAAAACAGAGTACAATGATATGCAAATTACAACCCCATTTCCAAAAAAGTTGGGACGCTGCACAGAATGTGAATAAAAATAGAATGCAATGATATGCAAATCATGTAAACCATGTTTTTAAAAGAAAATACTACAAAGACAACAAATCAAATGTTGAAACAGAGAAATTGGAATGTTTTTTAAAAAATACATGCCCATTTTGAATTTGATGCCAACCAAACATTCAAAAAAATTGGGACAGGGCCATGTTTAGCACTGTGTTTCATCACCTCTGCTTTAATAACACTCTGTAAGTGTTTGGGAGCTGAGGAGAACAATGGATTTGAAAGTTAAATGTTTTCCCATTTTTATTTGAAAAAGGTTGTGACAGGTCTGGACTGCAGGCAGTTTAGCAACCAGACTTTTTTTATACGATGCAATGCTGTCGTAATACATTCAGAATGTGGTTTGACATTGTCTTGCTGAAATAAGCAAGGCCTTTTCTGAGAAAGACATCTGGATGGCAGCATATGTTGTCAAAACATATATATTTCGTTCAGCATTAGTGTTGTCTTCACAGATGTGCCATGTGCACTAATGCACGGCTATATCATCATGAATACTAGCTTTTAAACTGTGCACTGATAACAGACTAGTCTGTTCTTTAGTCCAAAGGATGTGGAACCAATGATTTTCAAAAAGAATTTCAAATTGTGGTTTGTTGAACTACATTCTATATTTTCGACTTCACCTCGGTCTATCTTAAATGAGCTTGGGCCCAACTGTGTTCACAGGCAATGGTGATCAGATGTTCCTGATCAGAACTGTTCCTGAGCCCATGTTGTGATTTCCACTACAGAATTGTATCTGGTTTTAATGCAGTGCCGTCTAAGATCACAGCCAGCCAATATTAGTGTTCAGCCTTGTTCTTTGCACACAGGGATTTCTCTGAATTCTCCATATCCTTCAATAATATTATGTACTGTAGATGGTGAAATCCCCAAGTTCTTTGCTATTTTACATTGAGAAACATTATCTTAAAATTGTCATTCATTGTTGTGAGCCCCTCCCCATCTTTACTTCTGCTAGACTCTCTGGGATGTTCTTTTCATCCCTAGTCATGCTACTAACCTGTTGCTAATTAACCTATTTAGTTGTGAGAAGTTCCACCAGGTGTTTTTTAAGCATAAAAATGTTCAAATACAAGAGCATTTATCAGTTTCATAGTTTGATATGTCATCTGATATATTGTACTTTTGGCAATTAAATGTAGGCTTTAAATGATTTGCACATCATTGCATTCTGTTTTCATTTACATTTTACACAGTGTCTCAACTTTTTTGGAAACAAGGTTGTAGTAGTACCCAGTAACGACTATAAATCATTTGGTAGCTGCTGTGAAGCTAGTTATATAGTGTGAGTGAGAAACTGAAGTGTAGGTCCACATAGAAGCCCTTAGTGGTTTTAATTATGCTATATTATACTGCAATATAATACTGTGCATTCTCAGAGACTACTCTTTCATTTATTTAATTTTCAGTCAAAACAACCAATAAACACAACTTTTTTACAAAAACTGACACAAAATAATACATATAATATCACCCTTTTTCAGTATTTAGCATGTCCGCCCTTTGCCGTTACTACCACTTCTGTTCTTATCCAGAGACTTGATTTCAGTTTTGTCAAACAAATCTGCAGTTGTATTTTCCCTCACCTCCAAAGTTCAGTCTTAGAAGTTTGTTGAATTATCTGCTTTTCACAATCCAAGTAAACCCAAACTTGCTCATTATGGAGCTTGATTTCTTCTTATCTCTTTAAATACTGTTTATCAGATTGTGACAGTTTTGGTGGTCTTTCACAGTTGTTAGGATTCCCATATTCTTTATATATTTAAAACGATTTTGAATTATTAATTTTGGAAATTCTTGTTTTTACTTATTTTCTTTTGACTTTCCCTTCATTATGCATCCTATATCTGATCTCTTCTGAAATATCTTTTTTTTCATTGAACTTCTGAACAGACTCTACATCTAACTTTTACAATGTGAATCACTTTTGCCTGGTATTCACATATCAGTGAAAATACTAGTGTGTAATGACTACTTTTTAAACATTGATTGATTTTTTTTGACACGCAGTGTTCCCAAAGAGTATTGTTAAAGACCAGTACCTCAGGAAGGCAGAGCTGTGTGTGTGTGTGTGTGTGTGTGTGTGTGTGTGTGTGTGTGTATGCTCAGGCATGTGTCAGTATCTCCTCTGTCCTCTACTGCGGCCTGCAATAACAAAGGTCCTAGTTTTAAAGTGACGCCTTTACGATTTATCAAATAAATCTGATGCCTCCATGTCGTGGCCCAGGCCGCACAGTAGTTTTCCAGTGGAATAACAAAGACGAACAAGCGTCTCATTGTAGGCAGAGCATGGAGGAGCACAGGACCCCTAAGGTGCGAATTAATGATGGTGGCCTGGTGTAATCAGGATAAATAGTTCAGTATGAGCAAGAGAGAAAACATGGAGAGGCACAGAGGAAGGCACTATCTGTCTCCCCGCCAACCCAAAATACTTCTGGGAGACAGTGCTAACCTTGCTAGTCCATACAGAAAGCCCTATCAAAGCAGCCCAACCCCTGAGTTCAAAATGTCAGCGTTATTTTCTCGCCTTCTTAAAATGTTCCATTTCTTTTTCTTTTAGCTGAGAAGATCAGTTCAGTTTTATTCATATAGGTATAGATTTTTTTCATATAGATTTTTTTACAACAGATATTATCCAAAAGAAGCTTTGCAGAAATGCTTGTCCAGACCGATAATTATGAGGGTGATGATGAAAGAATCATAATCACAATCACTTTTTTAGTGTGATTGGTGCTGCAATAAATAAAAAACACAGAATGCCAATAGTAAGAATAGAAAGAAATAATACAAATAAATGATAAATATACATGCATTAAAGGTATTTCAAAATATACATATTCATAGTAACTTAGTCAATAACTGGGTATTTATAACAATATAGATCAGATGAGATATTATTGGAAGAAGAGCAAAGGATTCAAGACTGACTAGGGGTCTGCTTCAGATAGTGATTATACAAGTTTGCAAGGAAGATTAAACCAAGGCACTTGGATCAGTCACAGGAAAGATCTTGACTCCAGAATTTGAAAACTGCCCTTTACATTGTATGAACATTTCATGATGAATAGATCAAAATGGGCCAAAATAATAATTATCACCCATTACTGTACATTCAATTTAAAAAAACTTTTTTTCCCCTTCTCCTGTTACCATTTCAGTGATGTAAGATTTTGTAACAATAATATACAGTGTCAGAAATGAATGAATGAATAAATGTCATGGAGACAACAAATAGTAGCATATATGAACATTGACATCCCTGTCGTATTTACTCTGTTCTCAGTGGTGTGGAATCATAAAATTATAAACAGGCAAATCTCAGGCACATGTTCTTAATACTCAGGTCTAAGAGCTTGCAAATGGGCATTGGGTTCTTCAGCTTTGCACTGCTGAGTGTTGTTCCATCTAGAATAATGTTTTGCACATTACAGTCAGGTTTCTTGAATATACGTAATTTACATAGCTCATTTTCAGTGGAGTTATATGTGTGTGTGTGTTTCTGCAGGCCACTTTAACTGGAGTATTTAATAGATTTTCCAACCCTGTCTTTGCTTGTTGAAAATTGTACTCGATGGGTCAGATGCCAAAAAGAAGGAAGGGGGGAGAAAAATTTTTAATGGTTTTGAAAACACTTTTGATTCTTGCAAACAGCACCAGATAGGCTGTGGCTGTAAAACTTTAATTGATCTGTGAAAAGGGGATGTTACTACTGGGCCACATGTTCTTCAGTTAATTGCCTGGCTGGTGTGAGACTCCAATGAAGTCTGATCATTAAAGAAATTGGTAAAACGTTTCTTTGCCCTCAAAATCACAGGATGACGCAAGATCTGTTTTAAAAGCATTTGTGCTTCTTTTTTTTTTTTTTACTAGCCGAGTTTTTTACGATATAAATTTCCTGGATCTCTCAGGATAGTTGAGTTTGAGAGGCTTTGTCACCAGTGTTCTTATTCTGCGATTACATCTACAGTTACATGTCAGTTAATTTTCTGACTATTACATTTTCACTAGCAAATATCCACAAGTAACTTTAGAACTATTTGGTCTAATAGAACACGTATCTTTGCATGTTGGGTTCTGTCAACTCAGTTTACTGAGTTTTCCCAGAGCACAGTTTGGAAAAAGTAAATTCTCACCCGTCTCACTGTACATGCGTCATGCTGCTTTCCTCTTGTTTACAACAGCATTTGTCTGTATGTGAAATTGACCAGAAAAGCTTTCGAAGTGCAAATTGTTCACATAACCGATTCACCTTAGTCTGCTTGGGAATGACTGCATTTTTTTTTCACAGCTCGGTTTATGTTGCTTACAAGTAAATAGAATTTCAATTTGAAAGGAAACAGTTTGGAGCCATAAAGTTGTGTTCTTGGCAGTGCTCACAGGGGGCTGAGTCTGGCTGATTGGAAGCACTCCTGGCGTAATTGCGGCCTAGTTAGCCTTGATTGCTGGTCCTGTGTTTGGATAGCAAACTGCAGTGGTGCTTCTACAAATTACACTGAGTCCATGCGTGTGCGGTGGCATGGTTGTTGTCATGGAGACCAGGGAAAGTGTCGATTGCATCGCATGCCCCCAGCTTCACAATGATAGTAATGCAGCCATTCCATGTAAGATGAAACAACACTCTGCTTATACTCTTCAGTTTTAAATCTGAATCACCGAGTTGCTTCATGTTCCTTCTCTAAAAATGCCTCATATTCAGTTTTTTCAGTACTGATTGCAGCAGGACAGGTCGAGATGGAACCTCTTCGGTATCACAAGCATCTGCTCAGCTCCTGCTTCTAGTCATCAGCCTCTTACCATCCTTAACCACAGTGGCTAAGCACCACAATTACTCTGTCAGGCGTGGAATGACAATAAACATAGGTGACTATGGGAGAGGCTGAGGATGGCTGGTGGTGGCGTCAGACCGCAGGGTCATTGGGTCTTATTATCTGTAAGATGATCAGACAGGAAATGGTAGAGGCTGTGAGTGAATGGAACAAATCCAGCAGCAGTCTCGTTATAAGCTGGAACAGTCTGGAATGGAATTGTAACTGAGAGTCAGTTCAAAGGGCTCAGGTTTTCCATCTTCAGGGGTTGACGAAGACCAATCAAGATATGATCCTACAAGCATCTATCTAATGATCTGAGTGAACAAGTGGTGTCGACAGTGTAAAGTGACTGATATTTGCTGTGGTAACATCTTTCTTCAAGTTATGTGAAGGAATGAAAGTGACTTAAATTTTTATCTTGATTATGATTAATGCTGTTGTTAGAAGGGTTTAGGTAAGCAAAGTATACAATGTCCAAAGATATTGAAAATACAAACAATAATGATGCTAACTTGATACAGGTTAGGAGCAGATACCTTCAAAACTTTTCCATTTGTTATTCATGTTAAAAAAATAATGGAAAACAAGAGTGCACACTCATTTTTTAAATCAAGTTAACCAATAAAATTGTATATAAAGTAACATATAAAATTGCGCCATGCTTTTTGTTATTGCTGGAAATAACTACAGGTTTTAAGAGGTTATTTAATGCAGGAAAGTTAAAAAAACATTGTCATTATAATTATTACTCTGTAGATGTCCTGACTCATGTTGTTTTATTGTTTCAGATGACAGCGAGGCAGTAGAAAGCATGTATGACACAGAGCTCAACCCTGCGGCTGGCGAGAGTGCCGAAGAGGAGACGGAAGACAGCATCATGTCACCTATTGCCGTGGGGCCAGCCTCCCCCCAGCCCAACAACGAGGACTTCACCCCTAAAGAGGGCTCGCCCTATGAGGTGCCTGTCTACATTCCCGATGACATTCCTATCCCCTCCAACCTGGAGCTGCGTGAGTCCTCTGTCCCAGGAGCTGGCCTAGGTATCTGGGCCAAAACCAAAATTGGGATGGGTGAACGTTTCGGACCATACAACGGACTGCAGAGTGCCACCGTCAAAGAAACCACTTATGGATGGGAGGTAGGCTTCTTTGATGATACTAGCACTTAAAACCAAACAAATTTAAAATAATTTGAAGGAACACTAAGAAATAGATTTATCCATAATGATGCACAGAGGAATAGGCCAAGGCTAGCATATTAGCTCATGGTTAGTGTGTTATGGTAAAGTAGCATATTAGCTCAAGGCTAACGTATTAGCTTGTGGCTCACATGTTAGCTAAAGTCTTACGCTGTAGCTTGTGAGTTGTGCCTGCAATGGCATGTTCACTCATTACACACGTCACTTGATTTTATTTGATTTGATTTTGTTACATTATAAAGCTTGTTACCTTATAAAGCAATATAATGTTCCTGAATCATTAAAAACAAAATGGAAAAAAAAAACATTTAAACCCATTACTTTTACACAGACTGTACATATGCCTAGTATAATAAAGTAGTAGATTTGGAAATCTATGTGTATTAATCAGGATATGTTGACAGATGCAGGCTATGAAATTTTTATTTTTTTGAATCAGTAAATTGCCCAAAACATAGTCACAAAATAGGCCATAATAATTTACCAGAGGTCATGATCAAAATAAGTCCAAATGCAGTGATATGCAATGTCAATTTCTCAGTTAAAAAATGCATAGACGTGCTAGGCGGCTAAATGGTTTTTAACATTGTGATGTGTGATACAAAGAGTATACTGAAAAGCACAGAGGATATATCTACTTACAAGTTGTGATTACCAAATTAATGTACTGCCTAAGAATATAAACATGCCATAGAAATTGCATACAGTGATATAATAATACAGTGATATAACACTATAATAAAAAGAGTAGGTTTGGAAAGCTATTATCCAGCAGTTGTGTTTGTATTAGTAAATACATCTGTTACAAGCAGTGAATCCATAGCCTAAGCATAAAAACACCATTAACATGCCATGTAAATCTTAGACAATGACACATTAAATTAAGTCACAAGATGTAGTAATTATCCAAAAAAATAATAGATTTCACTTCTGTTTCCAAACAGTTAAGGATTAAGCTTTCACTGGAGTTCACCTATCAAAATATTCACAAAATACACCTATCAAAATATAGTTCATTTTCTTTTTTCTTTTCCTCAAACCTGTTTGGAGCTCTTTGTTCTAAAGTCTCAAACATTATACTTTTAGAATGTTGAATGGTCTAATAAATTGAAAATGGTAACATTAACATTGACATATTAATATAGGGTCAATTTTTAGACAGTCTTTATTTTTGCCGTATCGTAAAATGTATTGCACCGAGACAGCACCATATCACATCAAACTGAAATATGAATTTTAAATTGTTGAACCTCTGATAGTTAGAGTTGATGGTTTATCATATAATAACTTCTTTTCATTCACAAATAACTATTAAAAATTATTTGAAAGTAAAATGGAGACCCAAGGTATTAACATACTGTATAATACATATGTGGGAGGCAGGGTGCTCCTGGACTTAGACTGAGGTAAGTGAATCCTGTTTTGATTTGCTCGTTCTCAGCTGTGATCGAGAGGGAGCTACAAAGTATAGTAAAGATGCAACATATGCATATTCCTTGTGTATCACGGAGTGCACATTCGAACATCACTTTTTTCTTTTTATTTTCCAAACTATTCCTATTTCACTTGATGCCTGTTTTAAAAATCCTGATTACTGAAGATATCAGTTTTTCCCTATTATGCATTCGAGTGCACTCATTTGGTCACGCCACATGATACTAGGAATGGAAGAAGCGTGGCATTTGCGTGGTGCTGTATTGAACTATACATTTTCTTTTCAACATGACATTGAAGGTTATTGAAGTTGCCTGAGCAAGTTTGTTAGTGCCCACATGACCAACACAGAACTAAGGCTCTCAAACTGTCTGCATTTGTCTTTGTAGCTCATTCTATCTCTCTCTCTCTCTCTCTCTCTCTCTCTCACACACACACACACACACACACACACAGTGGACAGTATATACAGTATATCCATTACACTAATTATATATTAGACTGGCAGGCCACTTTAGTCATGTTCATGGGAACAAGCACCTGAATTTTAAATCAAATTTGATTTAAGCAGGATTTGAGCAGGAAACTAGTTGTAGAAAACCTTCAGGACCTTCTAGGATGATGATTTCCAGGAATTAAAAAATAATGATTTTGAGCTTATTTTTATTAATAACATACTTACAAACAATCTTACAAGATTTCAATTCTGTAAGTACTGTAAAAGCACTATTACTTATTACATTTTGGTTAAAAACAAAAAGCTTAAGATCTTGAAATGCTCAGCAGGAAATTATCCAATCAGGATTTTTTTTCCACTGTGGTGTCTAGGTTGACAGCCACGCAAGCTCTCCTATTTGTTATATCATCAGGAGCTGGGCTGAAGGCCTTACATGTTAGTTTAACTACCAGCATTATTAAGAAGTGACAGTGAAATCACTTCTTCATGACTCTGGAAGTGATTTCAGTTGATTGTTAGAAATGGAAATCAGCAGCAGCAGCTGTATTCTAAAGGTAAAAAAAAAAAAAAAAATATATATATATATATATATATATATATATATAAAATGGCCAAAAATATTCATGTACACAAGCACAGATTAGCATTATTGTAGAAGTGTTTTCTTTTTTTGTTTTTGACTGAGTATTGATATTGTTGTGAACTGAAGGCCTATATCTAATGGTTATGGTGCACTACTGGACATTACTATGTTTTTTGGTGTGCTAGTAACTGAAAAATATTTCAGTAATGCACTCCATATTTTGGGAAGTGATACGTGTAAAATAAAACCCAGTACATGCACAAAGCTGTCTGTACTACTATTTTCTTCAGATTATTCAGCACAGATTGTTCCTCTTCTCAAACATACTTAATTCCTTTCCTTCTCTTCCTCTCTGTTTTGTTCATCCACTGAGATTATTCTCAGTGATACATTTGACATTTTGCAGGCACACGCTGTGAGCAGCCTATTTTTTTATCATATTTTTTTCCTTCAGTACAGCTTCATATTTTGACTAGACTCTTGACACGCCCAGGGCTTGACTCCAAAAGCTACACTCTCCCTCTTAGGCCGCATTGGCTTGGATTCGCCACTAATGGTGCTCATCAGAATCCGGCCTCAGGAAAAAGCCTGTCTGTGTGTCTGCCTGACACAATGCTCAGATTTCAGCCGCCAATTTATGCGCTCAAGTACTTTCGCTTTACTTTTTATAAGGAGCTCTCAAGGCTCCACTTGACAGCGTAACGATTGACGAGGAGCACATCTACGAGCTTCAGCCCATATACGCACACACACACTCATGTAGATACACATATGCACACGCACGCTGCTCTCACACACTTGCTGAAGACCAGAGAGACATCTGTTGGACCATCTGTGACAAACCATCTATAAAAGTGATACTCGCTGGCAGCTGCCGGAAACTGGTTGAGGACAGTGTGTAAAATCCTGTCACTTCATTTTACGATTTCTATTTAGTTTTAAGTCCATTATTTTGATTTTTTATGGAAGCAGTGTGGTAGCCTTCTATAAAAGCTCATCTCTATAATAGCTACAACGGGTGTTGCATTTTAAGAAGTTACACAAAAGAGAAATAAATGACAGAGTCTCAGAAAGACCCGCCCATTAAAAAAAAAGAAAATGAAAAAGAAAAAAAATCATGAAAAATCTCTAGGCTGCTTTCTGAAACATCCTGTCTGCCTCTGTTGCTGGCCATGGCCAGAGGGGCCAGAGCTCTTATCGGAGATAGTCATAACAGTCAGGCATGGATAGCCATCACTGGACTCCCAGAGGAGCTGGACCGGACTACGTCAGTGTGCTGCCCCTGCACAAAGACAAATAGACAGTGTGGAGAGAGGAGTGGGCTAACAGCACAGGGTCAGAGGTGTTAATAGAACTGGATTACAGCAGAGCCACAGTGGGCCAAACACAGACAGATACTTGCACAGTTAGGAGTGCTGGTTTTGGATTGCATTATAGGGGAAGTTATATTTCGAATTTGGGATAAGTATAACTACATGTTTTTGATGTTTCTTTATATTTTCTTACCTGCTGATGCTAATGTGAGTCAACACAAGTGTAAATGTCAATGTTTATGTCAGCTTAGACAAAAAAGGCATTACAGACAAGGCACAAGTTGGCTAGATCTCAGATTTCGTCCTTAGGAGTAGAAGTGGGCAATATGACAGTATATACCATTATTGTGATAAATTAAATGTCATGGTACATCACAATTCTCTTCTCTGCACATTGTGAGACTGTCAGAACATAAGGAACACTTCCCAGCTACAGAGCATCATTAGGCCTGTTTCATTGGATTTAATGCTATGCGTTATGTGAAATCCTGAAAAAACTTAATTGTGCTCCTAGTTTTTGATAGTACTTTTTGATAGGGACTTTTTTGTCTGTTCCAACTCAGGATTTAATATTGTGATAACTGTCATTTATTGTGAAAATTTTATGAAGTATTATGATGTTATATGTTTGCCACTCTTATTTAGAAGTCTGATTTTGGGAAAGGAAAAATATTGATGCCTGTGAACTCTTGATAATGACTTTTAAGTGTACCTTGGACAAAAAATGAAAACAAACATATGTATACTTTGATCAAGCCTCACTTCTCATGTGAAGCCCAGATAACCAAACTGAAGCTTTCTTATTTTGGACATATTACAAAAAAGAACCAAGTAATTGGACAGTTTTGCTTGGAACAATTGAAGGTAAAAGAAAAAGAGAATGGCCAGCAACAAGATTGTTGAAGACAATCAGAGGAACCCTGAACAAGTCATTACGAATTTCTGGAGAACTGCCATATGGTCACAGGGAGTTGAAATTGACTTCTACTACTACTACTAATAATAATAAATGCTTACATATTGAATAGTCATTTACATTTTATATCAACAGGGTCAAGTTCTGACAGTTTCCTGTTTATTTAGATTTCTTTTTTTTACTAAGTTCAAATGAAATAAATGTCCTCTTCTACAACTATGCTGTTGATTGAAAGTTAAGAATCCACTTTTTCATCTGTTTGTTTCAGTGAGTTATGAGATTTAATTTATATTAAATTACCAGAGCTTGAAATATTTGTCCAAACCCAATAAAACCTATTTGCCGATGTCGGGTTTGGACATCCTTTCTTAAATATGTGTCATGCCTGGGATAGGTTCAGATTTCACGTTTGGGTTCACACAAACCTAACTGATTTTACCCTGCACTTCACCCACTTTCGTTTTTCTCCTTATACTTCATTACTAAGTCCTAATTACTACCTTAAATCATTTTTCATATGGCACAAGGGGCCAGAATCATTTTAAGAGAGTAAAGTTTAGTACGGACATTTTTTGTGCATAAATAGTCATTTTGTACAATTATATAGTATTGTACATTTTGTGTATCTGTTCTCTGATGATGGTGATTATTGTCTACACAGGGAACTTATTCAGCACTTAGAGAAATGATGGGTTGGTTCATGTCAGTTCTGAGTAGGACTTTGGTGGGGTTGGTTTGTGTTAAGGCTTAAAAGGTAATGCTTTGTATCAGGTGAGGTCAGGCTCTGGACAGGAATTTCTTAGGCTGTATTAGAGTTCAGAGCAAAAATTCAGTCCCCATAAAATTTTACAAATTCCACCATGCTTTTTATATGCAGCGAAAACTGTGACTTTTAAGGGTTACAGTCACTTCAAATGAAACAGTACCAAAACAGATGGGAGTTGGATATCAGCCCTGTTGTGCAGTCAAAGTTTTAACATCTTATTGACCTTGTGTTGGGAACTAAATCCACAGCCTAATTCTAAAAGGTCTGGTTTAGATGTACACTTGAGACTGGAAGACATTACAGAAGCACACAAACAGAGACAGACAAACATTTACGCATTTAAGTGTGCACACTCTATTACTGTTTGTAGGTGTTTCTGTGCTGCAGGCCAGAACACAGGTGTGAGGTAATGAGCACAGTGGCAGTTGCAGGTGGAGGAGGAGGAGGAGGAGGACACTTTCCTCCATCTGTCCCTCAGGCTGTGCCTCTGTCCCGACTGAAGAGGTGTTAACTCAGATTCATTTCAGCAAGACGGACAGCTCAATCTGCGGCATGCTTAGCCCCCGGGGTTTCCACACAGCCTCTCTCCCTGCAGAGCGCCTTCGCCAGCCAACAAGAGACAGAGCGCGTCTATTTAAAAGCCATTATGCTTCCCTTTATCACAACATAATATAACACTGGCCCCTGCTACAGACTGTTTCAATCAGGTCTGTTCTTCAGTCTCCTGGAAAGGCCCCAAGAGGAAGGACTCTAGCCAGTGGCCCTGTCGGTTTAGGGACCCAGTAGCACGATGCTCTATTATAAGCGGGCAGATTGGTGCCAGGTACAGTATTGACAGAAACGTTGTGGAATGTCGAGTGGACTGACATCACCTGATGCTGACAGTCAGGTTTGAAATAATGTCAGATAGCCTCCATAGGGGACCACTGTCAGTGTACGTGTCCATCTAATGTCAGACGCTGTCAGATATATCTAGAGGCGACTCTATAGAGGATGCCTGTGTATGTGCTATCCATTTATCCTGAGACAATGTCATTTCACAAGTGTGTTTGGTAATTGGGTGGGTGCGCAGTGACAGAATGGCATCTTTGTGTTAGGCACTCTCTTTCCACTTTCCGTTTACTGAGACTTATCCTGAGCTTAGCTGAGCCTACAGCAGTAATGCCAGTGGCGCTCTTGGCATTTTAGGTGGCCCAACTATGTGGACTTCTCTCTTTAGATACATTATAGAATCCTGATAGGAAGATTTTAGGTGAGACGACACTGGCATGTGGCTTATGTAACTTTATGTCAGCATTTACCTTACACATGTGTCCCTTAGTCATAAAACGTTTTTGGACTATTGATATAAATTATTTTACATTTAAATAATAAGTACAGCCATAAACATATATGAATAAACTGATAATGATACTGTAGTCTGCATGAATAATCTCTTTTTTGGTAATGGCTCACATGGCTGTAATGGCCAAGCTGCTATTAGGCTTGTTTTTAATGGTAATCTAATTTACTGTGCAAGCGTACGAGAGGCAGTGCCACGGATACTTCTTTATTCAACCCATTTCACCAGGGCAGTCAGATAGAGGCTCTTTTATTCATCACGCTTGCATTCGGCAGTGAAACAAAGGAGCCAATGTATCAGGGTGAATCAGAGGGGACTCTGGATGTGAACTCTGCAGTGGCATTTCTTCAAAAGCCAGATTAATGATGTGTACACACACCATGCCCTCACAGTGTGACAAGGCGTGGCGGAGTTTTGATTTAAAACTTCTCTCACCTCATAGATGACTCTTACCATCATCTTTCATAAGCACTCATGTACTCATCCCTGAATCCTGCTTAGCTAAGTTGATTGCATTGCTCAAATTCACATCTTTGCAAATCTTGCACCATGTGAGATTAGACAGCTAGTTTCTATGCTGTAGAGGGAAAGTTGAACTACTAAGCAACTCTAGAGCATAGTTAAGAGTTCAGAATTTCTTAAAGGCAGAGTAAGAAGCTATTTTCTGGACCACGGAGTGATTGGGAGTGACCGTAGTCCAATTTACATGTGCTTACTGCTGGTCATTTTGCTCAGGAGTACTTTTTTCTGATGGACAAAAACATAAATAACTGGACATCTTTAATAGGTTCCCCTCAGTGTTTCTTTGTCATGCTCTTGTGGAAGTTTACCTGCCACTGTCTCCTTTGGCTTGTAAATTAGGGCTCTGCACTAACATTTCTGTAAAACTGCTTTGGGACAAAGCAAAATAGAATATTATTCAGTTAAAATTCAAAATGTACCAAATGTAATAAATGCTGTTCTATATCACAGAGGCTAAATCTTTTTGATTTTAGTGTGTTATTACTGTTATAATGTGGGAGCTCAGGTTAAAGTAAATTGTCATCTATTCTGAGAGATTTTAGCATCATATAAAATGTGAAGCCATCTGAATTACTGTATTGATATTCATATTCATATAAAAGTTCATATAAAATTATACTGTAGTTTTTTGTGTAATGATTGCCACGTGATCACTTAGAATGATGATTTGCTGTTTGTTGTATGCACTAGCCCGACTTTTCTACCGGATTTTCCTCCAGTTTCTAGATATGTTCTGTTTGACCTTTGTGATTGATGGCTGGCACATTCTCCATTGGTATATGTCACCTATCTCTGTGCCTCTCAACTTCAAAGTGCTTTGACCTAGTGATGACTTTGCTGCAGTGCAAACTTTCTGTTTGCCTTCATGGCGTTGGGTACTTTTCCATATCAACATTATTCATCTCACCAAAAAAAAAAAAAAACAGGGCCCATTGCCTGCTATTTTCTTGTATTTGCTGTGCTGTTGACATAGTGATACTCAGGATTGGACGTCTTCGCTTTGCGCCTTTGGTATACGTGACAGATGCTCTATTCTCCATGGTTGTTCCTCCAAGGTCTGCCCAAATTCCTTTGTGTCCTGATCCCTCCTTGACAGCCGGCTTTCATACTTGTGGTTGATTTTTGTTTGTCCTTGTGCTAACGTCCCTTGAAGCGTTTGCGCCACACCTCGCCGCTATCTGTCCTGACCCTACCTTTCACCTCCCTGTTTGTCCGCCTTTGTGTGGAATAGCTCAGCCGCCAAGCACATGTGTAGATAGCATTTGACAGGCCACAGTTAGCAGCTTGTCTAGTCTGTTTGTGGGGCTGGGCAGCTTTTATCTTGAAACAGGCCAAAGAACGCAACGAGAGATTCTTATAGAGGAAAACAGTGACAATGATCAGTGGACACAATGATCGTAGTCAGGGTGAACAAATGTTGGCAATGAAGACAGAAAACATATACTGATGTCAGTTGAGATGCAAACTTTGCAGAAATTTAGTGAATTCTTCATATACTACATACATTTTTTATTGTGTAAAAATTTTTTAATCAGTTTTAAAAAATCATTAACGCCTTGAATCAAGGACTTTGCCAAGTAGTTTGGCATTGTGTCAGACACAGTAAGCAAGATTCAATGAATTACTTGAAAAAGAGATTGAACACTATGGTTTTCATGGAAAAACAGTTTTTGTGGTTACTCAGAGTTAGCTCATAATTTAGGAATAACTTCCTATGCACCACAAATATTGCCAAATAGGGAATAAAATATAGTGCTGCTTGCGTGGTCATATGGCACTCATCGTGTAAATGTTCTCCGTGTCTTTCCCACATAGCGTAAACTTATATCTTCGCTGTGGTCTATCCCTGTTCTGTTGACCAGAGCTGTGTGGTTTTGCATCATTTAAGGGAAACCTGGGTTTACACACAAAAAGAAGGAACACATAAAAACACCATGCCTCTCTCGCTCTGCCCTGTAATATCTTCCATTCACATTCATTTTATGTAGGTTTTAAACATGCCATTAACCAATTTAATCCAATTTTCCCTGTTTTCGGAGCACTTGACTAGAACAGATTACATCTAATATTAAACATATGGTCTGTGTTGCTGTAGAAACATAGAAGCGCTGTTTTTCAGAGCTGTGAAAAAAAGTCTGTTTTGTGTCGCGTCCCCCGAGCAAACATTGTCAATTATTCCCATGAACACGGTAATTGATAGCAGGGGAAGCAAGCTGCAAATTAAATGTCAGGATTGATTACCGCACTGATGCCTTATCATTTGTTAATAACCAATTACCCCCATCTGTTAATTAATCTTGGACCTTAATGAAAATTATATAGAGAACAGGGCAATTAGGGGTTCTTAATTCCGCTGATTTGGCTTGTTGTTGTTGTTTTTGTTGTTCCTTACTTTCTTTTTTCAGACATTTATGGAGGTCAGAGACAAATGCAAACACTTTTCTAATTTTTGTCCATCCATTTTTCAGCATGATCATTCTGAACTTTTATTTCAGGCAAATGTTCTTCTGCTCTGAAGAAGCAGGTAACTGAAGCTCAGAAAGTGCTCTCTCGCTCTCTCTCCTTTTCTCTCACTCTCTCACACACTCTCTCTCTCCATGAACACCCATCATTCAGGAACGTGTTGATGAATAGGTCCATCAGGAGCTCTTTTGGCCCGAGGGTACGGCAGACGCTGCCTCTGCTCTCCACTGAACTGAATGATGGTGTTTGTCAGCCTTGTTTACGTTGCTAATTACAGTTATATTTTCATGCTGGAAATGTGCATTTGTCTCACTGCAATGATGTTTGCCTTCTTTCACTGAAGTAAATCAAACTCACTCCCAGAGACTAGCTGTGAATACTATCTTCAGATGTTCATGATGATACATAAGGCCTTACATCTCTCCGATATGTCCTGCAGGCATGTAAGTGCTACATTAGACAGTGTTAGATTAGCCTTCACATGTGAGTGCTCGGTTTTGCTAGTGACAGATGACATAAAGAAGTATGTCAGAAGTACAGTAGGGATGCAAATTTTGCAGATTTTGTTCATTACCAGGCAAGTCTTACAGTTGTGAAATCTGTGCAAAAAACAATGTGAAATGCTTCATATACACACACTTATGAGTGAACTCAATTGAATTCTGTATACCACCAAAATATTAAAAAGTGTTCCCTTTATGGATCGAAAAGGTGAGGCAAGACATTACCATGTATATAAAGTAAATAGCCAAAACCATATTAAACATACAACCCACTGTGCAAGATGTAAATAAAAACATAACATTTGCACAATGTTGTGCAAATCATTTAAACCCTATTTTTACATTTTGTTTCAAAAAAGTTGTTACCGGAGCAAAAAGAGACTGGTAAAGTTGTGTAATACTAAACATGGTAGAACTCCCAACTAATTAGGTTAATTGGCAACAGATCAGTAACATGATTGGATATGAAAAGTCTTTCGGAGTCTTTCAAAATGTAAAGATAGTGAGGAGTTCACCACTCTCTGAAAGACTGCACAGTGCAACAGTGACGTTTAGTGCAAGACTTTTTTCAACGTATAGCAAAGAATTTCACATTGATGAAATGGCTGAAATACGCACTGATGAACCACAGAAAGTTATATTTTCGATTCTTTACTGGGCCAAATTCAAACAAACATTAATGCCATGACCAGGGCTGGATTGGCTCAGTGTTTAACAATAGCTCTTGAAAAACATCATTGTCTTCTCTGTAATTTTGCACATTTGTATGTGATTTCCCTACATTGCCATGCATCACACTTTCTCTTGGATAACGTGGATAAATTTTCCTATCACATATACATTTGTTTTCCATTTGATACATTGATGTAGATATAACTAATGTCTTCTTGATTAGTGGCCCTGAACCAATCACCTGTACTCGCCTATTCAAGTAGGTGACTATGTTTACTGAAAATTTAAATGAAAATAATTTTACATTTTTTATTAGCCAAATATTTAGTCAAACAATTGTTTGTGGATTAATGGTTAATTGGTTAATCATTATATCCCCATTATATCCCTAAAGTAGAGCCTAAAGTATTAAATTATTGTACAAACCCAATTCTAAAATAGTTTGGTCAGTAGGTAAATGCAAATAAAAACAAAAGGCAGTGATTTATAAATCTGTTTTTACGTTCCAAAAAAGATGAGACAGGGGCAAATCAAAAGTAGAAACTTTGTGAAATGTTAAAAAAAAAACATCTTACATAAGTAATGCTCGGATTTTAAAAAAGAGCATCCGGGAAAGTCCTTGTCTTTTAAGAGCGAGGATGGGTTGAGGCTGAGCACATAGGCAACAAAGTGTCAGCAAAATAATCCAGCAGTTTAGGAATCACATATAACATTACTCCCTAGGGATTGCAAGGATTTTACCTTTATATGTATATGTATATTGCAAAATCAGAGACTGGCCTGCCCTCAGTCCATAGCTGTCTCCTATTGGAAATATGTGTCTTATTAAGCTCAAAATGCCAGCAAATGCCCTGTACCATTGCACAACAAAAAATTTGTATAAATGAAAAATGGCAAAAAAAGTCTGTTTTCAAAACTGGATCATTTGGTGTCTTGTGTTGCAAGCATCAGATTTGGAATAAACATATATTTACAAAAATAATGACATCCATAAGGTAAAATGTAATGAGGTTTCAATTGAATACACAATTTATTAATCTCTGCTTTCACATACTATTCCAACTTTTTTGGAATTGTGTTTGTATAGGCATTCACATGATCCAACAAAAAAAAAAATCTGGGCAAAATTATTCAGACCAAGCATGTCAGCAAGGTGTTTTTTAATTAATTGCAAGTAAGAGTGGGCTGTGTGACAGCATTGTATCGCATCATGATATGTTCTGGGCATATTGTGGATATGTCAGTACTTAAAGAACACTGACCAAATACATGTTTCAAAGCATAATTAGTACTGTTTAGATTTTCTGAGTGCAGTTTATGAAATGTTAAAAATAAAAACCCTGTACTCTTTTATGATAGTATTTTTAAAATATGTCTCTACCAAGAATGTCAAACTTTATAAAAACAAAATATCATGATACATAGGTATCGAAGGAATAACTTAGCATTGTGATATTGCATTCTTGCCATATCGCCTGCACCTAGTTACAAGGCATGTCAAGGTTGCGTTATCTTGCAAATATAACTGCAGTGTGGTATTGTAAGAAAGAATGAAAGTGTTTTTAAACCAGACACTACCCTCTTTTTGTCAGTCTGAGATATTTTAAAGGTATTTTAATAGGGACTGCAAGCAAAATAATTACATGTGATCCTGGTTTCATCGCCAACTTTGATATTAATCCGGAATACAATAAATCCATAATGATTCCATAATGTCGTTGGATCCAAAACCCAGTGAAGAAGTAATATTTCTCAAGTTACTCCAAGTTCAAGTTCTTTGTCTTTGTTAGAGCAACACTTCAGTTCCCCAGGTGTCTCATAAAGTGTTTCCCTCTCTCTTTGGAAAAGACAGATTTCTAGTGTTATTGTAGCATTACTTGTGAGATGGCTATATTTCGGGGACGAAAGACAATGATGGCTTTGTGTTAAAAAGTGTTGAGGTCTTGAATTTGCTTTTATGCTGGAAAGAAATCCAGACTTTATCACATAACGAGAGTCTCTTTCTCTCTCTCTCAACTGTGTCTGCTAGCGTTTGCAATGTAGGAGAAACGAGTTCTATTTCTGAATCATTTCTGCTTTCGTTCAGTCTCTCTTCAGCTTAACCCATCTTCATAAATCTATCGTTCTCCTCTGTGGGGCACATTTTTCACATTAATTTCTGTCTCTGACACCAGTTGCTTTTTTAAAGACACTATTTAAAGATGGACTACAAATTTGTCTCCAAGTTGGGTGATATCATGCCTGTGTGTTATGACACATTGAAATATATAGTTAGCCAGTGGGACACATTATCTGACGCTTGTTGTCAGTTTGCCCCTAAGTCGAAATTGGTTTTCAACATATAACTTTTTCTTTTTTTTTCTTTTTGTAATTACATACTGATCCGATGACACAGCTGGTTTTTGAGAAAGTACGGTTAAACTTCTTTGTAGCAGCCATGCAAATGTGTCAGAGTTGAAACTATTCAGGGTATTAAAATTGTTCTTTCGGTAAGCGTGAACAAGTGCTTGGTGGTACCAAGTACTTAGCAATCCAGTGTTTGCTAATAGGATCACAAGATAGGATAGAATCTCTTTCTTCCTCTCTTTTTTTGCTTTCTTTTACTCTCCCTCTCACACACATGCCCTATGTTATCAGGAAAGACAGGGTGTACAGACTCTAAGAGTGTGTGTGAGAAAGGATGAAGTTTGAGCACTGTTTCAATTCCGTGCGCTTTGCCTCTTTGTCTCTGTGGCAGTGCTCAAGCCCTCAATCATTCCATCTTGACAAGTTGTCTAATACTCAAGTGCTTTCTCACACTGCACTAGGAAGCCGTGTCCTCAGCAGGTTCCTCGTACCATTCGGTGCCATGGGATTCAGCCTGACGTCCATGTGCTCACGTCCTGAATCTAAGCTGTGACAGTCACCTGAGGTGACCAAGGCACTGATATGGAGATCCAGCAAGATATGTGTTATCAGCTTTGTTCCATTCTCTTAAACCAGGTGGACAACTTCAGTAAGATCCACAGACGTTAAATACACAATGCGTCATAGGACTTGATAAGCCAATGACTCTCAATTCATGATAAAGTCCCTTTTTGTAGGGCATCGAAAGACGCCTGTTAATAGCCAAGATATGATTTGAGCTGTGCACAACAACAGTGATAGAACTCATTGTATTGAGCAGTGAACTAAGAGGAAGTTTAGAGTGATATCATGGTGCAGTACCCTCTGCTGGACAGTGCAGATATGCTAATGATATCTCATGCTGGGTGAATCAGTGGCTGAGCTCAGTGAAAACGCCTGGATCACTTAATGGACTTGCAACAGAACAAAGAAACTTGTCTTTCAAGACTTTAAACTGCAAAGACCTGTACGTGGACCCACACTTTAATTTCTCATTCTCTTAACTGCATATGCTTATCAAATAATTTGTAATAGCTACTGACAAATATGAGTTAAGACTGATAACTGACAAATAAGTACACAGTTTACCCTTTTAAGGCCAACACAAAAAAGCATGACTCCTCAGTGCTCTTATTTGATATATAAAGAATATCATCTAACAGAGCTGAAAATTCTTAGCTTTTTGTTTCGTTTGTGTCACAAAATACCATTTAGAACAAGAAAGCACATGAACAGAAATATAAGTCACATTTTATCATCATTCTCAAAACTAAGTGCTGACTGATCTGAATTGGAGTTTTGTGCAGTCACTTTGAAAAAAATCAAGGTGCATCAAACTAAACAGGAAGCCCTGTGCATCCTTTACTGCGATAGGAAACACTAGCACTTGTAAACTTGTAACTCTACACGTAAATCCATTTTATTTACTTTTCTCGTCTCTGTCGTGAGACAAGGAAAGTACAAGAAATGGATTAAGACAGACTCTTCTTTGCTCTCCTCCAGGTCCTCTTGCTCCTCCTCCTCCTCTCGTCTTCCACTTCTCCCCTCTTGAGCACTTGGACCTCACTCCTTCTAATTCGGCCTTATCAGTGCAGTAATTTAGTCTGCACAGCTTGGGTTTCTGTCGGCCACCACCGGCTCATTGTCCCACGCAGCTGTAGTTTAGATAAACCCTCAGACGGAACAAAGTCCGCCCTGACCTTTACAGACCCAATCGCACTTGTTTCCCCCAAAACTAATTTCTGTGGCTTGTGGGCCTGGGAGGGCGTTAGAGGCAGGATGAGTGAGCAGGGATGGTGGGTGAGAGAGAGAGAGAGAGAGAGAGAGAGAGAGAGAGAGAGAGAGAGAGAGAGAGAGAGAGAGAGAGAGAGAAAGAGAGAAATAGACAGCCTGAAAAGACAGAAGAGGAGAGAAAGAGGATTTAGATGCTTGGCTGCCCCTGGCTGAGCCTGCAGTGCCACTCACTGCTCTAGACACTGTGCTCTGACATGCTAGCAGACTGTCCAAGCAAGAGCGCACAACAGGGGAATACATTACTTTTCATAAAGGAGGCAACCTTTCATGCCTTTCATTTATTCACTGAAACAGGCACCCTTTACTAAAATAGTGCTTATTTATGTCATACCTTTTTGCTCAATAAATTGATTGTCACACTTTATTTTGTTGGCCATCTGTAGCCTGTCTACAGATCAGGGGCATGCCTATCGGGGGGCTTGGAGGTCATGAGCCTTCTCTCTCCCTCCTCAAATTTCTGACTGCTCTAATGAAAATGGTTGTCCAATGCTAGTGAAAATGTTACAGAATGTAATTTATCTTGCGCTATAATCCCAAGGCTTCTTCCATTGTCATGCTTTTTTCCTATGTTAAATAAAGTGACTGCCAAAGCTCTTCATTAATTAGCACAAATTTTCAGTGGCAGCTATTACTGCGGCAACATTTATATGGCTGCATGCTACCATTGGACGTTTAAGGTTGCAGTTTTAGTGGACACAGTAAGTACAACCTGTTTGCCTGTTTCTGGGGATTGTGGGAGCATAGCTAGACTTTTCTAATTCCCAATGTAAGTATTTTCTTACCTATAGCAAGGTAGGCAAGTAGCAAAGTTGACCATGGTAAAGAAAACAAAGTTGAATACTAAGGGAAAAATTACGACAAGATTGTATTCTTCATTCACCCGAGATATCTATGCCTAACTATCTAGTCCTGTGAGATGTGGATCTCTGGGTAATTAGCCTTTACCTGCTGAGGTATGCAGTCAACTGCAGTTAAATGCAAGTTCAGCAATCTGCTGTTGTGTTTAAAATTTTTTTGTCTCTCTGGTTATAGTAACTTCAGTAAAATAGACAAGATTTACTATATCGCTGTCTCCAGGATGCGATGCTTCTAGCTGGCCCCCTTAACTTGAATCCAGTGGCAGAACAATGCTAGGGGTATGGTTAGGATTTAAAATTAGTTTTTAAGTTGAGGGTAAGATTACAGTGAAGGTTTAAGGAAAAGTTAAGTTGAATTTAATAGATATTTAATTGAATTTTTACATTAAGCATGAACAAGGGGAGCATCTGCAATGCATCTACAGTGGTACTTAATTTAAGGTTTTAAATTAAGTTAAGATTTGATTTAGATTTTTTAAGATGTTAAGGTTTAAGATTATATAAAATATTACAATTTAGGATTTGATAGATATTGCCAAATGTAATTATAAGTTAATAGGTGATTTATATATATATATATATTTTTTGTTTTTGTGAATATCAGCACATGCAGTTGGAGCTATCACTTTTTCATTTGTTATAGTTTCCCAGTTTCTCTTGCAGTATGCGACAAACAAGCAAAGAAAGCCGGTGAAAGAGTGGAAGGTGGGACGGGTTTTTGGCGGGAGCACTAAAAGCTCCATTTTTTGCTTCTGTCATCCTTCAACTTGATGAGCACTCAAAGATGTAAATCTAAAATCCGACTGTCCATCAGGACGTCACATCAAAAACCACTGGTGAAAGGAGGGAGACAGGGCCCAGAAGTGGCTCAAAGAGGCCCCCGGGCTCAAGTGGCCGGCCCAGGCTCGGGCCGCCCACTCCTGCCTTGTCAGGGTTGTCCTTGAGCCTGCCCGAGTGTGGGGGGTTCCCAGGGAGATGGGAGCCTGTGCGCAGACACACAGGGATTAACTTTTCACATGGCTGGGGGTCTGTGCCTGAAAAGAACCTGACAACCAAACAGCTTTATTAAAAAACAGAGAGAAGAAGAGAGGGAGTGGAGGGAGGGAAGGAGGGGAGGTGAGAGGGAATTCTTCACATGATGGCCCTGAGAGAGGATTTTGGATATAAAGTGTCCCTGAGCTTTTTTCTTTCTCTCGTTCTCTTCCTTTCTTTCTTGCTTTTCTTTTATTTTCTATCTTTTTTTTTCTGGAAAGCCCTCTTTCGAACTGAATGACCAAATTGTCTCCCTCCACCTTTCTTATCCCTCTTTCCCGGACAGTTGAGATAGTTTCCTGAAGCCGATTATCAATAAAGTGGGCCCCTATTGTGCGTAAAGTCAGAAGAAAGTCTTGGCTTGGCTGCCCTGATTAGACAGGTTGTATCTAGAGATGCTTGTGTCTTTTTTTTATTATGTTGAACAAAATTAGATTAATGATAATTACTTATTATTACTTATAATTATTAATTACTTATACTTAATTACTTATTGTTATGTAGGTATAGAAAATGAAAATATATATTTTATAATATACACACACACCATCTTTTAACCATTAAGTTCCTGAAAATAATTTCATTTCTTACTTGTATGTAATATATATATATATATATATATGTGTGTGTGTGTGTGTGTGTGTGTGTGTGTGTTTGTGTGTGTGTGTGTGTGAATCTATCTATCTATATATATATATATATATATATATATATATATAAATAACAGCTTGTGAAGGATTGTATTGAAGGACTGTGATGATAGTGAATCAGGAAATCAAGTCTGTTTAGGGCGAGCACTTGACGTGGCCCATAGCCAGACTGAGGACAGAGGGGTCGATGTAGTTAGTAGGGCATATCCTTACACTGCCTTAGCCCACAAACTTAAGCTACCATTGTTCTGCACTCTGCATAATATACACAGCGCTTAAACAGGAACCCGGAGTCATTTTGTTGGACCACTGACTGAATGAATTCACGCTTGACTGAATGTGCACTTCCATACCTTAGCACCGTCAATTGTTTTAACTAGAAACCTCAACTTTTAATTAAAAAAAAAAAAACGTCAATATTTTGTTTTGCAATTGGTTTTTGCTTGTAAAATCCGTTTACTTATATCACTTTTGGTGGGTCAGTAAGAGATCTTCCTTGTCTAATCTTTGTGAACATTGGCACTTACATTCTATTTTAACATTGAAGTGTCTAGCGTTTTATGTACTTGTCCATTTGTCTGAAGGATTTGATGTTAAAGTACTCAAACTAGGAGTAAGTCAGGAAGAAATCTTCCTCATTCAGCAATTATTGGAATTCTCAGGTCTTGAGAACAAGTTACTGGTGTTGGGTGGATTCAGCCAAAATCTGGTAAAATCCCTATGATTTTGGAGACTCTACAGTTACTATGTTTTACCAACAAGCTCAGCACACCTTTCATAGTCTTCTCCCCCTTCAGCCATCACATTTCAAGATAAACCCTCCTCACTCTTCCGTCCGGTCACTGTATCCCATGCAGGGCGGCCATGCACAACTCCTGAATGGGCATCAGAAAGCTGATCTTCTCACGCCCGTAAAGCAACACGGCCTGGAGCTGAAGCTTTCGGTAAACGATAAACTGGTCTTCTTACTGTGTTTTCTCCTTTTCTCCTGTGCTTTGTCACGTGACTCTAAATTCCGCTTTCCCCCTTTATTTCTTATTTATCACATTTCTCTGTCCTTCCTGCTTCTTCTCATTTGGTATCAATGCAGACTCTTAAACTGCAAAAGTCTGTTTATCTCAAACTTACATAATAGTTTCATAGTAGTTGCCAGATAATTTATAGAAGTTACTGAATAATAAGTCTTAAGGTTAATAACTGAATACCAAGCCAACAGTTTAAAGACTGTGTTTTATAATGAGTCAATGCATTTAAAGTCTTTGTGGTTTTCTAGAAATACTAACCTGAGTATATTTCTCATAAATATACATTCTTCTGCTGTGTTTTCCCATTAACCTTTCTTCTTTATTGTTCTAAATGCTTCCAAATCTTTTACTTGTGCAAATCTGCTTGCAAGTTTCTCCAGCACAATTCAAATCTGTTTCCCTGTGGATGCTTAGCAGTACTTGACATGGCAAGGAAAGGTCTTGATTGCTTTAATAGCAATACAGTGGCCTGAGAAGTGGCCCTAAAAAGAAGCATATTAACGTGCAAGGGGGGGGTCTGCTGCTTGCCACTGGGGATGTTGATTAGGGCCACTCTGGCAAAAAATTATATACAAATATGTGAAAAAAATAGACTGAGCAAACCTCAGTAGTGTAGGAGGATAATTAGAGAGAAGGAACGCATGAATACACGTGCGTCCATACGCACGTTTACCTGTGTACATGCTTCTGCAAAGTCTGTTTCTCCTTATTCACACTTAAAACACGTACACACATGGACGCTCACACACTGATAAGTGGACATATTTGCGGTGGCTGGCAAGCTTATGAAAACCAGCAGGGATTGTTCTTGAATTAGGCAAAGTCAGGGGTACCTAAATAGGGCCCAAGAAGCAAAGGGGAAATGGGGGGTCAGGCCTGGATTGTGCCTGAATTAGCCAGACTATTCAGAACCCCCTGAAAAGCTTCTGGGCTCTTTCTCCACAAGCAAATTGGGAGGAAATCTGGCTATTGTCATGTGTTTTGAAGTGGCTGGGGGTTTAGCGAGGTGCTTACCTACAGATGAAAGCTGAGACAATGGAGCAGCATGGCCGGGGTCGACAGATAGACTGGTGGAGAGCCGTCTCGGGTAAAAGGCCAGTTTTGAAATGGTGGCTGCTGTCTGCAAGACTCTGAAGATTCTATAATCACCTTAAAAAAGTACTAAACACAGTTACCTAGCTGAGAATGCCATATGATAGCACTTTAAAGGTGTTGCACTTCCAAAGTGGGATAGAAAATCTGGTAACTGAAAAGATGTTAGATATAATGGCTATAGCAGAATGTTCTGGCTAGGTTTGATTTACATATTTAGATGTAAGTTTGAAATGCATCATAAGAGTAATGCTTAACTACCTCCATTGCACAACAAGCTTTTGGAATCCCACACTGTCCAATCTTGTATTCCAGACCCTTTGCATCTGTCTTCCTTGTTGTTTTGCTGAGCTGTTTGTGTGCGTGTAGCAGGCCAAGGTAACCACATTGACACTTCAGCTAATTTGAACACAGTCTAGGCCCCTCACTGAAAGCAAGAGTAGACGGAGGCCTCGCTGCTCACCAATTGACCTTTTTCAGATGAGCAGCCATACGCTGGGAAAAGCGCCAGCTTTGCTGTGTCTCACAAAACCAATGAATTGGATGCAAAGCTCTGCTCCTCTCTCTCTCTTTTTTATCCTTTCTTTTCTCCTCTACATGTCCATGAGTTGGCGGAAGAGAAGTCAGCCTTAGAAAAAGGGTTTGGGTCTTTTGGCAGCAGAGAAGGTGATCTAAGACAGACCAGTCTGTTTCTCCTACTGTTACAGAAAACATATCATGAGGATGGACACCATAAACTTTTAGTCCGTAATCCACACTTTCAGTCTCACTCTTTGATTTAAAGAAACAGCTCAACCAAGCATGCCAATGTGAAAAGGTAATTACATGAGACATAATCACCAATAGAATCTAGTAGCCAAGAATTAGCATTATGGAAATGGCATAATACTAATTGATGTCTATACAGTTCCATGCATTTTGGGTCACACTGTTTCTTTAGTGAGAAAGCATTGGCAAACAGTTTTAAAACAAAGTGTGCTTGTGTGCTTGAATTGGGGCGTAAAATGTAAATGACTTTTCTGTGGCCTTTTTTTGGGAGCCCGTTTTTTGCCTTTTTTCTCCTCAAACCACCAATGCCACAAGTTAGTAAACTGAACTTCAGATGACAGAGCACCATCTACTGACTCATTCATTGTGTGCGATTTTTAAAGACAGAGAGAAAACTTAAATCGGATGAATATTTACCACAATAATGAATATTAATGAGCTTCCAGGCTCCCAACTTCCTCACAAAAAACTATGTGTGTGTGTCTGACACACACATGTGGTAGCCAGTCAACATTTTGGTCAGTAATGATTCGTGTGCTGGCCACTAGCCCTCACCTCTCATCTCTTCTCCTAAGGCATCTGTCTATGTTTCTCGTCAGTAGCTGCACCCTTTTCCTCCCTCTGCACCCCTGAGGTCTTCCGGAGCCTTCCTCAACATTCTGCCCATGTCCGCGCTCTCATTAATCAACGTCAAACACAGAGCCCGGGCCACAACAACAAGGCCAGTATTCTCCACTCTGCCCCCTCAACGCTCATACATCTCATTGTTCCTCCGCCCGATTCACATGGGCAAGAAAAAGGGGCCGGGAGTCCAACATGAAAGGGATGAGACTTGAAAACGAGTGAAGAGGAGGCATAAGGCAGTGTTGTTGGGCTTACCCCAACTCCTGTATTCCAAGAACTTGGCCCAACAGCAGATTCTGGGATTGGCAAAGGTTGAATATGTATGGACTTATTCTGACTCTTTTTTTTTTACACTGTACTATTATCTATAAAAATTGATAAATGTATACTGCAAATTGTTGTTTTCAGTATTGTTGGTTATTTGGCTCAGCAAAAGTTATAAGCATTGTGCTTTTTATCAGTTTTTTATCCCAGTGCCGTAAGACTAATATTTGCTCCTATGTTCAGTTAAAGAAATCCTAACAAGTTAACACTTTGTTAATGCAGAGAGTGTTAATGCAGTTAGTGCTTTAAGCTAGTAAACATGCATAGTAAGATTGTGAGCTCAGGAAAGGACCAGTATTAGCAGTATCAGCTACTGTAGTAGCTAGTATGCTGCAGTTAACCCCTGCTAGTACACAGCGGTGTAAAGCCAAATCCTTGAGCAAATGTATTTAGCCAACAGTGAAATAATAATCAATGGTAACACAGAAGCATCTCTTCTTCATTCGCCTCCACTTTCTTTCTGTCTGCCTTTTCATTTGGTGCAAGCAGTATATGCATTGCAGACATAATCATTTGGAAGAATTAATCCAGATAAATAAAAAAAACAGCCACTGAGCAAAGGAGAGACCCCAAAAAGGAGGGAGAAAGAGGGAGAGAGGGCAATGTGTATGCCACTCTTTGTCCTGCGTTCATTGTCCCTTGTTCGTCATTAACCTTTGCTGTAAGTCCCGGATGGAGCTGCCACTTTTTTGTACAAAGACAGCACTTTTTTCTGCCTCGAGAGGAGAAAAAAAAACATTTAATCATGTCTAGAGGGAGAAAACTAAAACATTTTTGAAAGGGTTTTATGCTGATGCAGAACGTTTTGACGGACAACAGAGTGCAAAGATTCAGTCATTTACACAGAGCCAAGCTGACACTGTTGGTGGTTTGCATAAGCGAAATGGAAAATCATTTCAGGCATGTGGGCAGGTTGACAGTCTGTCTTTCTCTGTCTGTCTTTATTTCTCTCTCTCTCTCGCTCTCTCTCTCTCCTTCAGTGCAGCAGGTCCTTGCTGGTCATTGGTGACCAAATGTTTCTAATTGTATTATAAACTTTTTCAGTCTTTTAATACAGCTAATTTTAGATGCCTTTTAGACCCAGTTGAATATTTTGAGAATTTTCTTCTACATCTGCCCTAAGGATTGATGCAACATTTTGTGATACACAATATGCATCACAGTATTTACTTTTATACTGCAGTAAATTGATTCAAGCAGCACAATAAATCATCATACAGACTGTCACTACTCCCTTAAATTGTGTTTTTTCAAGTGTTTTGTAAAGACAGTAGTTATATACATAACTGTGACAACTCAAAGAACATTTGCAAAGCACAAATGCTTGTTTGCATAGTTCATATTTCTCTATGATTTAAAACCTGTTGTAAATTATTCTTTTTAAAAATGGTTCTAAATGGCACTAATAATGGTTCCAATGTTGTCCTTTATTTCGTATTACACATAAGATTTTTGCTAAGAGAGTAGTTTTTGTGTTGTGCATTTTATTGGCATTTGAAATTTTACTTATTCAAATCAGTGCATAAAAACATTCTGAGTGCTTTACTGTATACTATAGGTCTGATTCGTATATTGTTGGTGTGCTGGTGTGTACTGGTGTTATTTATTTTCCTTTTCTTGTCTCTGTCAGAATGGGAAACTGTGAGTTGACAGACAAATAGAGAGAGCAAGAGAAAGAGAGAGTGAGAAATAGAGAGAGAAAGAAAGAAAGAAAGATATGGCATGGAGTGACCCCGGCCTGAATGACTGATGACCCCTTCTCCTGTTCACGTCAGCCCTCTTGCCTGGCCCAGTCACATGCCACATTGTGCGCCACTGTTTGCCAATAGACCTCTGTCTTCAGCACAGAGAGGCAATCAGTCTTTTCATCTGCGAGCTTTTGCTTTCACACACCCTCGTACAGTTCCTCCGGGCGCTGGCGGGCTGGATGCTGGGGTGTGTGGGGAGGAAGGAGGGCGGCGGTAAATTACATTGCCAATCAATCTTTTCTCTCCGTCTCGATGAAAGCCATCCAAACTTTTGCTCTTTAACTAACCCTCAGAGGTCTATTAAGGATGCTGGACATAAAGTGAACAAACAATGAAGCAGATTAAAAGCCATTTGATTCTGCTGGTGGAGTCTAAACAGGGGTTGGGTCACAAAGTGAGGGGGTGGGAGCACTGGGGGTGGGGGGTATTTTTAGGAAATTATGTTCAAGAAAGGAAAGGTATCTCATGTGAAAGTTTTTGTTTGTTTTCTTTTTTGTTGCTCTCTCTATCGTTTTGCCATCAGTAGAGCTAGATGCCTCCACAGGCAATCTTGGCTATTTTGGGTCGCTTTTTAGAGTCTGTTTTACTTCACATTTGACAAACCAACACTTACAATACACACAGCGATGAGGGCATTCATTTTTATATTTTAACTAGCTATTGCCTTAACCCTAACCCTAGCTAACCCTAACCCTATATACTAGCGATTTGGCAGACCACATATTGGATAATAACTACAAATAATAATTCTTCAGGCGGCATGGTGGCGTGGTGGGTAGTGCTGTCGCCTCACAGCAAGGAGGGCCTGGATTCGATTCCCTGGCTGGGTGACTGGGGTCCTCTCTGTGTGGAGTTTGCATGTTCTCCCCGTGTCTGCGTGGGTTTCCTCCGGGTTCTCCGGTTTCCTCCCACAGTCCAAAGACATGCAGTCAGGCCAATTGGACGTGCTAAATTGCCCCTAGGTGTGAGTGTGTGAGTGACTGTCTGTGTCTGTCTGTCTGCCCTGCGATGGACTGGCGACCTGTCCAGGGTATATCCTGCCTTCCGCCCGAAGACTGCTGGGATAGGCTCCAGCACCCCCCTGCGACCCTGGCGGAGAAGCGGCTTAGAAAATGGATGGATGGATGGATGGATGGAATAATGAGCTTCCTTGAGGAGAGGTTTTGAGAGAGTTCATTTTAAATCACTACTTTTTGTATTAATACTATTTGTATTTAGTCTAATATTAGTGTTTTTTCTGAGCAAAAACACTTTCTGTGCAGGAGAGTAATTTTTCTCAAGTGGCAAAAACCTTTGTACGATACTGTACGATACTTTTCAGAAACATTTAAACATAGTAACAGATTAAAGATCATGTAAAGATGTCTGGCAATGTATTTTGGACATAGAACTTAAAACTTGAGCACAACCACAAGCTTATTAATGCATATTAAACTGATACTAAATGTTGAACAAGTCTCAGCAATAAATAGATGCTGATGTGATTATTTTAAATATCTTTCATGTCGTAAAGTATTGTTACACATTTCCATTACCTGTATCTTTTTTTTCTTTTGTGAGAGGAGAATATTAAGAGATAGAAGTGGCCAAAGCCAAGCGCGAAGAGGAGCTCAGTGGGCCCCAAGCTCAGTGATGCAGACTGACTCTGAAGCTATTTTCTCAGCTCAAAAGAGGGCAAAAATACCATGACGATCGCAGGACAAATTTCTCCATGCCCATACACGGTATTAAGATGTCTCTGATCCACAGTGGCCCACTGCTCTCCCCTCCTTGTCTCTCTCCCTCTTGTCTGGGACGATGGCCAAGTGCCACCAAGGACACTCTGTCTAATAAATCATCCCTATTTCAACATCTGCAAGGCCCAAAGGCTCGGGCCCTTCTCTCTCTCACCGGGAGACCCCTTGGGGAATGACAAAACCCGTCATTGTCTCAGCTCCAGTGAAGAGGAGTCTCTCTTTCTTGTCCAGCCCTTTTGACAAAAGGCGTCTGAAGGCCAGCTTTAGTCTGCCAGCCCGAGATGGCCTGCTCTCGGCAGGGAAGCCACTCTCTCTCGCCCCTTCGTCTCTTTCTCCCCATCCTCCGCCTTCTCTCTCTCCCGCTCCCGTCTTTTTAATGCTCTCCTCCCGCGGAGGTCACTAGCCAGGCCCGGCTCCTTTCATTCCCCTGCTGCACTCTCAAGAGAATATAAAGACATCAAGTGAGGAGGAGGGGGGAAAAAAGCCAAAATTGGCAGAAAGAGATATTAGGCATGGCTGTCACTGCCATTCTTTGGTCACTTTTCATCCAAAGTGTATTAAGAAAAAAAGAAAGGGGGGGAAAAAGAAATAGATAAATAAACAGCATGGCAGAAAGCGAGGATTGGTAGCTTGTCACATTGTTCATTTTTATAAAAGTAGGGAGAAAAAGAAAGGTATAAAAAAAAAACATGACTGCCAATTAAATAGAAAAGGGGTAAAATCAATTCAGAGTGTTTACATGTATAGATGACATTCAAACTAAGCTATTCATTGGGTTTTGCTGTGATGTGCAGGGAACTGTATGCCAGTCTTGTGTGTTAGAGTAGCAGTGATTTAGAGTAAAGAAACTTCAGAAGGTGCCTTTGGATTTAAGGGTTTCAGAGCTGTTCCCACATGGCTGACTCATCTGATTTTCATAGGTTCTTTAGTCTTGCGTCTGTACTGTATCACGTCACTAATCTAGAACCTACAACCCTTTTGTCACAGACCAAGAAGCTGTGCCAAGACACAGATGAAATTCATGTTAATGTGGTCTTAAATTTTTTTCAAGAAAGCTCATAAGTTAAACAGTGTTCTGCCCTTTATTCTAAGCTAGTTTATTTTCTAAAGTTGTTATTCTGTAACACAAACAGGATAAATCTCTAAATTTAAATTGTGCTTACTTTTGTTTGTTTGTTTTCAATTTCATGCCTTTTTTTTAAATACACATCACTCCTGGAATTCTTAATTCTCTGAGACTTTACTTATGAAATCACCGATACAAATGTTAAAGACATCAAGATTTAATATGCTGATATGCTTTTAATTTTTTTGCTTTGTACATCTTCAATGTATATTCCTGCAGCAGTTCTCCACATCCCCCATTCCTTCAAAAACATTTTGATTTGCAATTAACCCCGAGAAGAATTGTGAATTTCCCGCTGGCCGATGGGCCTTGATGTCTCAATCTGCGACACGTCAGCGCCATGAAAGGAGGCATTTGACAGTGTTTCACAGCGTCCAACAGAGCACCGAGAAAGCCACACAGTTCTGAAGAGGGTCAGGGCAGCAGGCCCAACACCGGCCCCGACTGTCTATGCTGCATGAAAGCAGCAGATAGCAACAACACGTGCATTGTCTGCCTGGACCCGCCGCAGAGCTTCAGAGCTGAGCAGATTACTGAGACTTGTTAGCCTTGGCTGGTGAGCGTGTAGACAGTGTGTAGCACTTGGACAGGACAAGGAGTAAAAAACATTAATTTGCCAATTTCACCAGCCACAACACACAATTCTAACTGCTTGAAAACCATATAGATGGTTTGGCTTCACGCGTCAACAGCATTCAAGCATGTTAGGTGGACATTATTGATAGTTTCTTGAATATGTCCGTTTATGGGGGCCTGTGAAAAAGGCAGCTACTTGAGTAATTAATGTATACAGTGCTGTATGACTGCTCTATGACTCTATGAAAGTAGAAAACTAGTTCAGAGTATTCTCGGAAGGAGTGCCCCAGGTTCATAAAAACGCATATACTTGTTCTTGGCTGTGAGCACACCCTGGCAGGGAGAAAGCAGGACTATGCATGTGAGAGAGAGAGAGAACCCAGTGTCACTCATCAATGTGAGGCCACATCCATGGGAAACACTGAGCTCATGCCCTATCGGCCCTGTAATGGACACTTTGGAGGGGATGGACTGCCCTGATAGGTCCCTAGGCCCTGATAAAGCAGAATTCCTGTCTGGACTCAAACCCAAACAACATTAGCTGCCACACTGCTAAATCCTCACCCCCACCCCCAACCATACATTCTGCTGCACCCCTCTGCCCACTGGCATAAAGCAGAGGCAGATTCCTTTGTCCAGCTTTGGCAGTGCTGGATGGTCTCTTCCCTTCATCACCGCACTACTTATCTTCAGCCACAGGGCAGTGATAACACTGTTAACAACAGTAATGTGTGGCTGGACCACTAAGCTGCCATTATGACAAGCGAGAGATGACATGTTACTCCAACCACTCCGTTTGACCACTGCCTTAATGCATGCATCCATTCTCAGTTTCATGCCATCCCCTCTCTGGTGTTAGGATTTGCTTGCCCTGTGTCCAGTTTTAGCAAGAAAAACAGGACTTATTTTGACTAAGGGCCCTTTCCTGTTTTTTATTTTCCTCCTTCTCACTCTTCTTTTGCCATCTTGGGAGAAAGCTTCTTGTTATTTTAAAAATCATTCTCTAAAAGATTAATGTTGGCCAGAGGAGTGTGTCATCATTGCTTAACTTAAAGCTATGGGGTGGATAAAGCTGGTGTTGTGTTTTCTAATGTGAGGTACGGATGAGTTCTCATTCAGCGCCGCCAGCTCTCCACATCCCAGCGGTCAGCCACATCCATTAAGCCACTGTGACACTGAAGAAACACGGATGTGAAAGCCATGCAAAACCTTTGGCCTTTTTTCCTCTTCATTTTGCTCGTTTTCGTTGCTCCTTCTTTTTGATGTTTTTGGTCGAGCGTGGGTGTGGATGTAAAAACAGCTAAAGAAAAAATACGTTTTGAGTCCCTTTTATAAACATTTTCCCTGCTGATTGCTCTACTTATATGACTAATGGAAAGTTCCAATGAAGTCAAGACAATTTGCGCCATCACAAAGTGATCCATCAGCATAAATGATGATGAGACTGTTGTAAACTGTAGTTCAGACAGATGGCTCTGGGGCTCACCAGAATCTCAGGAGGGCTTGATGTTCACTAGCTATGCCATACATGCAATAAAATGGACCAAGAGGAACATTCTAACTGACCAGATTAGTGGCAGCAGTGCTAGTAACTTTTGAAGTGATGATGTTTGCTTTGTTCGGACAGCTAGCAGGTCTTCACAGTGTCTGTTAGAGGATCCTTCATGATAGGGACGGATAAAAAAACTCACCACATCAATCATCCCGCCTAGAGGTTGTGAGGGCCTGGCAGCTAACAAAGTTGTAAAATGTTATCTGCTGGCTAATAAACTCATTTGTGATGAGCCGAAGTTCATCTGCAGAGGCCTCTGCAGACGGCACCTGTCACCGAGGCCTTATTCATGTACCTCAGTGCAGATATGCTGGTCCACAGTCAGGTCTTTATTGTCTTGGCTCTTTACAGTCCTTGTCTGTTAAAGAGTGAAACTGACCCAAAACCAGTGCTCCCAAGATGGCAAGTAATTACAATACCTGAAGGTTAGACTTTCTCCTTCTCCTTACCCATTTCCTCACAGTACTGTCATCTTTCAGAAGCCCACCTGCAAAGTCCAGACTGATATCACTGACTCCTTTCTGTCTGGCTTGGATTGCTATAATTTGAGGTTTATGCTTTAGAAGACCTGGGCCAGTATATGCTATACTAGATCCTGCTAGTGGAAAATTAGGCTAGTTGCTGTTTGTAAGAGCATTTGATATATTATAAATCATAGTTAATTTATATCAAGGGATATGGAATAAACTTGAGATGTTTATGCCTGACCCAGATCTGGAGTCCAGAAGTTATCCAAAACTTCTCATCTAGAGATGTAAAAATGCTATTTTAAACCCTTGGAAATTATCCTGAAATGCTGCCTAATGTAACTCTTAATGGTGTAAAAAAAAACAATAATAATAATTATCATTAAGGTCAGCCATAAACACTGTCCAAAGATGTTCCCCTGAGTGCATGCGAGGCCTTGGACAGCTCATCTTTAAGCTAATCTTTGCAGTTAAAGTAAACAGAGTGCTGTGAATCATGGGAGTGCAATGTGCTGGGACAGGCTAATCAATTTCATTAGCTGTATCAATCATCACTGGCTGACATTTATTGTGGTGGTGATGGGTTGATCTCGTGGACTTGGGGACAGACGGCTTCAGTGATAAATGCTGCTATCTCCAGAGAGGAGAAATAAATAGAGGCCTCTGGTGTTCTGTGGGAGAGTTAGGCAGAAATATGGCAGGCAGAAGGAAAAAAGGTTAGAGAGCATAGATCAATTCCATCATAGCTGTACTGCATTTCCATGCAGGCATATGGGGAGAAATCAATGAATCAATAAGTAAAGAGTATAAGGAGTCAAGTAGCTTTTTTGATGAATAGTTCACAGGATTGCTGGTTTGCTGTGATTCAGACTGCCATGGATCAAGGGAGTAGATCACAAGGTAAAAAGCTTGAACATGATCACTGCAAAAATGGAGGGCATTGTCCTATCATATTATGATGGTTAAAGTGGTATTGTGTTAAACCCAGTCTCTTTGGGGCTTTGTCTGAGAGGTAGACTGCAAATTATATATTTTTGCAGGTGTTCTTTTGCAAGAGGATGTTCATTTTCATAAGTTATTGGAACAAAACCTTGTATCTCCAAAATGGTAACTTACAGGAGAAGGAGTTTACTTTACTTTTAATGTAAGTCTATGGAACCAGAAGTCATTTTGGGTCATTTCTTTTGGTCCATTCATCATGAAATTTACACACAATATAAAGGGCAACAGGCATTTTCAAATTATGACAAAAACTGAAAAATATGGTATGATGTAATATTACATCTCTAGAGTAGTCTCTGAAAACAAGAATTGAAGAGTTTCATTTCAAGATTTTCATTTCAAGCCCACTCTCAATAATCATCACGAAAAAAAGAAATTTGTCAGTACTGTGTTTTGAAAAGAAACCCTTCAGTTGCTCCCATGATGGAAGTCTCCAGCTTTAATTCAAACTTCAAAGGCTTCTGTCAAAGATAGCAATTGAATGCCATCTTTTTGTAGTATCTTCAGTGCAACCAACCTACTTTTAGCTTAAATATCTAACACATTTCTTTGGATTCCAAGGGAGTATGTGTAAAAATACAGTTCACTTTTTGAATAACCGCCTGTCCTCAAAAGCTCACGGGCTTCCAGGCCTATGTTTATTTTCACAGTACAGGCAGTCCTATCGCAGTAAACCCAGTTGTGGTTAACAGGCTTTTGAGTAAAAGAGAGGTCTGTTGAAAGAGTCTACAGAGTAACTAAACTAATCCTCCAGTTAAACTAATGTTTTTGTCAGCCTTGAACGCCTCACATTGTGAAAATACACCATTTCATCACGTTCCCCTCAGTCAATAACGACAGAAACATTTCCCTCCCCTGAAATCACTGGCAGCAGATAAATAAAACATGAAATGCTGCATGAACTTTGGCCTTCATCAGCCACACTAGTGGAGGAAATATCCTGTTTGTGATCTGTCCCCTGTATCACCAGACGGTATCTCTTGGCTGCAGCTTTCAATTTCACTCTTTGAATTTTTTAGTGGTCAATGCAAGGACTAATCTGATCTGGACGCCTCTCAAGCCAGAAGGGTAAACGGTTCTCCAGCTACAGTTCATTTCACGCACACAAGTGTGTTCTGTGTTGTCTGCACAACTGGAGAGCTGAAATGATACAAATTCTTATTCCGCCATTATAGCCATTACAGTTGTTATTGTTGGTGCATTTCCTCAACAGAGCGCTGTTTCAATTATCATCAGTGGTAATTGCTTTCCATTCAACATAAACTGATGGGCAAAGTCAGAGCTCAAACTGTTTGATATCTATGATTATAGAGACAACGTTTTTATTGCAGCATTTTTAAAAGCCTTTTCATTGACAATACTTGCTGACTCTTTCATGTGTGAGATCTTACCTTGCGAGTCCATCTGTCATAACTCACTTGTTGATGAGGGCCATGTGTGTAGGGGGCAAGGTGGGTGTCTAACAAGGCCATCACTCTTCTTCTGTCAGCATCCTGACAAGTGTGGAGACGTGCTGTTATTATTCTGTGGATGAAAATGTGAATAAGAGATCAAAATGCCAGCCCAGTGTCAGTGAAACACACAAACCTCATGTATTCTCAGACAGCTACAACATCCTAGACACCTTCATACACATATCTCTACACACACAGCTGACACATACAGCCCAAGTTACATTAAATTGCAAATCAATACAATGTCTTGAAAATGAAAGTCAGTCTGATCCTGAGTCAATTCTTTTTAGAACATTAGGTTTAATTCCAGTCCAAAAAAATTTCAGCTTCAGCAAAGACTCTCCAATCTAATCACCTTAATACTTGCCATTAGTTTTTACTTCACTTGAACATTAATGGCAGGTCTTATAAAGACACATAGTAGGTGTGCCAAAGAAATAGATATGCCTGACATTTTTGGACTAAAATATACATCATGAGATTCAGCCATTAGATGATGATATTGCAGTATTTCTGTCAGGTGTCCTTAAATAGTTGTAAAAAGATTCACTGTGTCTTTGGAAAATGTTGGTTTCCATTCGCTGTGCAGAATTTCATAGTATACGACTCACCAGTGGTAGCAGTGAATTAGACTGTGCAAATATATGGGTTTAATGAAGGAGAGTCTTCAGCACTGAAGAGAACTGTTTGAGTGCATGTGTGTGTTCAGAGACAAAAGACTGGCTTATGAGTGCTGTGTTTTCATTGGCAAAATGATTGCAGCCATTATTCTTTTCCATCCGATGAGACAGATTTAGAGATCCCCTGCACCGCCATTTTCTTTTTTTAAACACAGCCTGTTGCGGTGACACACACATTTGTCTTGCTCTACTTCTTTTGCCATTATACCCTTGCACCATATAAAAATGCTTTTATAAAACCAAAAAAACATAAAATCAAAAAAGTTAGCTTTGGTATTGATGCAAACTTTAACTCAAGTGTTATCACTTAGTCCTTTATATAAAAATATTTGTATATGTATCACTGTTGTTGGAAGAAATCTCCAAAATGATAACTTTACTGTAGAAGGAAAAAAACAACTTTACGTTTAATGTACTTGTATAAAACCAGACTATATTCCAGGTGATTTTGGGTCATTTTACACACCATGTAAAGGGCAATGTCATTTTTGTCTCTCTCATAAATATATATATATATATATATATATATATATATATATATATATATATATATATATATATATATACACTGATCAGGCATTACCATTACATTATGACCACCTCCTTGTTTCTATGCTCATTGTCCATTTTATCAGCTATGTAGGTGCACTTTGCAGTTCTACAATTACAGACTGTAGTCCATCTGTTTCTCTGCATACTTTGTTAGCCCCCTTTTACCCTGTTCTTCAGTGGTCAGGACCCCCATGGACCCTCACTGAGCAGGTACTATTTGGGTGGTGGATCATTCTCAGCAGAGAATCAATGTCCACTCAATGTCCACTCTATTAGACACTCCTTCCTTGTTACCATATGGCTTCCTTGGACCATTCTTTTGGTCCATTTGATCATAATAAATGGAGTTACAATGTTTTGATATGACATGTTTGATAGTGAATACGTTATGTATTCGTATACGTAATTATATTGCATTTTCAGTCTTAAAACAGTTTCCCTTTGTATCTTCCCTCTGCATCACCCTCCCATCTTCATATGTACAGACAGGGAAAAACACAGTTCAGGTATTCATTTATTTGGGAAAGAAATCTCATCAGTTACTGACCTCTACCTCAACCCTGGGTGAAGAAAGCCAGTGCTTGTGCCCCTCGTCCCGTGTATATACGTACTTAGAGCGACTCAAAAGAGACTTTTCTCTTTAATGTTTGGCTGGATCTGTTCTTCCCTTCGTGTCGATATCTGCAAAGCCACAGTCTGGATGCACACAGGAACTCCTCTTAAACACTTTCCTCCCTCTACACCTCATTTCAGTACCTCAAGACTTTCCACAGCAAAGAGACTTAAAGACGTCTGCTCAGAAGACTTCATAATTTCCACATAGCAGGTGCTTCGATTTTTTACATAAACAAGTAAACAAAAAAAATGCTGGAACAAAGTATAAAAAGATCATTCATGGTCATTGTAATATACCATGATATACCATACTACTGCTGTGCATGCTCAAATAAACGGTAACCAGATTTCTTTAGCCATATAGTTTGTCATAGGACAGCATCTTTCCAGCTAGCTTGCAGATGGCAAATAGCAAATAATCTCATCTTGCAAGTATGCTTCTATGTTCATTTGCATACCAAAGAAGTCTTTGTTTGAATTAAAAGCCTGTATTGATTCTGTAGACCGCACTTTCACCCTTAGCTTGAAACATGCTAAGTATTGATAAAGCAGTATTGGTTTTCACACAGTCAATCATAGTGTAGGAGAGTGTCATAATAAAAGTATTCAGATAATGAGATACACAGCCACATTTTAGTGCATTTTCATCAGCTACATTCTCCCTGATGTCTAGAGTTCCAGTTTCTATAAGTTTAAGAGTCCTAAAATACCATCATGCAGTGATTATAATCATAATAACGAGTTTGTGAGTCAGTGTATTGGTGATGCCCCTTATCATTAGCTTCACATTATAAATTGGCCACAGAACGGAAGCATACATGTTATTAATTTAAAGACCTTCCAGTAATCTTATGTATTACTTTGAAAGCCAAGTAATGTAGTGTATAGAACAGAAAGCTGTCAAAGACTCAGCACTGGCAAGATCTATTGTCCGCCTTTTATTCCTGTATGATTATTACTGATCATACTCCTAAATGACTTATCAATAAACTCTTTCTGCACCTTGATTTATCTGTATTGCTCTGCCAATATGAAGTCCAGAGTCCTGCCTAAAGGCCACAGCAGGCTAGAGATGATGGATGATAACAGCATGAATAAGAATATGACCCTTTTCATAAATTTGAGACAGCTCGTTACATAAACAGTCATGTCGATTTTTTAGCTTCCAGCTTCATAAAGTAAAGTACTGCTGCAGAGGTACAGATGCTGAGTAAGCGACCCTGTGATACACTGGATGGAAAAGTGTCAGGGTTTGAAGAATGAACATATTTTAAATGGTTCTGGTGCGCTAAACCACACTTCCACTGCTCCACAGCCCAGCACTGGGGGCTCTACACCTCTCTAGCCGACACTTAGCACTGGGCATAGCCACCTTAGGCACAAAAGCATCTAGTTGACAATGCTTTGCAGTGAAGATTATAATATATTGAGTGCCTGTGTCAGCAGCAGTTCAGTGGACTTAACATGAAGAATGAGCTAAAGAGTGACTGATCATTTGTGCATGAAAACATACAGTCTGTAATTGTGCATCAATATAGGGCACAGTGAGTGTAGGTACAACAAACTAGTGAAACATACACATGTTGTTTGATCTTGTATCTTAGCTAGTGGAGCTCATGAACGTATTTAACACTCTGCAGAAATCTGCATCGTTCACAGAAAGCTGCTGTGACCTTCCACACAAAGGCTTGAAGTGTTTGTCCATTAAATCTGTCATTGTGTTTCGCCCTCTATCTCTCCCACACCCACCTCATCCTGACCAAAAGCAAGAGCCACTGTTAGCTTTAGCCACAGTGATAAGTGTTAAACAAACTCGCTTTGCGAGGCTGTCTCTCCTCTCTCCTTTGTGTTCGCACAATAGGAATTCAGCATTCCTTTAGCCATCCGTTTCACCGCCCGCCACGTCTCTCTCACACTCCCTGACAGGACAGGAGATGCTGATAAGAATATAATAGAGAATCAAACAATGCTAAGCTGGGAGTGATTATATTTAATTACCCACGGTGGAGCATTCACTATCAGTACTCCCTTGATGTTTGCATTGGCCCAAAAATGCTGCAAGTCCTCAGCTTATTAAAGTCATCATGAATATGGCCTATCAGATTGTCGCTACCTTCCTGGTATTTACCAAGAACTCTTTTTTCCCCCCTTTTAGTTTTTATGTGTAGGCTCTTTGTTGAAATATGCTTCAAACTGGGATACCACTGGCCAATGGTTTGCATGCAGCCCTGTTGGTATCTTTTTGCAAGCTGCCAGAATAACTTTTAAGTTGCTCTGTTTCAGAGATGTATGTCCCTAAACCTGGAACCCAATGATCTGTGAAAACATGATTCAAACCTAACTGTGCACAAGTTCACAATGGTGTAGTGTAAGAATTTGCTGTCGATAAAACTTTGCCAAGTGTAGAGACACTGCTTGGAGTGAGATTTGTGTACACTGTTGGTTTAGTAGCTTACACTGGCTTTAGCAGGATTGCTTTTACGTTTTTTGGACCCATGAGAAACACAATGGACAGATGCTAGTTCCTAGAAAAACTTCTCATCTTCCTCTCTCTGTCTTTCTCAGCTGTTAAGTTTCATCCATACCAAACTGAGCATCAGCTTCCTCTTCACTAATCTGTATGTCAGAAGATCAATAACACTCATACATTTACGTATCGAAATGCTGCACCCTTAGCCAAAACAAGAAAATACTCTCAATAACTGCGAAGCAAAACTTTCAATTTGTGGCTTGCTTGGTGTGGTTGAGCGAGCCAAAGGGATGTCATTCAGTCGGTTCAAAAGGCCTTGAGGTTTGTTTTCTGGTGTTTCTTTTTGGAAACTTGCGGCTTTTGACATCCATAACCATCTATTGGCTGCACTGCTATATTGCCTCATATTATCCAGACTTGAAGAGAATTGTTTTTGGCAATGTGCACCGAAATTTTCCCCTGCAAAAAGCCCTCAAAATGTGCTTGTTTTACTCCTTACCCCCAACGTCCAGCTGAGAGACATGTACTTTTAGAGCTATGTTCCCAATTCTTAGCTAATTGCAATTAGAATAGGCGCAATTATACAGTGACAAGGAAGCGTTGTCATTGGCCTGATTGAGGCTGTCTTTAACTTGGCACATGTGTTGAGGGAGAAAAAAAGTTGAGGAAAAAAGCCATTCTGTAAAAGGAAGGGGTGTTTTCTTTGCCTGTCATGTGTCTGTTAAGGCAGCCGGGTGACTGAGGTGGAAAAGCTTGGCTGGTTCGTGTGTGTCCGAGGGGTAAAGTTGTTTTTTTTTGTCTGTTGGTCATCACTGTGTGTCAGTATGAATAGGGATGAAGGAGAGATGAGGAACTCCTGATGGTGCCTGCAAACAAAGGTATGCTTATAATGTTAATAACAGTGATTTTTTTTCCTGCTCCCACGATGACCACATACACATTCTCTTTTTCTCTCTTCCATCCCTCTGTCTTTTACACACATACACACATACTCATTGGTACTAATTAGGTTCAGACAGTTGGGCTGAATCATGCCACAGGTGGCTGCACTTTCATCAGCAGTACTTGGCCCCCTTATTTATTTTCAGTGTTCTCCACCATAGCACCTTTGTTTTTAGACCCTCTCCAGCACTGTCAGCGTGACACGCTAATCACCAGAGCTTCACAGTTTTTCATTTACATAAGAAGCAGTGACACGCTTGTGTAAGCAAACGTCATGAGGAGGTTTCTGAGAGGTTCAATTGTGCATTTTATGTCTGTTTGGGAAAACCATTGCAATTCCCTCTAGACTGTCCTTGGCACAAATTGTCCTGTCATGTAAAAGAAAAGGAAAAAAAATCAGCAAAAGTCACTTTGAAATGATTCTGACATGTCATAAATCATACCAACGCTTGTGGCAAATCATTCTTTCCAACCATCTAATTAATACATTATTTATTTGCACATACACATACAGCCCTCACACTCTCACATGAAGTCATTTATCCGCCTGAGTGTTGGGGCAAGTGCAGGTTACCACACAAACACACACACACACACACACACACACACACACACACACACACACACACACAACCTCTAAAAATGAATCCTTGTTACTCCACCTTTAAGATTTTACAATTATCTAAAATAAATAGGTACAAAACACTATGGCACACAGATTCATTCATGAACTTTATGCTGGTAACAATCTGGATAGTCCTTTTTTGCTTTGGCCTGAAGAACACAACATCCATTACCATAAACACTTTGAAAGGTTGATTTGTCAGACCACAGTAAACATTTCCACTGTGCATTGTTCATTACAGATGGATTCTGGATGTTGTTGACTTATGGCTTCATGCATACATAATTCAGTCTTAACTTGCATTTGTGTAAACAGCAACAAACTGTTTATTGACAACGGTTTGTCCAAGTATTCCTGCGCTCATATGATAATATCTATCAGAAACATGCTGCAGTGCCATTTGAGGAACTGAAGGAATTCAGGAGTGTTTTTGGATTTGTCCTTTGGATTTGTCCTCATAAATACTTATATAGATTCCCTGAATCTTTTGATGACTGTGAGGGTGGAATACCTAAAATGCTTACAATTGTTTGTTGAAAAACATTGTTCTTAAACTGTTGAATTATTTGCTCATACATTCTTTGGCAAAGTGGCGAGCCTCCAGTCATCTTTGCTCTTATAGGACTAGGCATATCCTGAATGCTCATTTTACATCCAAGCATGATTGCCTTACCTGTTTAAAATGTGTTTTGAAACACAATATTTCTAGTCTTAAATGACCTCTGTCCTAACCTTTTAGATATGTGTTGCAGGCATCAATTTCAGACTGAGTGTATATTTACAAAAAAGCAATAAAGCTGATAAGGAAAAACATTAAATATCTTCTTTTAAATGGCCAGGCAGGCCCGTTTCATTACGCAATTCCATAATCTAAAAATAGCTTAACCCATATGCCAGTCCCTATACTGAATAATAAGTCTTAGTATGAAATAAGACTGTAATTTTAAAGAGTTAAATAAAAACAAGTCAAATTTCACTGCTTTCTGTTTATATTTGTGTTTCACGGGCTGCCCCAACATTTTTGGAATTGAGGTTTGTAATTCAATTCATCACTAATTCACTCAAGTTTACTTTAGTGTGGGTGTTATTTTCACTCCATTTTTGAGATCCTGTTTCTTCTTATAAGGAAACTAATCAGAATTGACCCCTAATTAAATACTAGAGCAAACTCAAATCCAAAAGCCAGTTTGACTAGGAATGGTGTCAGATGTGGGAAGTGGAAGACACCACATAATTCCAGTCTGAAAGACATTAAGGCATCAGTGAGGCATTTTATGTTTTCACATGTCTGATGGAATTTCTGGTAGCCCTTACATAGTTCGATATACACATTTATGCATGGCCTGCAATAGAGAGAGGGGCCCTACCTGAGAAACTTTGGGGGCGTTTGTCGTCTAAACAAAGTTTGTAAACTGTTGCAGCTGCCCATACTCTCTCTCTCTTTTTCTTTCTCTCTCTCTTGCTCTCTCTCTCTCTGTGGTACAGAGAGAGCTGGGATCTGGCAGTACTAGCAGCAGACTGCAGCGTAATTATACTACACACATTTATAAACATGCACTAAGTGTGCGTCTGTGTGTGTATGTGTGTGCACAGTGTCGGGCAGCCAGTGTGCGCTAGGAGAATAGCTTACATATGGTGTGGTGTAGAAAATGAAAGAAATGAAAAAAAATGCAGCTGCAGTTATTCGGTTGGGATTCTGCGCCATGCTTGTTTAAAATGTGTCATTTGAATGTGCCGGCACCATAACGTTGTTTTGGATTTGTACGGCCCTGACATGGCTACAGGATTGAATTATGTATGTAAGTAGTTTAAGTAGACTTGTTTCAGTATTTGTGATGTAATTGCTTCCACTCGGTCGGCTTGGATACATTGACGGCCTAATTTAGGGAACCACAGCGTTTGGGCAGCGCACACAGCTGCCAATCAAACTCTGATAAAGGAGGTGCTGGGAGACCTTTAAAAGCAGGCATTCACACACATAGGTGGTTGTTTTTTGTTTTTGTTTTTTTACTCTTTCCCTAAGTTTAGATGGCTTTTTTACCTAATTTTAAGATCTTCTTTCATTAGGCAAGTGGGTTGTGTGTTCACCTTTCCATTTGTGGCCAGTAGTAGTAGTAAATGTGATAACTGCTCTTTCTAAGGGTTAATTGTTGACAGATTTTTGTTCTCAGTTCAGCATCATCTTTGAGCTTTTTTTCATCTTTATTAATGTTGAGTACAGAGAATTTTACCAAGTCAAGTTCAGTAAGGGACGACATCAATGACCTTTGTCCACCCTAACACGTCTTCCATTCAGAAGATGAGACAGGAAAAGGAGGTGGGTTTGGGCTAAGGGGATCAGTGTGTACCCCTGTAACACAGTTCAGTAATCCCAAAGCGCAACCCTCTTCCTCTCCTCCCCTGCCACGAATGAATGAACGACACAGAAAGAGTGCTGCGCTCACACGAGCTGCCATTATCTCCGAAACCTGAAAACAGGCTGGCCTCTCATCTGATCCCAGGAAGACACTGGCTACATTCTCACCCGGCCCCTCGCTAGATAAATACTCCCCAAGGCCCTTAATTCCACATCTTCTCCTCCGACTGTCTGCGCTCACCAAAATTTCCTGCTCCCGTGAGTTAATGTCAAATCTATGAGTCTTTCATTTCATCATACAAAGAGGGGTCTTTAGGCTCTGTGGGCCAGACAGGAAAGTGTTCGGGGGTGTCCATAGGTCAAACGATGGACTCCTGTGCCATCACTCAGTTGCTACACTATGCTCTGTGGTTGTCAGGTTTCAGGCCCACTTAAAATCTAAACCCAGCTACCATGGTGACAGGTTTTCACTGTTTTTGAATGGATTTCGATTATTTTAGCAGAGACTAAATGGTAGTTTCATAAGATATAAAACCATTATTTTTGTGGTTTGATTACTCCCAGATCAACACAAAAAAGAGGCTTCTAAGATTTTCTCTGATAACATGACCTCTCAAAGCTGTTGTTGCTTTTATTTTCCTTGAAAATTAACTTATGTAGCAAATTGAGCAAAAAACACACTGGAAAAATCGCACTCTGTATAAACTTGTGCATTTGGTTAAAAAAAAAAAAAAAGTATGCCTCCAGCAATGAAGGCAGTATGCTTCTTTTATATTGTGATAGAAAACAGAGTAGCACCAAGGAAGCCCCAGTTCCACATGCTAATCCATTTAGAATTTGATTGTTGTTGTAGTTGCACAAAAGGGAGATTTACAGCGTTTTATTTGTTTTAACACAGTTTACTTCAAACTACTGCAGGTTTGTTAAGTGATCTCTAAACAAATACTTGTTTAAATGGTTTCTGACACAGTACAACAAATTGGTAATGAAAAAATGCACAAATTAAGCACATTCAAAATTCAAGGTGGCTGCTTCAAGTATTTGAGCTATGCAATGTACTTTTGACCTAAAGAAGCAAACTTGGGACACCAAACATATCTTGCCTGATTATCTTCATTTCAACTGATCTAATGTACTTCATAAATTCATATGAATTGATGAATACCTTTATCCTCTTGGGTTTTCTGCTCATTCTTGTGTAGAATATGCAGTGAAACTGCGGATCTCGGTATATTTTAATCTTTCTTTCCTTTTTTTCACAGCAAATGCTGAATGATCATGAAGCGTCATCTCAGGACAGTTGCATCAAAAAGGTAAGACTAAGTCCACATCTGCCATTAAATGTGCATGTGTTTAAACCATCAGGAGACCTACTTTCAAAACTAGTAGTGATTTTCACCGTATTTCAAGCAAAATGAAAAAAATACTGAAAACTGCACAGAGGATGCAGTATGTTTATATGTTATGATGGGATTCTCCGTATAATACCTCATACACAGAGCGAATGATCCCCCACCTCAATCACACCAACAAAAAAACCCACACAGCCAACTTGCAGCCAGATAATAGCACAGATCCTTACTTTAAAAATTATTTTGTTTTAGTTCTCTCAAAGCGCTAAAAAGTCAGAGCACATTATTTTAAAGGTTGCTGAATGAATCTCTAACATTTGAATAAGCATGTTTTCATATGTAGTGCATTTTTCATCACGTTAGGACAGTAATGCTTAGAATGAAAATCAGTACCAGAACTATGAAGAACCTTTCAGATGATTGAACAGCCACATACAGTCTTGAATTAAGTCCCATACTGTGGGTTCAACAAATGCTATAGGTGCTAATTGAACATGGGTGACTCAAGAGTGTAGATAACAAAGAATCTCCCTTCCATGATACATTCCACTGAAAGCTCGGGTTAAATTTTAAGAGGTGATAAACTTATTGAAGGGGTGGGCAGCTACGTCGCTTTTATAACCAGTGCAAGAAGGTCAAGGAGGAGAGAGAAAAGAGTTCAAGTGTAAAACCAACGGAGCATGAAAGAACAATGGCAAGACACCTGCTTGGAGAAGCAGCACGAGTCCACTGAAGCATGTGCCTTTACATAATGACCGCATCAGATCTCACCCTGGCTACCCTGTGGACGTTACCTTTCTTACTGTAAGCATTCGATGTGCATTAAGTAAATATACTAAATAAATAATAGTAAATGATGGTAAAGAAGTTACATAAAATATTATCGATTTACATTCTGTACCAGCAGGTTTGAATCTGTACTTCCAGTATTTTTTTTATTTGCGTCAGTCCAATCTTTTAACAGATTTCCTCTGCCTTGTTTCAATGAGCTGCAAATAAGACATAATTCGTATAAAATTATAACTTGCTTTCATTATGAAGTGATCACAGTTAAAATCAGTCAAAATTGGAATGGGAAGATTTTGTTGCAGTTGCATTGTTGTTTGTTATTATGATTTTAGCCAGTCTGTGTTGTAGTTGTACATTGTATTAGAAAAAACAGTGTAAGGTAGGTAAGTGCATTATGCATACTGTAACTTGTGCTAGTTGTGTCTTACTTTCGATGTAGCACTTTATTTGATTCATGTTAGTTAAAGAGGCAACTGATTTTTCATTCGTGAATTTGAAATAGTTTGGCTCATTAAAGATCAAATAATGTTATTTATATTGTGAATTTGACTAATCAAAAACACTGGAAACGTTCTAGTGAGCTTCAGGTTAAGCAAAAAGCAATAAAAATCTGCCAAAAATTGGCCAAAGTGGCCATAAAAAAAAATCTGTATTTGTCAAAATGAATGATTTTTCAAACAATATTGTTCTTGTTTTTTGTGTTGGTGCTCTGTGGTTGGATCTTATTATGTACACTCCTGCCACCTTCATACTATTCTTTATACAGGGAAATTATGTAGATATTATAGAATGACTTGAATGGATATTATTTGGTCAAACCCATGCATGTGTATGTCTCTTTGTGTGTGTGCTTCAAGCCCTGAATCTTCTGCAATGAAAACATCAGCACCACTTAATCTATAACATCATCGGCCTCTCCCTCAGCGATTTTCTCCTGTCTCAGACAGCCTTCCTAAAGACAACAACCCAAAAGAAGCGGCTTTTATTTTCCAGGCTGAAAAGCCTGCTTAGCCCCAATCCTGCAGGATGGGATAGATAGAGGGAAAGAGGGAAGGTGAGAGGGATGAGGGGCGCAAGAGGCTCAGTTCTTCTTTCATTTATTTATCCTCCTTTACCAACACAAACACTCGCTCTAGATGCTGGAGATGCCTATCAGTGGCGGCTGGAGATAGGATCGGTCATGGCTGCCATCAGTCCGCCTTATCATTCGGGTATTCACACAGATATTTCTGTCAATTGAACCGCAGACACTTTGAAGTGTGTGTATGTGCATCTGTATCTAAGTATGTGTGCGTGTCTAACAAACATAAGCTCACACTGATCTGGCAGTGATAGCACTCAGAGGCATAAATTCATTATAGAAAATCAATGTGTTGTAATTGCATTTAGAACGGATCTAAAGAGAGCTCCCGGGCAGATCCCCTCCAGCGTTGTCCCGTGTCTGGACCCCGACAGAAAATTAAAACGTTTTCTCTATTCGTGCTGCTTTGTAAATGTGGGGAGGCTAAACCAGTGCTGTGATGCTTTAATGGGAAAGAGATTAATGACTCTTTTGACGTGCTCTCTGAGATTGCATTAGTGTTTTTTTTTTTTGTCTGGCCCTCCATGCCACGGTCCTTTTTCTTCAGGCATGAAAAATGGCTGCACCTATCTTATCTTGTAATGTTTGTGTTTACCAAAGACTATCATTAAATGTTGAGCATAAAACATTGTTGATGTCACTTAAATTGCACAACTGATGAATGAAATTGTCTTTTATGTCAAAATGTCTTGTCGGTAGGTCCATTTCTATACTCCCAGGTCATTGTTTGAACACTTTGTTTTCCCAGTTGTTGCTGCCGTAAGAAGATGTCTCAGAAATGGCCAGTACACAAAAAAATACTGTTAACCCTGCTAGATCGTCCATATAATATATGCCTTGAAACTCCCATTCTTACATTTGTTTAATTAGTAGTACATTCTAAACTTTCAGTTGTATGCATTATTACTTTGCAGAAAATAAAGATATTTCTTTATATTTTGGCCATGGTTTGTAATTCGTTGACATCAAAACTAACAAAAAAAAACTATCAATATAGAATGTAGAATAATCTAAAGTGATGCAGTAAGACATGAGAGGAGCAGAAGGTGGAGGGGTGCCGTTGGAGATTAGAGATTGAACTAGAGTCAGCCATATTAGCAGAGGGGGTCATGGGGGCTGGGGGGCATAAATAGGTCTTTAATGTTTGCTTTATCAAGCCAAGAAATTTCCCTCCTGTACAAAATTTTCATCTCCAACAACTCCCTCAAATTTATGATGGCTTATTATGCCCCAGAAACGCATTACAGGTCAGGGGGAGCGCTTTCTCTGCCCCGGGGGTGGCTTGCTCTAAATGTGATGATTGATTGATAATTATGATAATTTGTTTGAAATGATTATCTGGATACAATAATCACTTGCCGAGCAAACCCCCCCAACACCACCCCCGTTTTTCTCTCTCTCTCTCTCTCTCTCTCTCTCTCTCCCAATCTCCCTCTCTCTGTTTTGCCCTCTCATAATGCAGGGCCATCAGAAATGGCCTCCGGTTATGGAGGGGATAGAAACGGGGGCCTCCTGGTCTGGTCCCAAGGGGCTGGGGGGGCCCGCTGATGAATGATGACCCAGAGGAGGCTGAAATCAGAGGAGAATAAACAGGGGGAAAAGAAGAGGAGGAGAGAGAAAGACAGGGGGAAGGCTGGTAACTATCTGTAGCAAAGGGCAATTATACGGCCCCTGGGGCAGCAGCTCACACTGAAGAATGCAGAGGGCTCAAGATCCTGACCACCCAACACACACACATGCACACACACACAGCTCTGAAGTTTTTCTCTTCTTTTTCTGACCACACCAATATGAAGTTGTGAAATTGTAAAGCACGTTAAATGGGTCTGAAAACACAAGACAAGAATTTTAAAAATGTACGCAATGTTGCCTGTAGCCCAAATGTAATCAAACAGCCAATACATTTTTATTGTCCAAAATACAAGCTGCCAATTGGTCATAAGTTTCCTTTACTTATTTGGCTACATTAGCCTTATTGTTCCAGTGCAAAACTAAAGAAGTGAACTTGTAATTGATTGCATTTGAAGTAGGGAGGAACTGGGGAATTTTTGCTGAACTGTCTCTTTAGCAGATCAGATACATTAGCATAATTTGGTGAGTGCTCAATTGTTTTAGTAGCCTCTTGTATTAAGTGTAAGCTGAGAATCTCGTTCTAGGGAACACAGTTCTGAACATGCCTATTTAATTAAAATGAAAAGCCTTTCTCGTGCACTTTAGCAGCGGACTGTCAAAAAAAAACATGGTGCAATTTGATGTCGTTTGGCTGCTTCTGTCACTATGAGGGGAGGAGGGCTCTGTAGGAATAATATTTGTGGTTTTTAGTAGGACTATGAGATGACTTAATGATAATATCCCTTCTTTCTTCTCTTGGCTCGGTTACATTTTAATGGTTCCTAACTGACAGCCTTTTTTTTTCCTTCGGTGCTCGTTGAAGTGCAGTGTGTATACATGGACCGTCTGCTTACTCAAGGAGAGCACTCAGTTTTGGTGCATGTAATTGTTGAGCAAGACACCCTTGTGTGTTTAACATTGCAAATGGCGTGCAAGCACATGAACATGCACACATGGAATGCAAAATTCTGTATCACACAATTTCTAAATATATCACAATAATCACATAAAATATAAGCTTGTATTACTAATTAGCCCATATCTCCTGGGTACAGGGACTTAGAGAATAGCTTGCTTCAGTCTGTTTTCTTACCTTAAAATGATGGCAAACCTTATGGCAAAACGTGCCAAAGCCTTGAGCATCTAAAAGTACTTTCATGCTCAAACTGTCCCACTCTACTACACCACAGGAAGAAATACACAGCTACCTATACCACTTCATACAATGTGAGTATGTGCTGTTTGAGGATAGATTTGTTACAAGGTTGGATGTATTCTTTTTCTTCATCTGATATCCGTCAGGAGAGATATTCATCGATACCGATTCATCATCTGTAGTTGCATGACTCCATACCAATATAAACAATATATCACCCAGCACTACTTCAAATGTTATATATGAGTTTACAAAATATGTAGAGGCCAGTTCTGAGGGCAGATAGTGGGCATTTCTTATTCATTTTTTTATTCCCAAAGGCATCTCCTGTGCTACTGATGGTCTTTTTTTGACAAGAACTGAAAACAAACATCCCTTTCTGCCTTATCTGTGGGAACTGTCCCATACTAGACAAAATGCTGTCATTATGCTTGGTCTTCATAGCATTTGCAGTCTTAGAATCTTGGGTACAGTGTGTGCAAGTAAAGGGCAGCGTGAGAGAGAGAAAGAGAGAAAAGAGACAGAGGTTGAGTATGGAGTTGTGGACAGAAGCATGTCTATGAATGCACACACCCCTCTGCTGCACTGGAATTCAAGTGGGAGAGTGAGATGAGGAAAGATCGAGAGAAGAGAGAGGGGAGAAGGCGAGAGGGGAAATGGAAGACTGGTGAAAAAGACAAAATATTAGCTATCATACACGGTAACAGCTCTCACTCTCCTCATCCCCTTCTCTTTCCTCCTTTCATTCTCCTTTCACAATCTTTCTCTGAATGCCACAACCACCCCCCCCATCACTGCAGCTTTTGAATAAAGGAAGCACAAAGTGCCTGATTTTTTTCAGGAGTGAAAGTTGTCTTCTTCATTCTCTCTCTGTCTGTCTCTCTCTCTGCTTGCACTGAGCCACTGAAGTGGGAGTTCATTAATTCTGTATTATGAATGAATTCCTGCTATTCATACTCATGTGGACGAGCTGCCGTTGGCATGGAAATCAAGTGTTTCTTTTCTCAGTAATGGTGGTCGGGGTACCTTTGTTTTGCGGTGAAGAGTTGAGTTTGAGTTTTATCTTAATCAGAGGGCTGACAGCTGTGTCGCCAGGCTGAATTTGTGTGCGTTTGATTTGGTCACTGCGTTTGTTTACAGCAAAAGGGAGAGCATTGCTCTTAGATCCAGTGATCCACTGTTGGGTTTTATGGAAAATTATGGTCTTTTTCAGCTGTTTGTTGAAGCATTATTTAAGGTCAATAATGAGGTCAAGTGAGAAAGCGGAGAGAGGGAAGAGGTAGAGAGAGGCCTGCAGGCCTGTGGTGCTGATGGCTCTGAATGCCTGAATGCCCATGAGAGAGCCTCTGCCAGCCAGCCGCTGTTTGACCAGCCTTGTCTGGAGGCCGTGCCCAACCATGCGGAGGTCATGTGAACGCAACCCCCTCCCACTCCTCCGTCTCTCTGACATCTCAACTCACACATACTAACTCACCAGCCCCCCAAACCTTGAATATTTTACCCAGATGAAATTAGCATACAGCACTTTAAAAAATTAAGAATTTGAGGATAACTCACTCATGGAATTCATGCCATTCCAACACAACAGCCTTTGTAATGAGCATTAGCCAAAAAACTGCCTAAGAAATGTCTGTGTTTTTATGTGCAAGTACTGCTATCAATGTTGAGGCAAATGTTGGAAGATCTCTTTAACCCCTTAAAATACCAGGCTTATTACATACTAAGGCCTATTATTCAGTAACTACAGGTAACTTCAAAGCAAACTTGCCATGCTATTCTTAGGTGTGGTAAGTGTGTAATGAAACTTTCACTAATTCTAATTAATTTTTTTTCTGCCAAGTTTCTTTTGATTTATTCCATTGTGCTGACCTCATTTGACCACCTTTCTTGTTTTCTTGTTTGTTATTGTGCCTGATATTGCCCTGTATAAGCTTGACAATTACAGTCTTACCTGTGATTTCATGCAAGGCCATGTTCAAAAGAGCTAGAACTGAAGTGCCCAAACATCTCATTTCTCATCCTATTGTAGTGCCTGTCGCCTCAACCAGCGGCCCACAGAAAAGAGCCAAATCCTTCGTTTGCTTAGCAGACCATGTGGCAGATGCTAAAGCACTGGTTTCTAAGATGGCTGACCTCACGTTGCACTCAGAAGGCTGACGCTATTGGTTGTGACCCTTTAGGAAAACTTGTTTACAGAAGAATAATCAAAACTCTTATGTCTGCATATCTGCACTTAAATCATCCCTCAGGTGGTTTTTAAGAAAACTTTAGAGCTGTTAATCAGAGAAAGTGACAAGTGCAGCGGAACCGAACAGAGTGTTGGAAAAATGTCTTGTTTCTACACTCTCAGAAAAAAAGGTACGACACTGTCACTGGGGCAGTACCCCTTTTGTAACTGTGGTGGTACCCTCAGGGGTACATCCCAGTACCTTTAGTCAGGGAACATAACTGTACCAGAATCCACTGAAATTATATTTGCCAAGTTGTGTTTATTTCATTCTTCTGATTTAAAACATTTGGTTATGAAAAGGTACAAATATCTACTTTTCCACTAGGAAAAACTCATGTAAGGTACACCATTGGACCTTAAAACCACTGCTGTACCTTTGAGGGAACATTTACATTGTTTGTACCTTGATGAATAAATCATGTACCTCCATCCATTTTCCAAGCCGCTTCTCCGTCGGGGGGGGGGTTGCTGGAGTCTATCCTAGCAGTCATCGGGCGGAAGGGAGGATACATTTATTTCTAGCAGTGTACCTCTTAAAGAAATTCTGCACTATATAACTGAATCAGAAGACAGCTATCGTCAAATGCTGTTACATTTACCACTTAAATAAATTGTTGCTGTCTGGACAAGACCTTGTATGTCTGTTTTTGAAAATAACAAGTCTGTGTGAAACTTTCATGAAGGATTTACCAATAGAAATAACACAGAATAACTTAGAATAAAACAGTGTTCCATTATCAATTGTTCTTTCTCTGGTAAAGTAATATTGGAGTTAGAAGGTTTTGTCTTGACAGTGTAGAAATGTTTCTCTGCTTCTTCTACTCAGGGTTGCATTATGTGCAGGTTCTTTAATCATTAAAGATGTTCTTCTTTCTCACACATCTTATTTACAGTAGTCTTTAAAGAACAAGCCATTGAAATATACTTTAGGGAACCAAAAGGCAGTGCTTCAAAGAACTTCTTATTTTATTAAGAATGTATATGAAGCTGTTATCACTTGTAAGCATTTTTATGCATGTTGCTATACAGATGTAACCTCTGCAACCCCCCAGTGTCCATCTGGACACAACTAAACATTGTCAAAGTTAATTCAGCACTATTAGGGTTAAGTCAAAATTATGAAATTTGCTGTATTTAAATGTATTGAGGTTGGTAGCTTACAACTGTAAATATAAGCAAATTGTTTTATGCTTTTTGCTTATGTTTGGTGTGTGCTGTGTGTTGGATTGCATAGAGTTTTTAAGACCGCACACGTACCCTTATGTGAAAAGATAAAATCCCTTTTGAATCTGATACTCGTGTGGGGTCCAGATGTGTATGTGTGTATGTGTGTATGTTTGTATGTGTGTGTGTTGTAACATGCCTCCATCTGTGGCACACATGGGATACATTCTGTAGTAGTTGGAATAATTCAGGGGTCACTCGAAGACTTGCTCCCTGATACTTTGCAGCTTCTCTGCTATAAATGGGGCAGACTGCACACCCACACAGGCACACATACATCCACATACTCAGGCTGGCATACAGTACTGTGCAAAAGTCAGAGAACACCCTTCATATATTTCATTTTTAGTCAAAGCCTTCATGAACTAAAAGAGACACATCCAGATTACATATTAGATATAAAAAGTATATAGACCCAAAAAAAAGAATAGAAAAGAAAATTTACAGTTCAAACAAAGAAGCTGTTGGTGGACTGGCACCCCAGACCGCAAAATCACTGAATATGTTTGAGATTCCTTGGATCATGAGAGAAAAAAGATTACCAGCTTCTAAGATTGATGTTGAGGTAAACTGGAGGTGCGAAAAAATATCCCTGCAGATTTCTGTGAAAAATTCCCAGAAGAATGGAAGTTAAGCTATTGAAAAAATGGGTATTGTAATAAGTTGTTTGGGCCTCTGTATCATCTTCTGTTAAACATGTGTTTTCTGCTGCTTTCCTGATGCTGAAAAATGAATAACTTGTAATGGCTTTTTTGGCTGGAAATCAAATAAGTGAAAGGAGGTCTCTGACATTTGCACAGTACTAGATATACTCAGATCTCAGACATTTGAATGTGCAAAAAGTAAATTAGAATGTAAAGTGCAAAAAGTAAAAGCCAATTAAACTGTTACAACACTCTTAGTTACACTACAGAAAATGTTGCAGATTATTCTTTATTGATATATGTTTGTATCTAAAAGCCTTAAAAAAGACCCTGTTCCATAAGTTCACTATACTGTTTTGTTCCACTTTTATGAATTCACAATTTTCACTCACTATATAATACGCTTGATGTGTTGTGAGGACCAGCGTTTCATGAAAGGATGAAAAAAAAGTCACTAAACAAAAGACTTTGTAAAGGAGCCCCTGTTCCGGATGAGGATAAAAAAAATGGAAATGCATAAAAACAAAGAGGTGTGGAAGGAATTAGTAAATAAGACCTTTGGGAGGGCTAAAGCCTGAGTCCCGCTAAGCTTTTGCAAATTACAGCCTGATTCAGACAAGTTAATAAAACAAGGATTCACCCCCCTCCACTGGTCGACCAGCATTTCAGGCTTTGAGGGTTTAATCTTCATTATGGAGTATTACCCCACTGTGAGGTTTCTGGTCCAGCCTGGCACCACTGAGCCGGTACACACACATACACACACTCTTGCACGCACACATCGACCTCACCCGCTCAAATGAACTGTTAAATAACTCCACCTAATCCCGAGGTCCTGAAACAATAGGTGCTTGGAACATCCATTTTTCTTCCATCAATCAAGCTCTCAGGCTTTTGAGATTTATCATTAATTATGCACGCAGGGGATGGTGGGCAGCTCAGGACAATCTCTAAAGAATCTTGCAAAGGAAGCAAGAGATGGAGAGAGCAAGAGAGAGGGGGAGAGAGCGCTTTAGAAGGAAGGAAAGACACCCTCTGTCGCTAACAGTGCCACTAACACTTCATGAATTGCAAGTCATGCTTCTCCCAACCAGTGATTTTCAAGAAATCCAACCTATTATGAGAACAGTCTGCTTGGGTGAAGAGCTCATGTTTATCCAATTAATCCCATTAAAGCCCATGTAACATGCCCATGAGGACAGACGCATTTACTTATGCTAATGATCTGTTGCTCTTCGTTTGTTAATCAGGACATAAGGATCGGGATCGGTTACAGATTAACGCATGACATTACGACTCTCAGGGTGAGCCAGGGCCTTTGCTATAGCTTCATTCTCTGTCCTCAGATTGCGCACAGTATCATGGAAGCGACGTCCTCATTTAGTATGCTAATGTATATACGATGGGCCAAAGAGGACGATCTGAATATCTGCCAGTCATTAGGATAATTAAAGAGGAAAGGCAATTGAGTAAACAGGGTCGTTAGCCTGTCACCCCTAATTAAGCCATTAAGGAGACGCGCGGCACAGGGTGGTGTGTTAATTAACGGCCGCTGGTGGGGAAGAGCATTCGGCGCAAGAATTATCTGATTGAGAAACAATGATTAAGCAAAGCAGGGGGGCCACAGGGAGAGGCAAAGAGGAGCCTTCACTTCTGTCTAACACAGCACCAATTACTGCCTTTGACTCATCTGTAATGATTCTGCAAAATAGAAGCGCTAAGACTCTAAAATGTGACATTATGCAGAGTACAGGCATACAGTGGCATCATGGGCAGGTTTGTATTTCCATCACTCACATTGATGTTCAGGAATTAGAAACAAAATGTTTAAAACGCTATAATTTGTTCTTGCTCCAGTATTTTATATCTCCTTTCCAGTTGGGAACTGGTTAGAATGAAATAAAAGATCTCCTGATGCAGCATACTGTTAGCATATTAGGCCGATTAACACTTTATTAAATAAACGCTTTACTTCATCTTTATTTCCCCATGTTTTTGTTTACTGTCAGTGACTTCTAAGTGTGTGCTTGTGAGGTGCTCTCATATTACACCAGCCTCTCCATTGTATCACCTCCTAGAAGAGAAGCTTTTTTAGGAAGCTGGAGTAATGTAGGGAAGGTGCATGGTCCTACTTAAGCAGGACATTATCATATAAAATGTGCTATCAGGATGTGATGCAGAACATTAGGCAGGGAATCATGAGCAATGGTTCACAATACAAAAAAACGCAATGGCCAAAAGCACTGCAATTTATTTTGATTGAAATGCTCCAGTAATCTTCACCCTAAAAGATGTCTCCTCTGCAGACATCAGCGCATATATAGTTATGATTTAATAGCTTTTGCATTTTGGCATATATTATTGATCTGTATTTTTATTGCATCATAACCTTCACACTTGAGGATTTACATGGTATGACTTACACTGTAACATATACATTTCTCCATAAATTCACACAAGGCCCTCGCGATGCTGTACCTCTTTTCTTAGCTGTGGTGTGCTCTTATTTGCTCACACCTACAAAGAAATGTTTGTAGGTTCTATGAGTAGCCAACTAAGTGAAAAAAAGGCTTAATTAAAAAGGCCTGCAGCTTGAAATATGATTAGTCAGTAAATTTTCATCCTCAATCACAATAATGCTTCCTTGGAGTTATCAGGCTCAAACAGGGACTTTAGCCCTGGTTCCCTACTTTTTTGGGTCATTATTGTGGATTTGATTTAAGATTTTGCCTATAAAGGCAATACTTTGACAAACACGACTTCTTAGCAGGAGATTTGCGTCAAGTATTTCTAAACCAGCACATAAATGAATTAGCAATAAAATGGACTTAGGCCCTAATAGCAGGGGTGCCCATTATTGCAGTTCTAATCACTAAAGAGATGCCATTCAATTGCTTCAAGAAGGCGTTTTTTTTTCCACTGGCCACCGGATTTCATAAAGTAACACATTTCTAATGGAAGGTGCTCTGCTTGAGCTGAAGACCCCAGAAGCTTTTTTTCTACTTTCTTTTTTTTTCCTTGGGTCTGAGTTTTGATTACCGCTGGCAACAGGCTCTTAGCTCGGGTTGGAGGCCATGGCCGAGTTGAAAGGGTCCCAGCGTGCGCGCCGAAGCACTGGAAATTACGGCAAGGAGAAGGAGGAGGGGAGTGCTTCTCTGCATTTAGTGCATTTAATCAGTCGCCCATTTTTTCCTCGCTTTTTTTTTTTTTTGATAGTCAAACAATAGTTAATTACAGTTGCACCTGCCCACGGGTGTCGGGGTGGATCGTTGTTAATGAGGGATGTGGAGCTCCTGCATCTTTTCCTGGAATATATAAAACTCCAGGGGATGCGCCGCATGGCCTCAGCCGCTCTCCACTTACATGCAGCCGTGATTGACAGTGAAGGACAGGGGCAGAAAAAGAAACGAGCTCTGACTTTGATTCCATCTCTTGTGTTTGGAGAAATTATACATCTCAGCCCTCAACTTCACTGAGAGAGAGAGAGAGAGAGAGAGAGAGAGAGATAAAGAAAGCAGAGGAGAAAGAGCAGAGCGAGAGAAAAGGTGTGAGAGAAAAAGAGCAAAGGAGAGAAAGCAAGAACAAGGGTCAGAAAGAGAGAGAGAGAGCAAAGGAGAAAATGAGGAAGAAGGAGGGTAAGAGAAAAAGAAATATCTGGGATCTAGGGATGGAGAGGAGGAAAAAGAAGAACTGTGAGAGACAGGATGATGTGAGAGTGAAAGATAGAAGAAGAAGGAACTATAAAAAGTGACTGAAGGGAAAAGACAGTGAAAGATAGAGGGGAAAAAGAGAAGGGAGACAGAGGGTGATGGACAGAAAGAAAGGAAGAGAGAGTGAGGAAGAGAGTGAAAGAAAAAGACTGAAATGAGAGGAGAAAAAGATGGAGAAAGGAGAGCAAAGGAGAGAAAGCAACATGAAGAGTGAAAGAGAGGGACAAAGATTAAGGTAAAGAAAGAGAAAGACAGAGACTGAGAGTGAACAATGAAGAGAGGTGGAGAAAAGTGAGAGAGAATGGGAGAGAGAATGAGAGAGTAGAGAGAGCGAGCTGCTCATTTATTTATTTATTTGTTTATTTGTTGTTTTTTCTCTCGCCTTCAAATCTTACTTCCTCCAAGAGAGTTATGGGCAGTGTTGAATGATATCAGGTGTATGATTACTTAAGTTTAACCGAGTTTTGATAAGGCCAACATTTTATTTTGTTGGAATAAAACAAGGTGTCTCGATCAGCGACCGATTGTGGAAACGAGTAGGTTTCTGTGCTAGTAGGATGTCGTTAGCCTTAAAAAATGACTCACTCTCCCTTGCGTGCACTTTCCCCCCCTTTTCTCTCCCTCTGGCACTTGCTCTTTGCCTTAAGGCGAGAGAGGGAGAGAGAGATAATGAGATGAAGAGAATAGGGCTATTAAAGGACAATTTGATAGTGCACACACCATGTCGGCTGTTCCACAACAAGATGTGCTTGGTGGAGCACGCTCTGCTGGACACCAGATCAAAGCGTATTAAAGATGACCTCTGTGTCAAGAGCGCTGATCAAAAAGCAGGTGCAAACAGGCACACATACACACACACACACAATCACACACGTACAGGCACGCACACACCCGAAAAAAACTTGCAAGCATAAGCTGCAATTACAAACAGATTACAAACAGGCCTTTTCCTCACTAACTTCCTCAACTAAACCTGTGTTGAATAATCAATAAGTTTTTATTATAGGGCTGTCCTGATCACCCGTTTAAACTCCATCACTCAGTTAAAAACATGTTCAAATGTACCTTCTCAGTGATTACTATTAATTGGCAGTTTGTATGGTGATAACAAATTTTAATTGTCCTATAGTAAAACTGTAAAACAGACCCTGATGAACACCATTCATACACATATTTTGCCGTGTAATATTTTTATTTTTTAATGAAATCCAATACAGGAATCCAAAAAAGTATTTTTCAGGCTTTGTTATAGGCAAGTCCATTTTTATTGTTCAAAAAAATAACAAAAAAAAGAACTGTTAGATTGCCAGATTGCTAATATAATTTGAATAATATAATAGTGACACACTGAAATGAAAATGTTTGACTGAAACCAAAATTCAGGGCACACCAAAACCAAAAATATAAAAATGAATTAAAACAGTTTACAATTTTGTTTACAGTCTGTAGACTACAGCATGTGCCATGAAATACAAGAAATCAAAGAAATCAGAGAGTGCTTCATCCAAAGCAATGCATTCCACTGTTTTAATTATTCTTTGCACTTTTGTGCTGTTGTTTGTGGATTTTTTTTCATTTTAAAAACTGTGGTTACAAATGGTGTTAGCGGGTAGCAGAGACTTTCTGCCTTTGTTGTTTTGTTGTATTCAGTTTCAATCAGGATGTCATGTTTTCAAGTGGTATTAAACCTGTTGTCAAGTTCTTCTGTATTGTACTTTCTCTTGATACTTGACATGAACAGCGATTACAAACGTTACAACTGTCTAATGACATCATGAAATTTGCAACATTTTAGACTTGCTACTGCTCAAACAGCATATTTAATCACTGTTTCTTCCTTTTATTACCAGTAAAATTCTTTGTAAATCTTTGTAAGTCCTGTTCTGTTACAGCTGTACAGATTCTGAGGTTGCAGTTTGTCTATTGAGAATCTTACTAGAAGACGTTGCTGGAGCATATAAAAAATTATCAGTACAGCTGCTTTTAGGCCTTGTAGGCCTCAACTGGTCATTGGTGTCTATGTATGGAGGTGTATTTATGTTTCTTTTTTCTAACTGCGCAATTTCTTTGTAAATGTGTGTATGTGTGTGTGACAGAGATCATCCCCCCTCTGTCAGCACACTCTGACCCCTTTCATTCTTTCGTGTTTCATTTGTTTGACCCTCAGCCCCTCTTGCGCCAAACCCCCGCACTGCACTATAATCTATTTTTCACTCTTCTATTGGTAACCATATTTGCCATAGCCAATCAGTTTGATTGATCATCAGCGAGGCCACAGGCTGAGCAATCAGGCGGGCTGTCCAGACCGCCACGATTTCCCCACAGACGCATGGGGCCTGACAGCACCATAAACTGGCCATTCATCAAAGTGTCCCCCTCCTGGACAACGTCCCTGCCCTGGGGCCACCTCAGATCTGCCACTGCTCCTCAAACCTGGTTGTTTGCTTCCGTGTGCTTACGTGTCATATAGTACTCTTCCAAAGTCTTAGGCCACCTGAGAAAATTGCATTCATATTATATTTCATTTACTCAGAAAAACAGTAACTTTACAATGAACTTCAACCTGTTGAGCTCTTTATCTCTTCGATTTCAGTTCTTCTCTCTCATAACTGCATAATTTGCATATTAGTTTCTTTCCTTCACTGGATAGTAAGGCTTAAGATGAATAGCCTGAAGTTTAAAAGACTGTGACTGTGTCTGTCAGAGTGTCAGCTTAACAATTTCCAAACCTCACTTCAAAGTAGCCCAGTATTTACAGTTATCATCCAATACCCGGTTCAGATAATCAGCCCTTGTTGAACAAATTCATGTAATGGCTGCACTAAAGAAAAGAGGAACGAAACATGTTCTTCTATCAGCTCACTAAAATTTGTACTTCTTTTTTTGAAAACAAGAAGTTTCTCTTGGGCTGCTGTTTAGTTGTTATTCTAAAAGCCCCATATATTACTATTTTCTTGCATTCTGTTTTTCCTGATGTCTACTTATTACATTTGTGCAGGTTCATGTACCCAAACAGACATAATTCATTTTTATCATAACCATTTCCCAACCTCTCTTTATCTACAGTAAAACATGCTATTTTGTATGACATGCCTCAAACGAAAAAGGCCAAGCTGAAACATTCCTTATAACCTCAGTAGGAATGGATTGAGCTAAACTCCTGTAGGCAGAATAGAAAGCAGTCTTAGGCCACTGCAAATGTGTTTGTTTTTGTGACATTGTGAAAACTGTAAAAACTGAATATTACATGATATGGGCCTACTATGACTTACTGTTGTGTAACTACTATGAAACTAATATGAAGTTATGTAGTTATGAAAGTAAGGAACTGAAGCTTGGATCACATCCAGGCTCTTAGAGTTAAGAGGCTAACGTTTATTTTTATTTATTTGAAAGTTGTGCAGTGTTTAATGTGCTCTGCCCAGACAAATAGTTTCATAGTGTTTTCATGGCTGAGCTAAAATTTCAGCACTATACTGCACATCAGTTCATTTGGTGTATCTGTAGCTGGCCCGGGTCTCACTACTGCTATTTTGCCAGCAGTCTTGCTCTGCCCCGTTCAAGCACTGCTGCTGCTTAACAAAACGGATCAGCCCCTAAAGCAATATTGACTGAATAGAGACAGAAGATGAATGATGGCTCTAATGTGATATCCACACACGCAGAGGTCGCGATAATAAAGCATTTATCAGACCTCTATTACTTACACACACACACACACACACACACACACACACACACACACATGGTTAAATACAGAGCTCAGGGGAAGGGCAACAGACGGTTCACAAAGCTGTTGAGAAAGTATGGCTAGAAAATAGGTCCTAAAGTGTGCATATAAGCCTCCAGTGAGAAAGAAACTGAGAAAATCTTCTGAGTGGAAAGGGGGTGAGAAAGAAGTAGATAGGTGGGAAAGAAAAGAGAAAAAGGAGAGGTATTAGAGTGAATAGGGGGAAGAAAGTCAAAAAGAAAAAATACAGAGGAGAGAGAGGGAAGAGAGAGAGAAAGAGAGAGAGAGAGAGAGAAGAATGGCAATTGAGCATAGAGTGTCAGCATGAAAGAAAAGGAAAGCGCGAGCACTCTTGCTTTTCCGAGAGCATCCAGAGAGTTAAAGAATGCCAGCGCTCTCCAGGCTCCTCTGTGTTTTATGGCACACGGGTCAATAGCAATAATAAAAGAGATATTCATGGACATAGAGTTCTCCTTCTCGCTCTCTCTTCTCTCTCTCTTTCTCTCTCCTTCTCTCTGTGGCATATCATCCAGTTATTTAGAAGACGTCTCGTCCCGGGTGCTTGGGGACCCCATGAATCTGCCAGTGCCTGTACACTTAGGGGCCCATAGTCAAGACAAAAGAGCCTCTTGCTGACCTGGTCAGTAAACCCCGTCAAACACAGCCATTCCTCTTCAGGCCAGGACTAATGAGCTCCTCAGCTCATGCCAGTTAACAGAGTCATTCAGCAGCACTGCCTAATGCTAATGGTTAACATGGTAGGAAACAAAACGGTACTCTTTAAAATACCTTAAACCACACATTGGTTTATCACTCTCATAACTATATAAGCTTTTTTATAGGAGTTGTTTAAAAATCCATAGACAGTACTCACCAACCCAGCAACAGCTAATGTTTAGCATGCTAGCGAACAAGGGAAAAAACTCATTGATAAAAGTTATTTGTCGTGTTCATTATCTTTTTAAACTTTTTGTTACCATGTGTGAATTATCAAATTGCATATTGTAATTAATGTTTACACAAGCAAGAAAAACAAGCATAGCAAGGATCAAAACCTTGAGTATGCCTGCAGATAATACTAAAACATGGGCTTAGGTCAACGCTGTGTAGGCATGATACACTGAAGACAGGCTTGTCCTCCATTTCCGAGTTCAGTAACAGAGGGCGCTTTATGTGCACATTCAGGATATGGGGGTTATCCTGGATGACCTGCCTATTGAGTCCTGCTAGTCTGACTCCACTGAAGTGCTAGACGCACAGATCATGGACTGTGGTAGGGAAGGCTTTGCTAACAGTAGACGTGCCTTTCACCTGCTTATTTTTAAATTAATTGTCCTTTTTTTGTTCTATGTCTATGTTCTATATAATTTTTTATTGGTTTCAAGAATATTTACAGTGCTGTGCAAAAGTCAGAGAACACACTTTATTTATTTTCCAGTTGAAATAAATTATTCTTTCACAGAATATTTCTGATGAAATTTCATGTGTTTATATATAGAGTATACATATACATATACATAGAGTATACATTTATGCATAGAGTATACATGTATACATTTATAATGGTGCTCAACGCTATGGGTCTGAAAGAAGGTGTAGCTTTCAAGAAGCTGTTACTGAGAAAAGAAAATAAACAAAAGGAAGAAAATATGCTACTCAAACAAAGAAGCTACTTGTGAACAATGGACTGGCCACCCCAGAGTCCAGACCTCAACACCATTGAAAGTGTTTGGAATTACTCAGATTGTGAAAAGCAGAAAATGTAACCAACTTCTAAGACTGAACTTTGGAGTTGTGGAAAAAATATCCCTGCAGATTTCTTTGAACAACTGAAAACAAGTCTCCTGAAAAGAATAGAAGTTGTAACAAAGGTAAATGGTGGACTCACTAAATGCTAAAAAAAATTGTTTTTGACGCCTCTGTAATTTTCTGTTAAATTTGTTCTGCTTTTGTTCCTGACACTGAAAAATGAATAACTTTGGCTGTTTTGACTAGAAACTACAACTGAAATATAAAATGAAAAGTGGTTTCAGACTTTGCAGAGTACAGTTCCATTATAAAACATGATGCGTGCTGAATGTGGGTATATTCTCTATCCTCTGTGGTCTTAATGTCTGCATCAGGGAGTGTGTGCTGCATGGCACGTCTGTCTGTATGTATGTGTAAACATGTACCTCATTCCAGGGTCATAAAACATTGTGTGCTGTCAAAGCATCCTGCTACGTCTAGGAGAGGAGTGTTTTAATGTGAAGATTCCAAAAAACTCACTGACTCACAACTCATTGACTCACAGCAAAGATAGGGAAGATCATCTTTAGCCATATAACACCTACTGGTGGTGAACACTAATCTCACACTTATTAACCCACAGCAGAACACAGTAAAACACAATGAACATGTAAACACATCTTAAACTAAGAAACAACTACATTAACAACAACAAATGTCCCTTTTAATGGACGGGATGGAACATACAGGTGCAGCTTTGAATGCCACACCCATCAAGCTCCTCTTGATGATGTTTTACACTCACAAATTGGCACTTTTATATGCTTATCTTGCAAAAACATTGTAAGCAGAGCATTTAAACACCCTATAAAGAACATCATTGGCCTTTATATTACTTATATATGCTCTTATATATATTATATGCAATTAACACATGCACACATAAATACATTCATGTCACGTTCTGCGCTCCTGGGGCTTGTTTTGCGGTCAGAGTGCCCGGCCTGTCCACATGAGCCGAGGGGTCTTTCCCAGCGCTCTGAGCCATTCGGCCCATTCTCTCTCCACTTCCTGCGGTCTCACCGGGAGGAAAGGTCTGTTTGTGTTGCCACGGAGACGTGCTGAAAAGAGTCGGGCCCTCCGTCTCCTTCTCTGCTCCTCTCCCTTTTGGAAAACAAAACCAAACAAAATAAAGGAAAAAAGTTCTCCATACTCGTAGGAGAGAGAGAGTAAAAGAGAAAAACAGAAAGAACTCCGAAGTGGCCACATCTGAAACAATTGCAGGAGGCTACAATTAGTTTGTGTATTGTGATAAGGAGCAGCAAGGCGGCTCAGAGAGGCAAGGGAGCAGGGGAAGGCCAGGCTTGGCTTTAGATCTAGTGCATTTGGACAGTTCTCGTATATTGTGAATGTTGGCATTTACAACAAGGAAGTTGCATTTGAACGGCAGACAAAGTCATGGATACAAGCGCTAAACTTGAGCAAGTTCTATGTTACTTGCGTTTATGGCTTACTTGGCTTATGATGTATGATTATTAGCCACTCTGTTACCTGATACCACGTGAGTGCAGCAGACTGGTGCTAGAAAGTTTTTGCTGTCAAATGCTTTAAATTTGAAAACGCTGTAAAAAAAACGGTTCAGCGGCTGTTCTTTAGTAAAGAAAATAATTATGTGTAGAACCATGAACACTCAATGAGCAATTTAAATGTTTGAAGAGCTTCTTGCCTGGTTAAATGGTTCTTTGCTATGAAGCCTGTTGTATATAGTTAATTAAAGAACCTTTGAAAAAATGGCAACTTAAAGGATTCTGCTATTGCTATAAGTCAAAGTATCTTTTTTAGTCCTAAATAGCAGCGGTTCTCTAACCTGTCCTCAAGCACCCCCTACCCCCCACCCCAACCGACAGACCACATTTTTGCTCTAACCCAACTCGTAACAAATGTAGATCATCGAGGAGACCTTGATGACTGATGTGAGAACCACTGCTATGCAGAACCGTTTTTGCTAACATACCTATCGTAAGCTCTGTTGGTTTCATCTCAGCCATGTTTCATTGCATGTAATGCGAAGTTAGCAGCTGTAGATGTAAACAGATTTCTATGGCGTAAATAGTGAATACTAGAAGTATGTTGTATTTAGAAAAATAAAGAACCGTCAACCAATGAAAACTTTTCCTTCACCACAATAAAAGGGTAAAGTTTAGTAATAAATCCAAATTTACACATAATTATGACTATAAGGGGTGTTAATGTGTAAGGAGTGCTCAAGTGCAGTTTTCAGGTTGGAAAGTATTCATGAAAATTGCTATGCAAGCTGGTTCATTGGTCTACCATAATGAATGTACACTTTGGAATTTTATTTTTCAGTCATATCAATAGATCAGTTGAATCCTGTATAACAAACAAATGGTAGTTGTGATTTGGTTACATTACAATTTTCTGACTTTCTAAACTGACGCGGATCATCCAAAACTCATTTGCATCAAGTAACAACAACAGCGTAAACAGACAGCAGAACGGAGGGCAAATGAAGCCTCGGGCTCAGGGGCCCCAGCACTCAGCCTTCACAGCCTGGCCTCAGCTTTTACCGTTTACCGGGGGGGCTGCGGAGGCGACAAGTCAATGTGCAGTCTATTTACACACAGCTGATGGTGTCAGTTCCCTCGTCGATGGCGCAAAGTTCTTTTTTGTGTTCTATATAATGCCTTTTGAACACTTTGTTTCTCTCCGGTGACTTGGCCGAGCGCGATTGCTGACACCGTAGATAAATGCTTCTCTGACCTCAGAATCCTCCGCTGGGTTTATTTGTGAATTTCATTGAGTTCAGGGACTTAATGTTTTGATTTTTTTTTTAGTCTACCGTGTGTGTGTATGTGTGCTTATGTGTGGTCCTCTCACTAGGAGCTGCGCTGCTCCAGAGATCCTGCTGTGTACAGGCGCCCTCTATTGCCTGCTTGTGTTGTGAGGGGGGTGCGGTTGTGTGTCACAGGGCACACACACACACACACACACGTCTAAAACAGACACTATACTAAACCAATGTCCCATAAAAGCCAAATGAGCCATTCTGCAGTTGGAGGGTCTTATTGAGTAAACAAAGCACATACTACTCTCTCTCCCTCCCTCTCTCTCCTTCTCTCTTGCTCTCCCTCACTCTCTGAGCCTCAGTCGTAACACTTTAACAGTCACCACTGAACAGACAATATTGCAAAAAGGAAAGGATTTCATTTACCATTGCATTTTCTTGCACCATTAGAATGAATCTCTTTGAACAGCAGCTGTTTTGTTTTTTACCACCACACAAAGCAACCAACAGAAGTCCAGCAACACCATGTGTTTTTGTTTGGGGAGCAAAAAAAGAACAAAAAAAAGAAAAAAAAGAAAGCCTGTCATGAAATAATAGTCGAACGCATCCGCACCGTTCAACAAGGAATCTGTTTGGACAACTGCTGAATGTTTGGCTTTCCCCTGCTGTGCCTCGAAAATGATACAGTGAATGTAGCTCTTACAAATTAGCCCCCTCAGCTACCATTCAGCACTTTGTCTTATCCCCAACGAAGCCATCTGACAGCTCCAGCAAGCCCTGGCTCATTTGCAGAGGTTATCGAGGTCAGCGTGTTCTTCCAGTGATGTCCCTCTCAGCCTTTTACACAGACTGTTGTTGCAGTGATCCAAGGTTTGAGGTATAAATTGGTATTGTTTGAAATTTGATTAGTGAACTATTGAGACTAAGATCAAGCATTCAGTTTTAAAGAATTTCCTGTTTAGTCAGTAATATATTACCACCAGTAATATATTTCTACCGGTAATGTTATCAAAATTTCATTTCATTTTATTCTGTTCCTTTTTTGAGCTGATAGTTTAATAATTGAAAGATTTAGTTTGGATTTATTTTTATTTATTTTTTAATTGCTATTGTAATATTTTCATTCACAGTATGATGTAATTGAAAAGAGGGCCAGAACATGGCCATAGGTAATACAGGTAATACCATGCGCGTTTGTCTATAAATGCTGGACTCAAGTGCTCTGAAAGAGAAGAGGAAATGGAGAGTTTAAATCGCGGTTGGATTAGTTTTCTTCATCCGTCCTGGAGCAGGGTTGGATTCCGAGATGCAGGTCTGTTTGTGCGAATGAGAGGCGTGAGAAAGCCGCACAAATTTCTACTCAACCCACCTCCCACCCCCCACCCCCGCTTCTAAAAGCACATCTCTTTTATCGGCCCTGCCTAGCACTCCCAAACAGCAAACCTGCTGATATTTCAGCGTTTTCTCTTTGGCACACGTTGTCCCTGCCAAACCCTGTCTCTCTCTCCCCGCTCTCTCTCTCACTCTGTTTGTAAAGCTGGACTCCTGTTGGCTCAGTCTGTACCTCTTGGAGTGCCACACTGTGCCCTCCTGTGTTGTGCTGCACTTAGGTTGCTTGCTTCTGCCCTTTTCCGCCATGCTGCTGGAGCATTGGAGGCAAATCAACTTTTTTTTTTTTTTTTTTTTTTTTTTTGGGACAGACCATGTCCAGCTTTGCAATTTTGAACCGTGAGGCATGTTCCGAATTTGCGGTCGACTCAAGATGGTTCTTCTTGGATTGGGGAAAAGTCGGGAGGAAGGAGAGAGAAGGAGAGGGGGAGTAGGTGAGGGAGTTTTGGGGGTGTTTTCATTGAAGGTTTTGTTAACCCCTTAACCACAGCAGCGCGTGTCCGCAAACTAGCGAATTGATTCCAATACAAACTGCAGACGGAGTCATTTGGCTTGTGGTTGCATTTGGAAAGAGGGGAGGAATCAGACGGCCTGCTACCAGAGCTTGATGTCTGCACATGCGTGCACACACTCACGCATGTGCACAAGCACACACACACAAATTTGTTAAGCACAAGCTGAATGTTTGGAATGTTTTACCCTTTTTTAGATAGATAGATAGATAGATAGATAGATAGATAGATAGATAGATAGATAGATAGATAGATAGATAGATAGATAGATAGATAGATAGATAGATAGAGTATCAATATGTTAGCAGATTACTATCGTTTTATACTCTTGTCTGCAACTAAATTGTCTTTATGTTATTATTATCCTTGACTCCAAACTTTTGAACAGCGATTCCAAACTTTTGAATGCACATGCTAGGCTTCTCCCCTTTTGATAACAAGAAGCAAGGTTCCTGGCACTAAACTCCAATTGAGATGTTTGCTGTTAGATGGAGGAATTCATTATTTATGCGTGTGTGATGTCAACGGGAAAGTTTTGACACGTGTAACTCATTATGCGCCTAGTAAAATTAGATATGAGCCTCCAGCCCTGTGATGAGCCTGACAGATATTGCCCCTGATTTACCGGATCTATGGCCAGAGAGAGAGAGAAAGAGAGAGACAGAGAGAGTGTTGAAAGCTCCATCTGTATTACATACAGTAAGCACTGCATATCTGAGCAGCTTAATAGCAGCCATGGCTGTGTCTGAGGGGAGTAAATCAAAAGCAGTGAAACAGGCTGTTAGCTTCATTCACACTGAATGTAAGAGAGCCATGCCACTCTCTTTGTCTTTAAAAACCTACTGCAAAAACTAGATTCTGCACTTTTTAGTGCAGGTGGAACAGCAGGACCATCTGAGATGAAACTTTTCACTTTTTTTGCTGTCAAGGGTGGCTTTGGATAACCCCATAACCACTGGACTCTGCCCTTTTTAAACCCCTTAAACTTCAGACATTTTATCCAGTTGTTGGTGTTGAAACTTATTTTTCATGAACCACTTTCAAACTAACATACAAAGTCATTGACCTCCCCCTAATTTCCAGTCAAAACAGACATTAGGTAGATGTTACTTATTTTTCAATGTCAGGAAAAAATGCAGAAAACAGAAAAATATGCAGAAGCCTCAAAAGCTATACATAATATCACATTTTTCAGCATTTAGTTGTCCATCCTCTAGTTTTGTTACAGTTTCCATTTTTATCAGAGGACTGGCTTTCTCAAAGAAGTCTCTGGGAATATTTTCCAATACCTTAGAAGTCTCACAAGTTGGTTGCCTTTTTTGCTTCTTACAATCCAAGTAATTCCAAACACATTCAGTGATGTTGAGATCTGGACACTACAGTGACCAGTCAGTTTTTCTGAGAACATCAGCAGCTTCTTGGTTTGATCTGCAAATCTTCTTCTTTTTTGTCTGTTTCCTTTTCTCAGCAACGGCATCTTGACAGCAATACACCCTTTAACACTCAAAGCATTAAGTTGTCTTCTCACACTACAATGATGGACAGAAACACTTGTGGGTTTTTTCAGATCTGAATCAAGAATGAAGCTTGATTTTTCTCCGAACTCTCAAAGACGGTGGTCTCGTACAGTTGTTAGAAATGCCTTTTTTTCATCTTTTTTTTGTTTTTAATTTTGGAATACTTTTGAATTTCTTCTCCTTTATGTAAGTGGATTATCTATGTCCTCAAAAATGTCTCCTGTAAAATAAGTAATTCATACTTAATGGCTGTTCTTACAGGAAAATAAATAAACAAACGGTGGTTTCTGACTTTTGCACAGTTCTGTAAGTTACATAGTTATTAAATTGATAAATTAAAGTGTGGACCTCCATACAGGCCCTTGCAGTTTAAGGGATTAGTAAACCATGTCTTTTGTTGAGGTTTCATTTTTCATAAGCCAATAAGTCAAGCCTCCTTTGTATGAGACCCTCACATCTACCGGGACTTTTCTCCCTAGATGGAAAATGTCACTGCATGTTATTGGTTAGCCAGACTGAGAAGGAAGCACCCCATGCCCTGAAAATTTTAAACATAGCGTACCCTATTCTTAAGACTGCATGAGCTTTGCATGGACATACATAGGGATGAAGCAGGCCAAGTGAGCACTGTGACACTAGCTGATGGTTGGCCGCCCCCACCTCCAAAAAAACAAGCCATTAAAGCTAAAATTACCTCAGGGTGGAAGAGAAAAAAAGAAGTCCTTCGATCATCACACATATGTGCTTGACCCCCTCAGCCTTTATCAGTGAAACACTATTAAAATGTAAATGTCATATTTTGAGGAGGAAAATATGAAGAGGCCAATTATTGGATTTTTTTTTTTGTAGCTTTTGGCCAAAGTGATAAAGTCAGCAGACTTTATGCTAATAGTGGGACCGGTGTAGGTGATGCGTTTCCTTTCCTCGCTCCCCCTGGGGTAATGTTCCCTCACAGTGGTGCTAGTAATTGAATCAAGTCAATACAGATACTCCCCCACCACCACCCCACCCTTTGCCAAAAAAAAAACCTAAAGTCTGCTGGTAATGAGGGCCAGATGTTTTGAGCTGGTGGCCTGCGTACCAGAGGGACGTCTTAAAGTTGCAGTATCATTCTGACAAAGGATATATCTTCATTGAGGAGACGGGACGACTATTACCCTGGCAGTGGGAATCAGGTCACACGTGTGCTTGCATGTGTGCTTGTGTTAGTGTGTGCGTACACAAATGCTTGTTTTATGAACGGCAGAACCAGGCTGACACCCATCCTGCTTCTGGCAGCTTGGCGGGTCTGGATCCAATCCGGCGGCGCTCATTAAAAAAGCGCACCATCCCCACACCCATCCTTTAATGAAACACGGAGAGAGGGATGGCGGGGGGAGATGGCAACAGATGTGGACAGGGATGCAGACATACCTGAGCTTGCAGACTGCCGACTGGACAGTTTTAGTTTTAGAGAGAAAGAGAGAGAGAGAGAGAGAGAGAGAGAGAGAGGAGGGGGGGGGGAGAGAGAGAGAGAGAGGAGGGGGAGAGAGAGAGAGAGAGAGAGAGAGAGAGAGAGAGAGAGAGAGAGAGAGAGAGAGAGAGAGAGAGGAGGGGGAGAGAGAGAGAGAGAGAGAGAGGAGGGGGAGAGAGAGAGAGAGAGAGAGAGAGAGAGAGAAGAGAGAGAGAGAGAGAGAGAGAGAGAGAGAGAGAGAGAGAGAGAGAGAGAGAGAGAAAGAGGAAATATCAAAATTTTGGAGAATCACAACTCATCATTTTTTATTCATAGTACCGGGAATCAAAACCACCTACATTAATCTGCTAAAGCCTAGAAGTTGAGCCCCATGAAACACTGTTTCCTTTCTTCTTTATTAATAACAACACTAGACCTGACAGAATTTCCCTGAAACTGTGCTTGTGAAAAAAAGGGGGATGAATGCTGAATGAATGAACCAATTGACGAACACTGGAAATTGATGAGCTCATGATTGCCACAGACTAATCTTCAACGAAGCTTTATGATCTAAGATGACATCCTTAAATGTGCCATGGCGCTCTGGACGCAAGGAAATTGTGTGATGGGAACATCTCTGTATATACTTTACCATGTGCAACAAATTAAGCTAAGTCCATTATTTGTATCTATGGCCTAGTTAAGCTTCATGCTAACCTGTTGTTTTAACTGATCCTAAGCGTACAGATGTTTTGCTCTTTCTCTCTCCCTGCCTTCCTCTCTGTCATGAACTATCCTCTACCCACTCTCTCACACCTCCACCATCGGTGGACAGCCCATGCTCAATTTTTTGTCATTTTTCTTTCCTTTTTTACGAACAACTCCAGGCAACAAAACCACATGCTTTCTCCAACATGCCTTGGGTCAGAGTTTTGAGCAGTAACGTAAAAAGTAACTGTTATGCTGCCTTTATATTCTCTTCAGATACTTCTGCTTCCCACCTGCAAAGTTGCTTTCAAATGATTGTGGTTGGAAACATTATGTAGTTGGCTAGCCTGTTCTATTTTGATATATTCCTAATATAGTATGTAATTAAAAGAATGGTTACATATGTAAAAAATAAAAATGTAAAAAAAGTTTCTAAATAATTAAATGTATAATATTACCATACAATACAAATCTAATCTAAAAATCTAATGCAATAACAAAAACAGCAATTTCCATTTAGAAAAGTAAGAATTACCTTGTATCAGTCAATCAATCCATAGTTTTCTCTGCTATAATTGAAGAGTACACTTGCTATATTGGTTAGCTATATTAGTAAAAAGTTCTTTTGGAAGCTTCCAAAAAGGATGTTAGATCAGGAAAGTATGTAATGTAATGGTTTTTATGATAATTCTGACAGCACATAAATGCAGAATTAAGTAAAATGCTATTGTGATGCAAGAAAAAGAGACTTTTTAAAATTTCTGTAAATAAGTGAGACAGGGGGATGAGACGATGGAGGAAGAGCCGTATTTTCACAACGCCGCTGTAAATCCCTCATTAGTTCACTCAGGCATTCCTGCATGAAGCAGCAGTTCGTCAGTATCCCTCCTTCGCTCCTTCGCTTTTCCTGTGAGTGGAGGCTAGAGAGGAGCTGACACTGATGGCTCTTAGAGCAGCAGGGGAAATTCCCCTCCACGTCCCCTCAATAAAAGCCCAGCTGCAGCACAGTAACTGAGACAGTAAAGTAAAACATAGTCTACTTTGCCTTCTACTCCCCCTGGAGTATGCACTGGCTAGCTTTCTTTTCTCTGACTCTCTTTCCTCTTTAGCTCATTCTTCTCCCTCCAAGTCTGACTATGTCATGTCACTCATAGCTGATTGCATGGGTGAGCTTTTATCAAATATGGGCTGCTTGCCACAGTTCTGGGACCTAACCAGGTGTTGCTCTCTGTTCTTTTTAACCTAATATTTTGGATGAACCCAACTAGCCTACAACCCATCACGTGAACAAGCACATAGGTAAATAGATAAACCTTATTGGTAATTGTTTTAGAGTTAAACCTTTACCAACAGGATGTTTGTCTTTTTGTACTGAGGGACAGGACTTCCCCTGATACAACTGCCATGTTGAGCATTGTGAGCTAATCTCATTTATATCTGAACCAGTGAATTGTCTCTTCCTCTAATAAGGTCGCTATGTATAGGGTATTTAGAGAAATTGGACAGGTTTTTTTCATTCACAGCCTGAAGGTACCATTGCAAACTGCTTAGCTAGTCTGTTGCATCAGTTCCCTGATGCTGTTATGCTCCTAAACTACTGAATAAATCACTGTACAATTCATAACTTATGAATCTTCTCAATGAACTGAGTCAAATGAATCTAGTAAGAGGACTATAATGCCACTGATTACTGGAAACCCTTGTGTTGGACAGTGTGTTAACATTTTGCAGATTTGTCTGCATTGGTAGACACTACCAGCAAACATCATAAGCATTGCTAGGCTATCAGTGTCTGAATTAGGCATTAGATGATTGAACACTCAGCTTGCAGCTTCCAAGAGTGGTGTTCAGTTCTGTTCTGATGCTGAGATACCATAGATTAATAATTTACAGTACATACTAATTAACAGATAATAAAATGTCTTCTCCAACTGGGACAGCATAACACAGACACTGAATTATATATATAGCTGATTTGTAGCCACATGCAATCTTGGAATCTGTTGGTCCAGAAAGAATCATTTTTTTCCTGTCATTCATGATATTAATGTGAAATATGTATCCTTTTAAATGAGCATATAGCACATGGTTGTTCTAGTAGAGAGGGGCATAAAAAATGAAGAAGTAACAGAGGTGATAGCTGGGCCAGATACCTGTAGGCTTAAAGGATAACTTAAAAAGTCTGTATTTGTTGAACTGAGTAACAGTAAAAATGATGTGTACAGTGTGTAGAAAAACTGTAAAGTAAATTGTAGTGATAGGAAATGGTAGGCCTTATAGGCCCATACTCATACATAGAATCACAGTAAAGGACAGCAAGTAAGCATACTAGTGAAAGATGGAGGGGGCGGGTACAGACACAGAGACGGAGAATAGAAGTCAGGGGCTAAGCCCACCGTGGTGCTAGGTAAACATGACACCTTTTCACCCCGGCCGAGAAGAAAATGCTCTGTAATGACCCGCCGCGACCCTGCCAGCTCTGGCTGACCCCCTCCTTTAGCTGGCCAAAGCTTAATTCTTACTAATTACATTCCTGACTGACAGAAAGTTGGCAGCGGCTGCAGCGACGGCCCAGGTACTCTGGCATCCTGAGAGCGTCCTGCTCCCCTGAGGGGAGCGTAAAAGAGAGAGAGAAAGAGAGAGACTGGGCAAAGATGTGACAAACTCATTAACGCACCAGAGGAAGAGGAGGCGTCTAGGACAGCAAGAGGAAATGAAGACAGGCAAGAGATGAAGCACTGATGAAGAAAAGATGGGTCTTGCAGGAATATACTGCCTGTCATTATTCCCAAAGAAGTGCTTTTGTCAGCTGTTCTTTTGGGGAAAAAAAATTATGTTAACATATTGTGAAACAATACAGAAAACATTTTAGCACTGCTTTCTTAGCACTGTAGCATTGTACATTTCCCCATTGTGGGACTAATAAAGGATTAACTTATCTTGTCATTTTTATTAAAATCATAAAAACTTTGACAGTCATTAGGTATTATTGCATAACTGTATTAGAATCATTATGAGTATTCTTACTCTACAAGTATCTTCGCAGTGGCAGACAGAATTGGTCAGTTACCAGATTCAAACAATTTCTCCATTTCTTCTTTCAGAGCCTAAAACCAGTAGCGCTTTCCCTCAGGTCTCACTTTCATTCACTTATAAAGACCGCTATAAGCCACTCTGAATCAGTGTTGAGGCTCAGATGAAGATACAAGGAAGCTTTCTGGAGAGGAGCTGAAGAGAAATAGAGGAGAAGGCCCAATAGCAAAGGTCTTTTATCGCAACGTTCTGATCTCCTCAGCTGTTTGGGATCAGGTTGCGTGCATGCGTCTTTACGAGATAATTACAGGATTTTTGGGCAGTGGCCTGATCCATTATGTGAAAGGAATGAAACACTTTTATCAGACTTCTTCACAGTCCCATTCAATCAGTAGTTCTTTTTCTTTCTAGATTAGATTTGGTAAACTAATATTATGCAATTATATTATACCTGTCTCTATATACAGTACTCACAAATTGGGCAGCAGTTCATTTTCCACCATTAGATTGTTCAGATCCACTGAATTCATATGGATTTTTTATAGTCATTAGCTGCTGCTGATGCGTCCGATATAATGGTTTTGAATGACTGTACCCCACTGGAGTGAGATAGCTAAAACAGAGCTTAGAAGGGGGAAAGGGACGTCACTTTTTTTATATAACATAATGCAGCTCTTGTGTCAGGATAAGACAAGGGCCCTTCTGCTACTCCAAATCCTCAGGGCTATCTTTCAAACAGTGATAGTTACGGAAATTAGCGGCGCAGAAATCCATAAGCATCACTCGTCGGGGGGCTTATTAAGTGTCTTTGTGAGGTTATGAGGGGCGGGCGAAGCTCCTGGCCCGGAGAACTCCCAGGCGCTTCCCTTGCTCTGCCAGCTGTGAAGAGTAACCATCTCTCTCACACACTTCCACTCAGACATACGCACACACAGATGCGCACACCTTTGAGGCTTGCTAGTGTCAGTACACACTGACATAGTCATTGATCTGTTGCTCTAATTGAGTGCCAAGTTCTTGTGTCAGAAGTAGGATGTTTGGTGAACTAGGTTGCTGTTTTTTTGGAAATATTCACTGGTTGATCAACCAAGACATGTTTATCTAGAAAAAGGGTAAAAGTATGGACCAAATTTGGGGTTCACGATGTTGCTAGCTTTTAGCCATGCAAAATTTTTATACATTACATATATACGTTCATTTTCATAGATAGTGATACATCACAGTATCTGAAACTACATGAGCAAGTTTACCTAATGCTGTTTTGACAAATAGAATCTTATATCACTGGTTATCTGCATTAGCCTCGTACCTCCAGTGCAAAACTAAAGACACCAAACATGTTGACTGATTATGTATGTATAGGAGCCTGCATATATGTTAGATTTGTTAGCTTGTTTTCTTGAAAGACGAAGAACTAAATCTGTCATAGCATGGCTTGCTTCAGTCCCCCAACACATTTTTTTATGAAACAGAGCTGTTCATTAGTGCATCTCATTGCAAAATGATTTGTTATGTGGCCCTTCACTTTATCCCCCCACCGCTTCAAAAACGGACTCCATTTACAACGCAAAGCTTCCCACACCGCCATCATAAATCTCGGCAGACATGGACATTGATTCTGGTAATAATATGTGGCTGAATGTCGCATGGATGCCTCTGTCGAGATCCATCCATCTATGAAACAGGACACGGCAGTAATAGGAAAGACTGTATGGCCCCAGGGCGAGAGCTGCTGTACCAGCCGGCTCATCAGGCCCACTGAACTTTGATGCGTTGCCGGTAAATATAATTCCATTATTTCCTCCTGGCTCAGGAAGCTGCGAGGTGCACCGGGGCACAAGCCACCACTCCCGAGGGAATGAGCCCCCGGAGCAGAGCGGGAAAATGATGTTGTTTTCATTCAATAGCTTTTAGGCCAGGTGGGGGTCTTGGAAGGGTTTGATTATCTTTTTATTTATCTTGAAACTTTCAGTTTTTTTAATATTTCCCTTTGTAGTTGCTTTCTTTCTCCACATTCATTTGTATGTCAACTTATGAACATGATTCTTAATATTAGAGATCAAGAGGTTTCTATTGCATGTTAGTTGGTTTTAGAACATTTAGGACATTTTTCAACAGCTCCATTCTGTGGCTTCACAGTTTAGTAAAAAATGTAAGACCTTTTTTTTTTTTTTACAAATTTTAGTTGTTTTACAAATTTTTAAGTGAGATTTTTATTCTATTTAAATTTTGTTAAATATTTTAAGGGTTAATCCCGTTTACCTGCAGTTGTAGCTGTTAATTTGATGTTATTTTGTCTGTACTTTGTTTCTCAGTGTTCAGCTGGAACTCATGCCATTTTTTCCTGTGAACTTAAGCACAGGCTTAAGCGTTAAATGTATGCGTTAACACACACAAGAAGGCCGAGCTCACTCACCCCTGACTTGGTAGAGGAAGTTGGGAGCAGATTGGCTGTTTTCCTAACCAACCTCAGTCGCCTGCAGGCAGTGACCAGAGATGGACCCTGTGTGTGTGTGTGTGTGTGTGTGTGTGTGTGTGTGTGTGTGTGTGTGTGTGTGTGTGTGTGCGAGCAAGCTGGAGGACTTGAATGAAGTAGGCTTTTTTCACTTTGCTCAAATTATTAGATCACATTTCTTGACAGACATTTAAACATAAGCCTAATCAAATTGCCCAATATAATGAAGCGTGTTCAGTGGACTGAATGCTGAATGTATGCGAGTCTGTGTGTAAGTCTGTTTTTTCCTTTCATCAAATGGTACATTACCAGACTGAGATACAACATTAGACTAGCAGTCTGCGCCATATGAAAGAGCTTGTGACTGTCTATCAGTTATTATACTCCTGGAAAATCCTACTGTACAAGCAGACAGTACAGTAGAGTGCTGTAATAAAGAGTCCTTTCTCAGGAAGTCTTTATTTTGATAGTCCACTGTAGACACTTTCAAGATACTCATGCTGTTTTACGGTTTGCTTAATATTTATTAAATTACCTTATTATGTTTTTCAACCGTAAATCTGACCTCAGCCTCAGACACTTCACCCGTAAGTATGTGGTCTGAAATCTAGTACATGATAAGCTTGACACAACTATTGGGATTTTGCCAGGCAAATTCCGATTGGCTATCTGCACATTTGTGTGTTTGCAAACAGTTACTTGTCCTGCATGCGATAATGAGTGTTTCAGAGCAAGATATAGCTGCTGGATGGAAAAACGTGTGTGAATGTCATGGCATCACATCTGTAAAGGTTATTCAACAGTTTTCTGTGAAGTATTTAGAAGCTACTAAGCTAGATATGCTAATGTGTTTGGTGATACATACCACTTAGTTTCATTCATATTATTTGTTATGTTGGTAAAATGGTTATTTCCTGTAAAAGTAGGTGGTTCTTGGCCATTTTATATGACAAAAATCACACTGGACGTTAGACGTCTGTCTTATGAGACTTTACCCTCACTATAACTTTACACTCACTCTTGCCCAAACTTCAACCTGAACTAAAAACCTAAACCTAACTCTAACTCTAAGTCCAACCCTAATTCTCATCCTAAACATAATACTCTTGAGAAGTTTTGCCAGACAGTTTGTTAACAGTTTGAGCATCTGTAAATAATCTAAAGGGCTTCAGCGGAATAAAGCACAAGCCCTTTTTACATTTCGTTACATCCTGCTATACCCTACCAGTGAAACAACAGTGTCAATCAATCACCACAAAGTAGAGAAATGTTAAAATAATAGGCAAGTGTTTTGACTTCCATATAGCAAAACTGGCCAGTGTTCAGAGTCTCTGACTTTACAAGCCATTCCAAGGCAGCTGATAAAAGCGCCACACTTTTCATTCATACAGCCTGCAGCTTCAGTGTTTTCCTCACTCTGTCTTTACTCAGAGAGAGAGAGAGAGCTGCTGAGGAATTTAAGAAGAAAGTGTATTTCAGTGCACTTAAAAGAGAAAATGTTTGAAGGAGCAGTAGAGGTAGAAGGAGGCCAGCACTCGCCACCACAAACTGGACCTATCTCTGCAACTCACTAATGAAAACCAGAGCACCAGCCAAACAATCCTCGCTCTGTTACTAGCTGTCACTCACTCCTCTCATGGACCTTCTGTCTGTCCTCCTGAATATCTATTTCCTTGTCCCTCTGTGTTTGTCTGCTTGTACTAATGCTGTATGTATAAATACAGTTTAGTCTTCTTCGGAGCACATTAATAGTAATAACTAAATATTTTATTAGTAGCATATTGCCTTGTGTCTGCAGCACCAGTCAAAAGTCTGGAAAAGTTTGGATTCTTCAATGTTGCCTTCCTTTGCCTTTATGCTGCTTTCCACAAGCAATGCTTTTCCAACAGGCCTGAAGAAGCTGCACATATGCGGAGACCTTTAAAAGTGCTTGTTTGGGGGCATTAAAAAATTACGTTTTCAAATCACTTTTTGGTCATTGTACAATTTTACATGTTATTTTATAGTTTTGATGTTTTCACTTAAGCCTTTCGAAAAGAAAAAAATGCAAGATGATGAAGCACATTCAGTCATGAAAAAACCTGGTCATATGTACGTCTCTTTGACTGTAATGTACGTCTCATCTGCTGCCTATTTTATGGTCTTAACAGCTCTTTTTAAATGCCTTTTTCACCAGTGGCAGTGGTGAAATGATGGCCCGGACAGTGAATTTTAGCAAGAGCGGTGTAGCCTGGCTGTTTGTATTTTTCATTGTTAATGGTCTCATTAGCCTAGTGCCAGCCAAAACATCATGCTTCATTCCTTTATTCGCTCGGACTAAACTCATTGCTGCGCAGAAGCTGAATCGCCTCTTTTCTTTTTCCTCTATTCATCCCTCTCTCTCTCTCTCTCTCTCTCTCTCTCTCTGTCTGTCTCTGTCTCTCTCTCTCTCTCTCTTAAATTTCTTCATTTTCATTCGTACTTCCCTCTCTGTCTCCTCCCCTCCCTCTCCCTCTCTCGACCGGCGGCCGAAAAAGTGCTGATCGCAGCCAAAAAGCGGCACAGTCTGGGGGTAAGGGGAGCTGTGAATGGTGCGAAATGTATTAAGTGCCAGTAATAATTGGACGCAAGCCTAGAGAATCCAAATATAATCTTACAGGGGGAACACTTGTAATGCGTTCAGTCTGGACGCTGCCCCGAGTGCTGACAGCGGCCGCTGTTGGAGCCGTTCCCTTCTTCTCACTCGCTCTGTCTCTCTCTCTTTTTCTCTCTCTCTATCTTTCTCTCTGCCTCTATCCCTCTTTTGCTCACGTTCGCTCATCCATGTGGCCAAAAAAAGAGGCTGAAAAAGAAACAGTGTCTGTATCATCAGAATATCGCTGTGTTGCCTTGTCTGTGTTGCCAAAGAAAACAAGCTGCTCTGTTTTTTCTGGCATGTTAAGCAAATCTTCCCCCTTCACATTGTTACCCCCTCTCAAAACACATACTAGTGTTTCAGAGTCAGACACTCAGAGGGCCATAGCATCTCTGTTTGTTTAGTCATGCCTGGCCAAAGAGCTATTGGCCTATTAACAGACAGCCATAAACAGTCTAAAAGAATCCTACATATACACAGTGTGAAATTTGCTTCAACCCCTTGGACCATAAGCTTATTATCCACTTATTAATTTAAGACTGTAATTATGAATTTACTACTAAAACGTTTTCCTAGCAACTGTGAATCTAATATGAAGTTGTGCAGTAATAGGGGTGAAGAATTAAGGTGCTCCTGCCCGAAGTGAGGCCTGCAGGCCAAAGTTAGCATTTGAGGATGTTTCTTTGGCCCATCAAAAAGTTATCCTAACCCCACCCCTTCACCTAACCAGAATAAGAATATTGTTCTACTATATCGAACTGTTTTACATTATTATTTTCCTTATAAGAGTGTATTTTTGAAGTATTTTATTTTAATAAGAAATTATAGCAGAATGCTATGAAAAAAAATTTTATTTGATTTGAAACCTTCCCAATTTTATTTATTTACATCCTGCTTTGTTTACACTTTTTGTTTTATCTTTTATTTTATATTTTAGCCCCTGAAGGCAAAAAGTTTTTTGCACCATGTTTTTTTTTTATTTTATTTTATAGTTCTGCAAATCAGATGAACATTTCCGATCTGTCATCATTTTCTTGAAACGTCCTGAGAGCATTCTGAATGTGTGTGTGTGAAATGGAATAAGGAAAGGCCAAACCTGCAGGGTTCAGTGGCAGGTGCCAGTGTCTGATTCTCCATAAACGTTGAGAGGAAGCGAAGTGGTAGGCCAACACATTCCAGTGGTATGGCCATGTTGGTTACCCTGCCCAGCCTAGCCTTGGCTAAAATGAGGGCGGTACAGGCGCTCGTTCTCCCTCTCTCTTCCTTTCCCTCTCTCTCTCTGTCCCGCTCTGTCTTTCTCTCTCTCTCTCCCACTCTTGCTCCTTTGAGGGCCATACACTGTATTTTTAGACCATTTCTGTTATTAAAGTCTCCAAGTCATTCTGACGCTGCTACTAAAAAGTTGAACTTTATTTTTGGCCGGTTCTCATGTTTCCCGTCTCCTGCAGCATGGCAGGGGTTTCCACAGCAGTGGGGGGTTGCCAGGTGCCAGGACTGCAGGTCACTGGGAATCACTTGGAGAATGACAAAATGGCTATGTAGGTGTGTTTGGTAATCTCAGTGGTTATATGTGTCTCTCAGGTTGAAACAAATCACTGTGCCCATAATAAGATGTTTTTAGCATCTTAAATTCTCAGGGATATATATATATATATATATATATATATATATATATATATATATATATATATATATATATATATATATATGTATGTGTGTGTGTGTGTGTGTGTGTGTGTGTGTGTGTGTGTGTGTGTGTATGTATATGGCCCCCATATCAATATCTCACTCTCATAATTACCTGACATATATATTATTTTCATAGTACTTACTGAATAGTTCATAGTAGTTAATGCAATCTCAGTCTGTAGATAAGTAACTAAATGATAAACCTAATGTTTGAGGGATTAAGCCCATAAGCTCTCAGGACCCATTCTTTAACTTGTCTCTTATAACATATAATATATAACCATAACTATATGACTTACTCATTAGTTTCATAAGTGCTGAATAGTTCATAATAGTTTCTGAATAACAATCTGATTGTTTTTTGTATTGATGCATTTGTCATAGAGAGTGATCTGGGATGTGATTTTTGTATGTATGAACAGAAAGACAAGAAGCCTTGCTTAAATACCTGTACAGTTCTCTCAAATTTTGACAGATATGTAATGATTATATCTGGTCAGTATTAACAAAATTGAACTAGTCCTTGGAAGTCATCATTCCAATCTGTGCTTTCCCTAAATGAGACATTTAAGGTTTTCCATGAGGAAAAAAAAATTGGTGGAAAATATTTGAACTTCACATTTTCCTTTCGTCTCAATATCCCACCACAGTGATTCTCTCCCAGACAAAGCATGTGGAATTCCTCTCCACCTAAATCTCCACAAACACCTGTTGCTTTCTCTCACCGGACAAGTGCTGCTTTCTCAGCTTACCTTTGTTATTCGTCTTCAGAGGAGCCTAGACAGGCTCTTCCTCACACAGTCCTGCTTGTTGTCTTGTCTTTACCCACCTAAAAGATAACCTGGATAAGATGTGGATTAGACACACACACACAAACACACACACTCACATGCAGGCACAGACATGATGAAGTAGCCCCACGAGAAAATAAATGAACCTCTCGTCTGTGCATGTTTCAAACCCAGTGCTATTCCACACAGTATATTTTTCTTTGAATGGAAATGTGGGGGTGGGTGGTTATTTGCTTTCAAAACAGGCCTTGACATCATTAATGCAGACGAGATGAAAGGTGATAGGACCTCAGACATGTCCTGTTTTCACAGACAGCTTTTTATCTCAATAGGAACGATATACGGGTCCAGGGCCTTGGACCCAGGATGCAGAAGAAGAGCACAGTAGTGCCCTTTATGCGTCACTTCGGCTTCTTGACAGAGACTTGAGGATTGAATGTAGGAATGGCTATGGTGATCAAAAATAAATTATTATCATTAAGAAACAAGTCTAACACAAAACTGACTAATGATAGTCATCAAAAAAAGCAGGAGAATAATTGTTTTATGCTTTAGAAGAAAAATATAAAATATAAAAATAAATTAAATTAGAAGTGTCTTTGTTACATTCAGTAATATTATGGGGGCATGAAGAGGGTGGTAAAAACTGAGTGATGGAGAAAGTGTGATATAAACGTGGAGGGATGCAGAGGGTGATAAAACAAGGATCTGAGAAAGTGAAATAAAGATGGAAGGATGAAGAGGGTGATATAAAAATATAGGGTTGAAGACGGTGAAAGAAAGGAGGGACTGATTGGAGGGAGTGATAGATGGAGAAATGAAAAGGGTAATAGACAACAGAATGGAGATGAAAGGAGAAAGTGAAGCTGGAATGATACAGAGGGTGATCAGAAGATGGAGGGATGGACAGAGTGATAAAAGGACAGAGGGATGGAGAGGGTGATAGAAAGATGGAGGCGGCAGGTTGAAATGACAGCGGCGAGTGGGACAGTGGCTTTAAATGACATCTCTGGGGACCGGATCAGGCTTCAGGGCCACTTTTATCCACCGGACGGAGAACAAGCCTCGGCTTTGAGCACCATAGCAGCAGCAGAAAGGCGAGCTGGACCACACAGATAAAGGCCTCTCTCTCTCCCTCTCTGTCACTCCCTCTCTCTGCCACTCTTTCTTCTCCTGCATCTTAAAGGAATTTCCACCAGGGAGCTCCACCTCAAAATAATGCATCTTGCGTTTCGCTGAACCAGAGAGGCTTGAAGATGAGATGTGTCGCTTTGTGTGTGTGTGTGTGTGTGTGTGTGTGTGTGTGTGTGTGTGTGTGTGTGTGTGTGTGTGTGTGTGAGAGAGAGAGAGAGAGTACAGAGAGAGAGAGAGAGAGAGGGAGAGTGTATGTAAGTGTGTTTATGTAGGAGTCTACATGTAAAACTCCACTTAAATAGATGTGCATATTTATATATGTGTGTGTGTGTATATATATATATATATATATATATATATATATATATATATATATATATATACTGCTCAAAAAATAAAGGGAACACTCAAATAACACATCCTAGATCTGAATGAATGAAATATTCTCATTGAATACTTCTGTACAAAGTTGAATGTGCTGACAACAAAATCACACAAAAATCATCAATGGAAATCAAATTTATTAACCAATGGAGGCCTGGATTTGGAGTCACACACAAAATTAAAGTGGATAAACACACGACAGGCTGATCCAACTTTGATGTGATGTCCTTAAAACAAGTCAAAATGAGGCTCAGTATTGTGTGTGGCCTCCACGTGCCTGTATGGCCTCCCTACAACGCCTGGGCATGCTCCTGATGAGGTGGCGGATGGTCTCCTGAGGGATCTCCTCCCAGACCTGGACTAAAGAATCCGCCAACTCCTGGACAGTTTGTGGTGCAACGTGGCGTTGGTGGATGGAGCGAGACATGATGTCCCAGATGTGCTCAGTCGGATTCAGGTCTGGGGAACGGGCGGGCCAGTCCATAGCTTCAATGCCTTCATCTTGCAGGAACTGCTGACACACTCCAGCCACATGAGGTCTAGCATTGTCCTGCATTAGGAGGAACCCAGGGCCAACCGCACCATCATATGGTCTCACAAGGGGTCTGAGGATCTCATCTCAGTACCTAATGGCAGTCAGGCTACCTCTGGCGAGCACATGGAGGGCTGTGCGGCCCTCCAAAGAAATGCCACCCATGTTGCAGGCAGCAGATCGCTCTCCACGGCGTCTCCAGACTCTGTCACGTCTGTCATATGTGCTCAGTGTGAACCTGCTTTCATCTGTGAAGAGCACAGGGCGCCAGTGGCGAATTTGCCAATCCTGGTGTTCTCTGGCAAATGCCAAGCAACCTGCACGGTGTTGGGCTGTGAGCACAAGCCCCATCTGTGGACGTCAGGCCCTCATACCATCCTCATGGAATTTTTAACCGTTTGTGCAGACACATGCATGTTTGTGGCCTGCTGGAGGTCATTTTGCAGGGCTCTGGGAGTGCTCCTCCTGTTCATCCTTGCACAAAGGTGGAGGTAGCGGTCCTGCTGCTGGGTCCTGCCTCCACGTCTCCTGGTGTACTGGCCTGTCTCCTGGTAGCGCCTCCAGCCTCTGAACACTACGCTGATAGACACAGCAAACCTTCTTGCCACAGCTCGCATTGATGTGCCATCCTGGATGAGCTGCAATACCTGAGCCACTTATGTGGGTTGTAGAGTCCGTCTCATGCTACCACGAGTGTGAAAGCACCACCAACATTCAAAAGTGACCAAAACATCAGCCAGAAAGCAGAAAGGTACTGAGAAGT